>NC_034591.1:44757609-44790193 GCF_900095145.1 Mus pahari
TGCTTTTGGCAGGATGGCCATTTTGACTATGTTAGTCCTGCCAATCCATGAGCATGGGAGATCTTTCCATCTTCTGAGATCTTCTTCAATCCAAGAATACATTTGAAGGATCATCCATCATGATCAAGTAGGCGTCATCCCAGGGATGCAGGGGATGGTTCAATATATGGAAATACATCAACATAATCCACTGTACAAAGAAACTCAAAGGAAAAAATAACATGATCATCTCATTAGATGCAGAGAAAGTATTTGACAAAATCTAATACCCTGTTCATGATAAAAGTCTCGGAAAGAGCAGGAAATCAAGGCCCATACCTAAATATAGTAAAAGCAATATACAGCAAACTAGTAGACAATATCAAACTAAATGGAGAGAAATTTGAAGCAATCCCACTAAAATCAGGGACTAGGCAAGACTTCCAACTCTCTCTCTACCTATTCAAGATAGTACTTGAAGTCCAAGCCAGAGCAATTAGACAACAAAAGGAAATGAAAGGGATACCAATTGGAAAGGAAGAAGTCAAAATATCACTATTTGAAGATGATATGATAGTATACTTAGGTGACCCCCAAAATTCCACCAAACTCCTAAACCTGATAAACAACCTCAGCAAAGGAGCAGGATATAAAATTAACTCAAACAAATCAGTAGCTTTCCTCTACACAAAGGATAAACAGGCTGAGAGAGGAATTAGGGAAACAACACCCTTCACAATAGTCACAAATAATATAAAATACTTTGGTGTGACTCTAACTAAGCAAGTGAAAGATCTGTACAATAAGAACTTCAAGTCTCTGAAGAAAGAAATCAAAGAAGATCTCAGAAGATTGTAAGATCTCCCATGCTCATGGCTTGGCAACATTAACATAGTCAAAATGACCATCTTGCCAAAAGCAATCAACAGATTCAATGCAATCCACATCAAAATTCTAAGGCAATTCTTCATAAATTTCGAAAGAAAAATTTCAAAATTCATCTGGAATAACAAAAACCCCACAATAGCAAAAACTATTCACAACAATAAATGAACTTCTGGGGAAATCACCATCCCTGAACTCAAGCTGTACTACAGAGCAATTGTGATAAAAATTGCATGGTATTGGCATAGTGACAGGCAGGTAGGTCAATGGAATAGAATTATTGAAGACCCAGAAACGAACCCACACTCCTATGGTCACTTGATCTTTGACAAAGGAGCTAAAAACATCCAGTGGAAAAAAGACAGCATTTTCAACCAATGGTGCTGGCTCAACTGGGGTTAGCATGTAGAAGAATGCAAATGGATCCATTATTATCTCCCTGTACATAGCTCAAGTCCAAGTGGGTCAAGGACCTCCACATAAAACCAGATACACTGAAACTTATAGAGGAGAAAGTGGGGAAGACACTATTGTGGATGACAGAAAGTGCTTGCTGACAGGAGCCTGATATAGCTGTCTCCTGAAAGGCTCTTCCAGTGCCTGAGAAATACAGAAGTGGATGCTCACAGCCATCTACTGGATGGAGCACAGGGTCCCCAATGAAGGAGCTAGAGAAAGGACCCAAGGAGCTGAAGGGGTTTATAGCTCCATAGGAGGAATAACAATATGAACTAACCAGTACTCCCAGAGCTCCCAGGGACTAAACCACCAACCAAAGAGTATAAATGGTGGGACTCATGGCTCTAGCTGCATATGAAGCAGGATTCCTTAGTTGGACATCAATGGGAGGAGAGGCCCTTGGTCCTGTAAAGGCTCTATGCTACAGTGTAGGGGAATTCCAGGTCTAGGAAGCAGGAGTGGGTGGGTTGGTGAACAGGATGGAGAGGGGAGGTGTTAATGGATGGGGGTTTTCAGAGGGAAAACCAAGAACAGGGATAACATTTGAAATGTAGATAAAGAAAATATCCAATAAAAATAAAGCTATGAGCAGCTTTAGGTGTAGTTAGGAAATAATCTTAATTTTCACACTCTCTTAGGCTAGGAAAAGTACATTAAATTGGAAAGGTGTTGACCAAAATGATGGCGGTAGAATACTAAGCATACATCCCAGAAACTCTCACAAATGAGTTTTTCGATTCATCCAGTTCTAGAAACTTTGTTACCTGATCACTGTAAAGCAAGCCATATAACGTCCGGCCAGAGCATCCTGAATAGAGTGCAAGTGATGCAAGCTGAGTGATGATAGCCTTTCTAACCTAATGTATACTCCTATTTTCTGCACAGAGGTGAGATACTCTTTATCTCTCTCCACTCCTTCTTTCTGACCCTGTGTACTCTTCCCTGGTAACCCCAGGTGCTTTTTGTTAGAAAAGTAAAGCAATTGCAGTTCCTTTGTTGTCTCTGTGCTAACCTGGTGGCATAACTATAGTTAATCACTTAAACTGGGGCATGGGGTGAACTGGAGGCATTATTAAAAAGCACACCGTGATGAATGGCATAAAGAGGGACTGTCTACTAAGATTAGATTATATGGTCATTCTGTACATGGCAAGGAAATGTTTAGTGTTTGTTTAGAACAAACCTAATCATAAAACAAAACAAAATAAACCAATGACATGTGGAGTCCTCAGAAACTGGATCACACTTTGTTGGGCATTGGATTAGTGAATAGAATCTGAGCATTGCTTTCAAAATACCACCATGTATTCCTTTTACCATGTGTCCCAGGGATGGAACTTTAGTCTTCAGACTTGGCAGCAAGCAAGTGCCATTGCCCCATTGATACATTTACTGGCCTGAGTTTGAGTATTTCATGGCCACCATTGAGTCACAGAGCCAAATAAAATTGTAATGGAAAAAGTTACTTAAAGTATGTTGACTTTTTCTTTGTTAATGAGAATCTGGTTGTTTATATGATTTTCATAGTAGTTTATAGTATTTTCATACTAGAAACAGGAAATACACTTCCAGATGTGCTTTAGCATAAACAAACAAGTAATACTTCTGATTTGGGCATATATTTGGAACCTAGTGCCAAATTTGATGCTTGCTAAATTTAACCAAAAAAATAGTAAACAAAAATATTAGTAAAAAGCATTTCTATATGTGGAAGAAATCATCTTGAATTTGTCTTTTGCCTTTGAATCTATGGCTACACTACATGTTGTTAATAAACTCTAAATTTAATAGAAAGATCAAAGGCTTTCAATCAGTAACAGTGTGATATTTTAAAATCTCTCATGAAGCTAGAAAAAAAATGCATTATAATTGTAAGTGCTTGATGACTGGAACTTCCTTGTTTTCCAGGAGGCAGGAAGCCATTCCAGACACTGAAAGATGCTCCATTTACTTAAGTTTAATCTTATTTTGTAGAAATGCCAAGAGGACTGAAGCTTTCAAATTAAGCAGAACTTCTCAGTAGTACCTAGCAAGTAAACTCAAGCTCTTTGGAACAAAGCCCTGAATCACATTTATTTTGGAAAATTATTCTGTTCGCTAAAGAGCTTCCATGAAGCCATTCCTCCTAAGCCATTCTATCAACAGTTACTGACTAGTTACCACCAACCTCAGTGATTGTTGGTATAGTAAGGGTCTGTATGCGTGAGTCCAGAGAACTCATTTGTTCTATATACCAAATTATAAACAAACAAACAAACAAGCAAGCAAAGAAAACGAATAGAGAGAGGTTCAAGTGTAAGTGACAACAGAGATCCAATGATACTAGTGAATCTTTAAATACACCAATGGTGGTCTATTTTATTATTATGCAAATATATATGCTCTTATAATTAAAATTTCATAATGAAGACAGAATTGACAAAGGAAAATTTATCTGTATATAACTGTATATCTCTAATAACATGGTATATCTTTTAAAAATGATTCCACAAATAATCCTTACATAATTTTTAAGTTGTTGGATTTAAATAGATAGGGTAGGCATTTTGGTAGAATTCACTGGCATTCTTTAGTAAAACTAGGGCCAATGGTTTTATAATGTAAGATAGAGAAGAAATTATGCATAATACATGCCGTATGCATATGAAACATATATCTTGTTACAATTTACTCTCAGAGTAAGCGTTTGGATCTCAGCTTCTGAGCCTGAGGTTGTTGGGTATGTGGAAAAGGCATAGTGGCTCTTCTTTTCTTGGCTTTCTTTCATAAGACTACTTCCAGCTGCTGCTCATTTGATGTGACATCATGTCATTTAGTGTTACTGGCTTCCAGAAGTCCTCTTCAGCATCACATTCAAGTCCATTTCTTTAAGAAGTTGATGAGACTGAAGTGGAGGACAGCTGTGAGTCTGCAGAGGAAGTGCTGGCCTAGTTATTAAAGTCTACACTCCATCACTTGCCCTGGCTCACCACTCACTAGTTTTCAGGAAGAAAAAAAGCTGATCTTTGAAACAACGAAAAAGACCAAGATGATAATGAAATAATTCCAGCCTGGGACAGTTACTTCACCTTATACTAAATACATTCTGGTTGACAATTTCTTTTCCTACTCAAATTACGAACAAAATCCCTGTATTTTTTAAGGACAACGTCTGCTAGTATGGAAACCTACTTTGCTGACTTCAAAAGGTCTTTCTCTTTCTTTTGCAGAAGAAGCAAGGTAGATCAGATTGTGGACAGTCTGTGACCAGATGAACTCCTTCCGTACTAGAATTACAGTTTGGTTTCATTGCTATTCAGATGATAAGAACTGACCTACCTAGCTCCTGGCTCAATGGACACCACCCACACCTAAGAAGAAGTATCAGGTTAAGTAGACCCTGGGGACCTGTGTGTAACTTATGTTACAGATCTCAATCTGTGACGCCGAGCCTGTGGACCCACGAACAACTTCAACACTTTTGGTCTGCTCTTGTATTACAATATAGGTGTTGAGGCTTACTTTTCTTGCCTGCATCAGATTCCTTTCTTTCTTTCTTTTTCATTGTTTAAAATTTAGTCTTCTCTCATATAGTGCATCCTGGCTGCAGTTTCCCCACCCCGCAGTCTCTTCTTCACCTCCTCTTTTCCCTGGATTCACCCCCACCTCCCCTCCCCTCAGAAAAGAGCAAGCTTTCCAGGGCATCAACCAAATACAGCACAAAGAACTATAGTAAGAGCAGGCACATAGTCTCATATCAGAGCTGGAGGAAGCAACCCAGTAGGAGGAAAAGGGTTCCAAAGGCAGAAACAGGAGTCAGAGATACCCCATCCCCACTGTTAGAAATTCTATAAGAACACAGAGCTATACAACCTTAACATTTATGTAGAGTACTTAGGTCAGACCCATATAGGATTCCTGATTTTGTGAGCCCACTTGAGTCCTGGTCAGTTGATTCTATGGGCCATGTTCTTGTAGTGTCCTTGATCCCTCTGGTTCCTACAAACCTTCTTCTCTCTCTTCTGCAGGACTCCCCAAACTCTACCTCATATTTAGCTGTGATACTCTGTCTTTGCTCCCATCAGTTGTTGGATAAAGTCTCTCTGGACAATGTGATGATGACTTTGTTAGTCTTCAGTTCTAGAACAACATGCAGGCAGGACAAACTGTAGGTTGGAGGTTTATGGCTGTTTGGAATCCTAATTCCTCTACCTGAGGCCTTGCCTGGTTATAGATGATGGCCAGTTCAGGCTCTGGGTCCTCCCATTACTGAAAGTTTTCACTGGTGTCAACCTCATAAATTCCATGGAGTTTCCATTGCATTATGTTTTTTACCTCACTCCTAAAATGCACCCCCAAATTCCAGTCATCTCTTCCAGTATTTCCTTCCTCCACCCCCCCCCAACCTGATAACTCCTGCTTCCATCCCTACCTCCTCCTAGTCCATCCATGACATCTATTCCATTTTCCTGTCTCAGGCAGATTCTTCTGTCCACACCACTTCACCACCCACTCCCTTGTTACTTTATTCCTCTGGATCTGTGGATTGTAGCATAATTATCTTAATAGCTAATAGCCTGGATAAGATTGTTAACTATCACTTCTCATGTAACTACAGGGCTCATGAAAAGAAGAGAGAGGAGGAGGTTTAGGTAGGGTGTGGGAAAGACATTGCATGATATGTCATTCTTTCATATCATTCAGGCTATCAGTATGATAGGAATGAAGTGATCTTAGAGATGAGCTTTTGGGAGGGTTTTTAAATGAACAGAATAAAGTACCACTTTGTAAACACCTCACTTTGTATTTGGTGGGATGGAAGGTATTCCTGCTAATCACAGCCTCCTTCAGACTTCAGTTTTGTTTTATTAAAATGTTTTTTTATGAGACTGGAACAAAGGATTTTAGTTAGTGTGTTGGGAATGACATGTGTTTTCTCTGCACAATCGCAGCCCTACACGATTAACTTCTTATAGAACTATTTATTTAAAAAAAATTGTTTTGATACTAAAGTATAATTTCATCTTTTTCTTGCCTTCAATACCTCCCATATACCCCACTTCCTCTCATTTTCAAATTTGTGGCTCCCCCCATTCATTGTTACATATACATTTAAGATGTCATTTGTTACATCCTTGGTAGAGCCTGCCCTTTAACCCAGTATCAGTTTGAGCTCTTCACTTTTTGGAGCATAGGTGAAGCCAGCACAATGCTTATCTTATCACGTTTGAGTTGCTTACTGTGATCAGCTAAGGTTGATTTAATCTTGTTTCACAAGTAACTCATGGCACTGAACAAAATAATTAAGATATATTCTATGCCAGAATATTATATGAATAGTAGGGAACAAGTCAGGAGCTGGGTGCTGGAAGAGAGAGCTTTTATTATATTGGTAAAGATGAAATAAACAATTAGACAAGGAAGATAATCATAGACTTAGAGGATTGTTACAAAGTCAGTAATTAAAAGACGAAAAATTAAGTACCAAGGATGCCTTCGAGATGACAGGGAAGACTATCAGAGAAGTTCATGGTTGGCCACACATCAGGGGTTTTAAGAGTGAGTGAGTTCTACAATGAGATAATAATTATTTATAATACAGCTCATAAATGATATCCCACAAAATGAAATATTTGGCTTTTGACTGGTATCCTCCTGAGATCAGCATGATATTAATTCCCAATTGCTTATCAACTCTGAAATTTAAAAGGATAAGTGTACAAATTTGATACCGTTCAGTATTTACTATCTCATATGAATCAGAGATGAATATCTAATTTAACGTGTGCCAGTCAGGATATTTTCCCCAGAAGTTTGGAGAAAAAAATTGGAGCGGTAGAGTCTCTTATTATGATAGATGTGGAAAAGTGAAAGACTTAGAGCCATCGATTCCAGAATTTTAGGGAGTAGAAAAGAAACCATGAAAACATAAGAATCAAACTATAGAAAGAAGAAAGAAGATAGAGTAAATATACAAAGAAGCAAAATTAAGACCATACAGCACTACAGTAGTGTTCTCGAATACTCCCCAGATCCCTAGTGAATCACATCAAGTCCAGGCAAGTCCTGCTTTGTGCCCTTTAAAATGTGTTTGATGGAAATATCTCAACACACACACACACACACACACACACACACACACACACACACACACACACANGAGAGAGAGAGAGAGAGAGAGAGAGAGAGATAATTTGCTAAAGGTACAAAGACATCTCTGCCCATTAGAAGCCAGCAATACAAATAGACACACAAGATCCTAAAGCCTCGACAGCCTTTCTTGTGACCAAAATAACTCATTTCTAAAGGGACTGCACTCCCACATCTCCTGATCAAAAAACAGGTGGGCCTAATTAAGGCTGTGGTTCTTTGATGTCAGAAATGAGTGTTGCTTCAGAGTCCAGGACCAGCATAGGCAAGTAGAAGCTGTGGAGTAAGAGATAAACTCAACTTACTAGTCAAACCTTTCTCTCAGCCAGCAAGAATGGAACCGTCTTGCACAATATGTGTGGGATGTTTATTTTCATGTTTCTTTTCAATGCTTCAATTTGTGGTTCCAGCAGTATTCACAGACAAGAATAGTATCTGCAACTGTTATGCACAGTGAGAGAGGATAATAGTATAGTATTAAAATTATTTATATTAATAAGTTCATGCAAATGTAAGTTATAAAATGTATGCTATTGTTTCCTTATGACTAAAAAGTTCATCTTACCATCTAGAGATTTGAAGACAGAATATAAATATTATTCTATTTATAATATTACTATAAATTGTTATATTTTGTAATATATAAAAAATGATATGGAGTGAGTTTTTGCATATAATTCCATTAAATTTAACATTTTCTATAATTGTATTGCTTTATTTCTGATTTATTGATGCTTCCTTTTTGTTGTTCTTTTTTTTTTTTTCAAATTTAATTTTATTCTTTGTTTTGTTTTAGATGGGGTTACGCTGTATAGCCTTGGCTATTCTGGATCTTGTTCTATGGTCCAGGCTGGCCTTAAACTCAGAGATTCACCTGTCGTTGCCTCCTGAGTGCAGGATTAATAGTGTGTCCCATCAGAAGTCAGCTCTTCCTGTTTTTAATACTTCATAAGAACAGAGCTTTCCTTAATTGAAATATGTATCATGGCAAGATGCCTGCTGCAAGATATTATCTCCCATACGTGAGAGGGAAGCTGCATCCATACGATCTTAACTGGGTAATTATCTAAAAAAGACCCCCACGATCACCATCCATATCAGTCAACATTTCAACAAATATGGAGGAATTTCACAAGCCCCCTCCCCAGATGCAGAGCTACAGGCGATCAATGTCTACGGAGAGAGGAAGAATTGGTTTCCTCCAGCAACAAGTCCCCACAATAGGTTATCCAGTCTCGATTTGTCAGCCATAAACACATATAGGGAATAAGTGGGCAGAAGATGAGTTGAAAGTAGTGGTTGGAAATGACATAAATCTAGTATTCATGTACAAAAGTCTCAAAAAATTCCAGTGTGGTTGGGGGATGAACTCCTAGCTGAGGGTCTATTGGTTGTCAGTAGCCTCTGAGAGGAGAGGCATTGTTCTTTGGGGCAACATTAGGCTATCTATGCCCCTGTAGATGACCTCATGCTCATACACATACAAACAGCATTGATGGAGTCAGTGGGATATTTTTAAAAAGAAAGAGACAAAAAAGGACATGAAGTTGAACAGTAGTTATGTTGTCGGGGCAGGAGGATAGTGAGAACAGATATGATGAATAAAGATTTTCAAAAATAAAAAAATAATTACATTGACTTAAAAGTGATTGTCTACTGTAGTATTACCACTGATAGAAATAACTTAAGTAAATGTGTTGATGTACAATCATCAAATTTGCAGAAATAAAATCAGAAATTAGTTTGAGTAATAGCTATATTATTTGTACCTATGTATATCTTTATACATAATTATTGTATTAGTTTCTGTAGCCTAGAAGAATAACTGATAATAATGAGATATGTAATACTTAGACTTCAGAAGATGGAAAGATCTCCCATGCTCATGGATTGGCAGGATTAGTATAGTAAAAATGGCCATCTTGCCAAAAGCAATATACAGATCTAATGCAATCTCCATCAGAATTCCAACTCAATTCTTTGTTGAGTTAGAAAGAGCAATTCTCAGATTCATTTGAAGTAAGAAAAAATACCAGCACAGTGAAAACTATTCTCAGCAATAAAAACCTTCTGGAGGAATCACCATCCCTGACCTCAAGCTGTACTACAGAGCAATAGTGATAAAAACTGCATGGTATTGGTACAGTGACAGACAGAGGTAGATCAGTGGGATAGAAAGACCAGAAATGACTCCACACTCTTATGGTCACTTGATCTTTGACAAAGGAGCTAAAACCATCCAGTGGAAAAAAGACAACCTTTTCAACAAATGGTGCTGGCACAACAGGAGGTCAACATGTAGAAGAATGCAAATTGATCCATTGTTATCTCCCTGTACAAAACTCAAGAACAAGTGGATCAAGGACCTCCACATAAAAATAGATACACTGAATCTAATAGAAGAGAAAGTAGGGAAAAGCCTCCAATACATGGGCACAGGGTTTGTTTGTTTGTTTGTTTTTGTTTTTGTTTTGTTTTTTTCGAGACAGGGTTTCTCTGTGTAGCCCTGGCTGTCCTGGAACTCACTCTGTAGACCAGGCTGGCCTCGAACTCAGAAATCTGCCTGCCTCTGCCTCCTGAGTGCTGGGATTAAAGGCGTGTGCTACCACGCCTGGCTGACTTGCTTCATTTTTCTTTAATATTTTAATGTTATGATTTCTATCAGACTTCTGCTGTCTCTTTTTAAACACTAACCTTATTGTTCTTTAAATTTTTGACATTTTTAAGTGAGATTCTGACTTTTTGCTCTAAAGTGTCTTATTTAAGACATCATAGAGTCCAAACCTTTTCTTGTATATTTTACAAAAAAAATTTGAGTAGTAACTTCAAAGTGAAAATGTAGGAGAAATAATTGTTTTACTTATTTTCTTGTTTATCATTCTAACTTAAAGGATTGTTGACATAAGAGCATCTTCGAAGAATTCTCTGTCACTCTTTCATTTTATAGGTAAGAGACGATCAGGCTTAGGCTACTGTTTTGATTTAACTAGATTTTGAGATCACAAAATACTTTTGTGCTTAAATTGAAGTTCAGTGTAATTTTCTCTAAAGAATATTCTGTCTTGTGGTGCTTTGAATCAAAATGGCCACTACATGCTCATATATTTGAATGCTTAGTCACTAAGGAGAGGCACTTGTTAAAAAGATTAGAAGGATTGCAAGTATGGACTTATTGGAGTAGATGTCACTTTGTCAGAGGAAATGCATCACTAGAATTGAGATTTGAGATTTCAAAAGCCTGCACTTGTTCTCTCTACTTTGAATTATTATATTTCTCGGCTACTTTCTCGCACAATCCCTCCTTGCTGCCGTGCCTCCTGCCATGATGATAATGGACTAAGCCCCCAATTATATGTTATTTTTTTCTTTAAGAATTGTCTTGGTCACAGTGTTTCTTCACAGCAATAAAATAGTGACTACGATATGTGTAGTATCCTTATCTCTACTGTCGTTCCCTTTACCTTGTCCTGACAGCTCTTATTTTTTCCATAAGGTCTAAGCTGTTCCTAGACTCTGTCTCCACTTGCATTCATTACATTACATCTCATGTCACTCCAGGTCACCCTAGTCATGTGTCCTTACCCTGCTTCTTCTACAGAGATTACTCTGAAGTTCTGTCTGACTTCTCACATGCTAATTACAGAGGACACTTTTCAGTTCTTACATTTCCTGGCACGCAGAACATTAGGAAACAACACATCTAGAAAAATATACGTCACTTATTCTAGCAGCTTCAAATGACAGATGTGAAGACAAGAGACTGGAGGGTGGAAGACATTCTTTCTAGTTGATGAAAAAAAAAATGGAGTTTTTGGCAGCAGATTCTACAATGTTCTTCTGACCATTTCTCTTTTAGGATAAACAAATGGAAACTCATGATACTAAAAGTGAAAAGTTTTCCCTAAGACATTATGGTAAATCATGACATGTTGTGTCTATGGAGCCTCGTTTGTGAACTTCCTGAGAGCGAGTTGCTTTTGAAAGTTCGTAATCCTAGAACTTTAAGGAGGGTGGGGATTTGGATGGAGTACCATTCCCTCTCACAGTATTCGTGACCTTCTTAAGTTACCAATGCTAATATACTTCCACGAGTGGACTTGACTTGCACGAAGCAGCAGCAGCAGCAGCAGCAGAAGGTGTCTCGTGCAGCTGTGATCTGCAGCAAGCTGGAAAAATCTCTGCTGGAAGAGGAAGCAAGTATCGTCTTTGCTTCCTTCCACCAGGAGAAAGCTGCTATGTATGATCTTCGCTCAGGTCGGCTTGCATCCCTCCCTGTTAAGAACGAAGCACGTTTAAGCTCCACACCCATCTGGTGTTTCTGAGATTCTGGAATTAGGTCAGTGTTTAAACTTAGAGAGCCCCAGGATGTAAAACCTCAAGAATCCTTGGAGCCACACCAAGCCTCACACCCTTGAAATACTCTTCCAAGATTTTACTGATACTGTGTGGTTAATCTGACCTGGGAACTTCCCAGGACTTGCTTGTATAATCAATTGTGTCACATATTAAATATCTCGAAGCTGATTTCTATTTATTTTCCCTGGAGTACATGTGTCTTTGACTACTTAGATGGCCATTTCACAAAAAAAATTGGAGTCCCACCAACTAGAGTGATGAATGTAATTAATTTGCTTACTGTCCCTAAATCTTAATTTCTCCCTCTCTCCAGTGGGGCCATTTCCTGCCTCAGAGAGCTATGGTGAGAACTGAAGGTTTACAGCTAGCTGGTTGCTTACCACATGGCTGGCATAGGGCACACAGTGTTTCCTTTTCTACCTCTCCAGCCTCCTGTTTCTCCTTTTTTTCTTTTCCCCTTCTCCTTCCCCTTCACTGCACTAGTGGTTCGGTCACTTTTGATAGATGTTTTATTTAAAATCTCACTGAGTGAGTGAGCACAACCACAGCAGATTAAAGCAGACAACTTGTTTTGCATGGCGACTTTGAAGCTTTGGGGATAAGCTAGATTTTATGGTTCAGCTGACTGTGTACTTTATGCAATGTTTTCAGATGATACGATGAATTATTAATTCTAATTAGAGGTGGCAAGCTGGAGACCTGGATTTGTGCCCAGAGAATGGCTTTGCCACATTGTAGACATATGGTCACCTAGACAGTACATCTACATTGTGTACATGAACCCAAGAAAACTTTACAGTGTTTGTTGACATTCTCTATTTCCTTTGTTTCTCTACTACTGAAAGATTTCACTGTTCTCTCTGTGTGTTTTATTTTTAAATTAACATAGATTTTTATCTTCACTTATGCT
Source organism: Mus pahari (assembly GCF_900095145.1). Classification (NCBI taxonomy): domain Eukaryota; kingdom Metazoa; phylum Chordata; class Mammalia; order Rodentia; family Muridae; genus Mus; species Mus pahari. The sequence continues at coordinate 44,770,328 of NC_034591.1, forward strand.
CAACTGAACATTACTGCCAGGTGAGCAAGACCCAGCATGACTTGTTTGATAGTTTCATTAAGTGTGAGGTTAAGGCTGTCAATAGACTGTAGCTTCATAGCACTTTGAAACTCTTTCCTGGAGCCTATTTTGTCTCTGATCATGTTTATAGAACGAATGTTGTCTCTTAGGTTTGAGCAGACTCTCTTACAGAATACACAAATCCCAGTTACTTGGTACCATAGCACCATCTTTGCTACTTTTCTGGCTTTCAAATCCCTGATTCTGAAATTCTCAGTGGAGTGGATCACTGGCTAAAGTGAATTTTGTGTTTGGTCCTGTCTGATTTTAAGGCAAAGCTACAGATCTAATTGCAGCAGGAAAGATTTAAAAGCCGTAAAAGTCTTCTCAAGTATGTCTAGATAGCCACAGGTTGTTTAAAAATTAATGCCACTTAAAAGTATTTTCCTCTTTTCTAATAATGTAAGCCAGGAGATCTAAGTTAGAAGGGTGTGCATTGTGACTACTGAAGCCGATTCGGATGTGCTTAAACATGGGACAGGCCTGTACACAGTTTTAGCTTTGTTTAAATTGTTCCTTAAGCTGATTTCTTGCTGTGGAGTGCAACGGCAACTAACGGATGCTACTCTAAGATGAGGCCTGTTTCTTCTGATCCCCTCCATGGTACCCTGGACTGTTTAATGGACAGGACTATGAGGTGTGACTTGGATGAATAGAGGCTCAGACAGAGACTTTAGCAACTTCTGTGGGAAGGACTTAACAGGATCATAGCATGGAAGAATTGGGTAGCGACAGTCTGAGAACAACTGAAAGATAAGCCTTCCTCCAGCTAATCACAGTCGGGGAAGGGCCTGGCTCATTGCTAGAAGAGGTGAAAGTGTATCAGAAGGACGTTAAGGAAACATATGTGAGGCAGGAATTACAGTTTGATTTGGACTCGACTTTAGTCACAGTGAGACTGGATAATCGGTTGGTTGGTTATGTTTCTTTAGTTGCAACATAATGGAATCAGGCCATTTAATCCATCAGCTATATGGATTACATCATATACTTCTAGTATGAAGTAATACTTGTACCATGTTCTCATGTATATAATAAGAGCCTTCCCTAAATATCTAAGTACACCTGAGGAAATACCTAGTGCTGTTTTATGAAAATTGATAGAACTAGCTTTCAATTTCTGATATTCTAATTCAAAGTTGTCTAGTATTTATATGTCCACGTTGTTAGTCTCAATATTCTGGCTTTAAGTAATCCTCCTGCCTCAGCCTCCCAAGGAGCTGGAGCCATCTGTACATTCTACTTCACTAAGGGCAACATAATTTAAAATTATTTTCAGAGACATGTTAAAAAACTTTCAAATATACATGCCTAATGATTAAAATAAACATAGTCTTGAAGCTATTAACAATTATGAGTTTAATGTGACTTCAATGTTCTATTTTTGTTGTTTTTGTTGTTATGTTTATTTTGAGGCATGGTTTCTGCTGTGTACCCTTTGTTGTCTTGGAACTTGCTCTGTAGACCAGGATGGACTCAATTTCATAGAGATTGGCCTGCCTATGTTTTCCAAGTGCTGGGATTAAGGGCATAGATCACCATAACCTGGCTCAATATATATATATATATATATATATATATATATATATATATATATATATATATATATATATATATAACTTATTCTTGCCTTATATTAAAAGCTATAATTTTTTCTTTCACCAAAAATTGATAAGAGAAAACAAAAACATATATTAGTATACTATATACTAGGGAATTTCAACACAATCTCTTTTTCTTATCATTTTTGGATTCTTTTTGTTTCTGTTTTGTTTTATCAAATATTTCTCACATTATATTCATATATCCTTCTCTGGATTTTCATATGGCATGAGTATACATTAAACATTTAGCCTTAATTTAACAAGGAAATTCGAACCCTCAAGTGATAAAAATGGATTAATTATGTAATTGACTCAAAAGAGATCTGAAATACTTGTAGAGATCTATAGGAAGGGAACATATGGAAGATGGTAGAAAAAGTCACAGTTAGGACCTCAGACTGAAGCTTCGGCAGCTGGCTATTTGCACAGATGGAGAGAAGTGATGTGTCTTCTAATTGATGAACAAAAATATTCCATGGCCAACAATTCAAAGAAGGACCTATTGTTTTTTGTTTTTGTTTTTGCTTTTGTTTGGGTGGTGGTGGTCTTTGGCCTTTGGAGGTAGAACCATCTGCCCAGATTAGAACAATTCATTAAAATGAAATGTGTGCCTTTATACGTGGAACTATGTGTTTTATAAGTTGTAAGGTAGTTCCTAGTGAGATCTCTGTGGCTTTTCAGGCATCCTCATTGTTATTCTACCTTTCTCTCTCCTTCTTCTATATTTACCTCCATCCCCTCCATAAAGAACCTCCAATTCCCATTTCCCTGATCAGATTAATTATATCCCACTTCTGCCCTCCATTACCAAGCCAAATGGAGAGTTGCAGAGCACAGTCCCAATGGGATACATTTACAAAACCTTCTCGCACCTAAGGCTGAGAGAACACTAAACACTACAGAAGTGTGCAAGAAAGACTGTATGAGTCAGAGCATCACAGAGTTTTCTGTGAGAGTGTGTCTTCTAGTGATATCACAAGCTACACTCATAAAGTTTCTCCAACACGTCTGCCCAGTGTGAGATGACACAAATGGGCATATCAAAGTAGATTTAAAAAAATCCCTCCACTCTACATATAAACAACTGAGGAACACTGGGAGTAACAGATGAGGCCTTTCCCAGGGAAGAACACACCAACTTGTTGATCAATGCCAAATGGTCATCCCTGAAAAAATACATACATTTAACATTATACATACCAAGAAGGTTACATGTGTGAATATATATGTATATGTGTGCATGAAAAAACAATTAGCAAAAAATGAGGCTGTGCATTTGAATGAGAGTTAAGAGGGTTATGTGGAAGGGTTTAGAGGGATGCAAGGGAAGGGAGAAATGTAATTATAATTTCAAAAATAAAATAAAGAAATCTAAAGATTAAAAATATGCAATATACTAAAACATTCCAATAGATTAAAGAGGATGTATAACTCATCATATCAGCTTGATTAGACATTTTCTAATGCACTAAGAGAGAAAATGAGAAAGGCACTGGTCCTAAAGAATGTGTTGGTTATTTAAAGTGTTCAGCCTCCTTATGGATGTACTTTTGAACACAAGTTTATCTGAGTTGATTAAGTTTCAGTGCTACTGAAGGAGTGCCAGTGGGAGTAGGGCAGAGTTCTTCAGAGTTTGGTTCTTTTATTACACTGTAGAATTAAGAAGAAGGAATGGTGAGTGACCTGAAATTCAATGAGAGGATGTGGCAGTCTCAGTGAAAAGATTCAGTTAGTTCACAGGAGAAAGAAAATAGAAATGATGTTTTCTGCTGAAATAAACACTGAAGACTACAAAGGCGTTAGCACACTTTGAAACGTTATGATTAGAGTTAATACCTTAAAGGTTCATTGAAAACTAGAACAACCAAAAGGGAATTTAGAAGCTAAAAGTAAAAGCAGTAAGACATTCTAAATCTTTCCAGGAAAACGGGTGCTGTGAGCAAATCATGGTAAGTCATGTGATGCTCTCTACACAATTAGAAAGTTGTCTGCAGTAGAGAAGGTGACCGAGAAGAATTTTTAGAATCTCAGTGAGTGGCTGAACCATGGGACATCTCAACGTCTCCTCCCCTAGCCTGCAAACCTCAAGGAGCTCAAGGCTAACTTGGGTGACAATTGTCTTTAAGAGCAGAAATGGTTAGGGAAATGTTAACTCAGAATAGAAACTCAGTTTTAAAGGAAATAAGAAAAGCGTTTATTCTGGGTCAATTATGAATGACCATGGCTTAGGAAAAAATGATCCCTTACTCTGAGTGCTTTCCTCCAGCCTGTAAATGAGTATAATCACATTTTGTGAGCAAAGCAAAAAATGAAAGGCATGAATAAATACACTTAAATGCATTGTCCACGTTAGGTCAGCGGGACACAGCAAAGCCATATCTGCCCTATCATACTGGATGCTATCCCCGTGGAATTCTTGGCTCTGGAGATGGTAGATATCTGTTAGGCTTAACAGTACACTGGAAAGTCTTACCAAACGTTTTGGGGAAGTTAGTTCAAATACAAAGATTAAAAATAATGACTATTTTCCAAAGGGCTTAAGAGAGTCCAAGGAAATTTTGTCTCCACCACCATTTTTCTTCTCTCCATAGTCATAGACTTCTACCTAGGCAATGTCAAATAGTGTTTCGTGTCTTTACAGAGATGTGCCTGCCCTAGAGAACTTTATCTTTACAGCAGGCACAATGATAGCAAATCATTTTCAATTAAACTTCTCCATGTCATAAAGTTTTACCTGGCTGGATAATACAGTTCAAATGTGTATGGAAGTTGTTGACAAGAAGACCATTTATAACTTAGCAGAAATTCTAGTAGGTATTTAATGTGACAAAATTATATACAAAACAAGTTTTAATATAATCATATACAGTGACATAAATGTTAACTCTGTTAGAAGAAGGCATTGAACTATATGTAAGTGAATGATTTGTCTCCAAAAGACTGTATTCATCACACTGCCTATCTTCTACTGATGGCTGTGGTCTGGAGGTTCCCACAAATCATGTGCTAAAACTTAATCCCCATGGTGGATGGAGCCATTCAAGAACTGAATAGTGTCTTATGAAAGGGCTGGAAGGACATGTCTACCCTGCCCCCAATCCCTTTTATTTACCTTTTAGCACACAAGAACACAGTAGTCTTTCTGTCTTAAGAATGCTCACAAGAGCCAGTTTGAAAGCAGAGATAGGTCTTTATTAGATATCAAACTTCTGGGCCCCTGATTTGAACTTCTAGCCCCCCAAACTATAAGAAATAAATTTCTACTACAGTTATTAAAAGGATATAGTTCATTACAGTGAAGGAGGCATGGTAGCAGGAACACAAGACAGATTGTCACATTTCAGCTACTGTCAGGAAAACAAATGAACAAGTACATTGGATAACGATATTAAGCCTCAAAACTCCAACCAGTGGCCAACCTCCAACAAGGGTGCATTTCATAAAGTTTTCATGGCCTACTAACTAGCACTTCCATCTGGAGACCAAGTGTTCTGACACATGACCCTATGAGAGATAGTGTATAGTCAACTGAGCACACCTGGTAATGTGTTATAGCCACATACACAGACAAAGACACTGATGGCCAGTCTGGCCAGTAGTAATTCCTTGGGTCACTATGCTGAGTCTCCACTTCTTCTCTCTTACACTCTAGGTTGTCCTGTGTGAGCCAGTACTTTCAAGACCACACAACAATATCTGGCTCTCTGTCACATCTTTATGAGCATTAAGCTTAGGTGCCCAGATTCATACTTCATGACTCTTTACAGATATCTGAGAGGCAACTCAAGCTTGACCTGTAAAGACAAAACCCACAATTTAACCCTTTCCATCCCTCTTACTAATTTTATTATTCCTGCTTTGCTGCTCTGTGAGACCTTTGTGTAATTTCACGTGTTATCTCTATTCTATACCATATCTGTATATTTCTGATTATCATTCCTTTAAATTTAGTAATATTCTAAGGCCTATACAGCTTAGAATCAGCTCTTGCCCTGTTGTGGGAACATTAAGAACAAATATACTAACTAAGATAATTACAGATAAGAACTCAGCACTGTGCAGGGCATTTAGCTGTTTATATGTAGTCAAAGCTCTGTCCAGGAGATGGCGCTCTGAGTGCACTTTTGCTGTTCGTTTTTAATCCCGAGGAATAGTTCACACAAATATGTTTCCTACGCAGATGCTTTGACAGGGATAAGCTGTTATGTGTTTTGCCGTTCTTCATAGTCTTCCGGGCTATTAAGACTTTACCAGATGACTGTGTTGTTTTTCAGATGAAGTAGGTGTTGGAAAAGAAATCTGTAGAAGAAAGAAAAGTTATTGTGGGGCAAGAAGTTTTCTGGTGTGAGAGAAGAGTCGGAGAATTCTAGTTTAAATCTCTTGATATTAACTCCTCTAGAACTGAATAACCTTATCAAAGAGGGCGAAGCAGGCTGGAAGGCTGAAGGGAAGTATATGCTTTAGAACACGACTTAATGAGCACTTAGGAGTTATCTGCAAAATAAACAAGTAAGCTGTATTACTAAAGATGATCAGATAGTGTAGTCCTTTCACTTCCCCCGAATGATGTGTGGTACAGGTTAATCATTTTTACCCCCAGAATGATAAAACCAAGCTAAGCAAACCCAAGTATTTTGTGCTTGCCAAACAAAACTGTGGAGTGAATAGGTTAGGGTGGGCTGTCAATCCAAGCTTCTCTATTAATAAGCACAGACTGTGTATCCTATGGTAGGTTAAGTTATAGACCCCTTTCCCCAAACTAGTTCATCGATAGTTTCTCTGGGCTTCCTTTATCAATTTTGGCTGACTCTAAAGATCACTGGGGAGAATTATAAGGCACCTGTGACCTCCCCACTCAGAACAACTCGTGAGGATCAATAGGAGAGCAAGCAACGACGTTAGCAGGGAATACAGATCACAACTTGTGGGTGAATGGGAACAGAGAATTTTATGGTAGAGAAGTCGTCCAATTCAATGTATCATTGTCTTTGAGATTCCTTAAAGTTGCAGAAAATTGTCACAAACAGAAAGGACGAGGTAGAGGAAAGGGGAGGAGGAATCTGAGACTATAGCTGGAGTAGAGTTGAGGGAGAGGAGAGAGGAGGATGCAAAGGAGGAGCTGAAAGCAAAATAATCTTGTGAGTTGACTCAGACGGTCAAATTACTTACTGCTCAAATAGGATGACTTATAATACCCAGGACTCCTAGGTGCAAAAGAGAATCCAAAAGTTAGCTCCACACTTGCTATTCAATACTCAATAATCAATATTCAAATGCAAACATCAGGTTCACACATACAAGTGCCCATATAACAATAATAATCAATAAAGTACACAATTCAAGAAAAGAGAAAATTTCTTCCCCTGGCTTACAGTTTGGTTTCATTGTCATTACTGGGAATGTCAATTTCTAAACATGGGAACTGTTGAAAGTAGAAAAAAATAGCATAGTTGGCCCAGTATAAAGGCTCAGCTGGTAAAGGAATTTGCTATCAAGCATGGTGGAACCCATATGAAGAAGGAGGGAAATGATTCATAGAAGTTGCACTCTGACCTCCTCAGGTGTGAAGGGACACAGTCATCCTCCACTCTCATGCACACATATACAAACGAATAAGTAATTGTAACTTAAAATATACCAATTATACTTTATAACTTAGATCACTATAACTGGAGTCTCTATTTACAGACAGAAAAGGATACACTTACGGAATCTTTCTACAAAAAGAATGCTCTGGAGAGCTGTCAAGCTCATTCCTATCAAACTCGTGCTTAAATTAGATTTCAGGTGACTTCTGCGATTCTTGAATTCATGAAATTCTTAGACAAATGACTGGATCTGGAAGATATCATCCTAAGTGAGGTAACCCAATCACAAAAGAGCACACATGATATGCAGTTACTGATAAGTGGATATTATCCCAGAAGCTCAGAATCCTTCTTAGAAGGGGGAACAAAATACCCATGGAAGGAGTTACAGAGACAAAGTTCAGAGCAGAGACTGAAGGAACGACCATCCAGAGACTGCCCCACTTGGGGATCCATTCCTTAAACAACCAACAAACCCAGACACTATGGCAGATGCCAACAAGAGCTTGCTAACAGGAGCCTGATATGGCTGTCTCCAGAGAGGCCCTGCCAGTGCCTGACTAATACAGAAGTGTATCCTCACAGCCATCCATGGAGAGCATCCATTGGACAGAGCACAGGGTCTCCAGTGAAGAAGCTAGAGAATGTACCTAAAAAGCTGACAGGGTTTGCAGCCCCATAGGAGGGACATAAATATGAACTAACCAGTACCCCCAGAGTTCATTGGGTCTAAACCACCAATCAAAGAAAACACATGGTAAGATTTGAGACTCTAGCTGCATATGTAGCAAAGGATGGACTAGTTGGTCATCAATGGGAGGAGAGACCGTAGGTCCTGTGAAGGTTTTATGTCCCAGTATAGGGGAATGCCAGGGCCAGGAACAAGAGTGGGTGGGTTGAGGAGCATGGAGAGGAGGGAGGGAATAGGGGATTTTAGGAGGGGAAACTAGGAAAGGGTATAACATTTAATATGTACATAAAGACAATATCTAATTTAAAAAAAAGTACGATTCTCCCATCCCAGTAACTACCCACTGATAGTAGCAACTCAGTATGAAGTGGGGCTTAGATATCATCTAAACCCATCTGTGCAACAATTTTGTCTGCCTTGATATTGTGCAGGTTTTGTTACTTTAGTAATCTGTCTACTGGTGGAAATAAAGTGAACTTTAAATAAAATTTTTATCATCCCCTTCTTTTAAAAAAAAGTACAAAATTATTTCAAATGAAAAGTTGGAAGAAAATGGCTTAAATGGTCAGTGGTAAAGTTTTACCTGGTACATACAATGCTTAGTTTGATCTTTAGCACCATATATTGCCCAGAAGAAAGAAGTTAAGATGCTCAAACATTAATGTGTCTGCATGACATAATGTAATGTATTGTCTTTTAAAATTCATGGAACTGTGATAAAATTTGAATTTAGTTTTAGAATACTCCAGCTTATACAATATAAAAGTTATAGCACATGAAACACAAGAAAAATTTTGGAACATGCTTTTTGATTAATAAAGTTACCAAGATGGGGATATAGAATGTATAGAAATGTATAGAAAGAAATCTGATGAACTTGGTAAATTTCACACAGAGACAACCCCAAAAGTGTTCAAGTAAAATCAATGAACTATGCAGCTATAAATAAATATCTTAAAAGCATGATTTTTTCTTATGGACAGAAAATAAATATTTTATGAAATATTTAAGTGTCATTTCAAAAGTTTCTATTTATAGTGTTTCAAAGGCTATTTTTAAACTTATTTTATTAGATATTTTCTTCATTTACATTTCAAATCTTATTCCGAATGTCCCCTATACCCTCCCCCCACCCTGCTCCCCTGCCCACCCACTCCCACTTCTTGGCCCTGGCATTCCCCTCTATGGGGCATATAAAGTTTGCAAGACCAAGGGGCATCTCTTCCCAACAATGGCTGACTAGGCCATCTTCTGTTAAATATGCAGCTAGAGACACGAGCTCTGGGGGTACTGATTAGTTCATATTGTTGTTTCACCTATAGGGTTGTAGACCCCTTCGGTTCCTTGGGTAATTTCTCTAGCTCCTCTATTGGGGTCTCTGTTCTATCCTATAGATGGGCATCCATTTCTATATTTGCCAGGCATTGGCATAGCCTCACAGAGATAGCTATATCAGTGTCCTTTCAGCAAGATCTTGCTGGCATATACAATAGTGTCTGCGTTTGGTGGCTGATTATGGGATGGACCCCCGGGTGGGGCAGTCTCTGGATGGTCCATCCTTTCATCTTAGCTCCAAACTTTGTCTCTGCCACTTCTTTCATGGGTATTTTATTCCCTATTTTAGGGAGGAATGAATCATCCACATGTTGTTCTTCCTTATCTTGATTTTCTTGTGTTTTGGAGATTGTATCTTGGATATTCTAGGTTTCTTGGCTAATATCCACTTATCAATGAGTGCATATCAAGTGAGTTCTTTTGTGATTGGGTTACCTCACTAACAATGATATCCTCCAGATACATCCATTTGCCTAAGAATTTCATAAATTCATTGTTTTTAATAGCTGAGTAGTACTCCATTGTGTAAATGTACCACATTTTCTGTATCCATTCCTCTGTTGAGGGACATCTGGGTTCTTTCCAGCTTCTGGCTATTATAAATAGGGTGGCTATGAACATAGTGGAGCATGTGTCCTTATTACCAGTTGGAACATCTTCTGGGTATATACCTAGAAGAGGTATTGCTGGATCTTCTGGTAATACTATGTCCAATTTTCTGAGAAACCAGCAGACTGATTTTCAGAGTGCTTGTACAAGCTTGCAAACCCACCAGCAATGGAGGAGTGTTCCTCTTTCTCCACATCCTCGCCAGCATCTGCTGTCCCCTTCAAAGGCTATTTTCAATTGAAGTTGTTTGAAGTGTCCCAATTCAGAAAAAAATGTAATTAAAAGGATCCAATTTAACTCTGACAAGGATTATTTTCAGACACAGACATCTAGTTAAAGTTTTAAATATTAATGTTAAATCTCAAATGCGTGCAATAGCTTGGCCACTACAACTTACTTCAAAAAAACAACAAAAGTAGGTACATTTGGTGAGAAAATACCTTCAAAAATCTGTCAGACAAAAGTGTTCATATTTTTGTTGGATAGTATTTTCTTGAATTATCAGGTCTGTGGCTTTTAATATAGCTAGAACTTATGAAATCTATTTTGACAATTTGATTATGTTTTTAAGCAGAGTTTCTTATAGCTCAGGCTGCCTTTGAACTCACTGTGTAGTCAAGGGTGTTCTTGATTTCCTGACCCTTCTCCCACCATCTTCCAAGCCCTGAGATGACAAGCCTACACTGACAAACTAAGTCTATGAGGTGGTGGTGATGGGACCCAGGGCAACTTGTGTGCTATTCAAACTCTACCAATTTAGCCATATTCATATGGACTATTTATAGACACTGCATGCCATAACTAATACCTAGTAGTCAGCTTCCTCTTTAGTTATAAAGGCGACTATAATAAGGGCTGAGTGTGTGTTAGTTGTTTTTGAAATGGTGGTTCTATGTATCCGTGATGCAAACTTACATCAACCTCTCTGTACATGCAGTGTCCTAATGGTGAGTGAACACCTAGGGTATTTATTTCTCCTCTCCTTTAGTGCTCAGTCATTACTGCTCTGACTAAAGATTGATTTCAGAATCCTAGGATTTAAACTCTTTTAAGGCAGAATTTCATATTCTTCTGACTTTGGACCAGTGCGTACATTGACTAACTTGCCATTGTTCTTTCATTCTATGTACGCAACGGTTTCAGTTTTGGATTCTTGGCCATTGGCTATTTCAGCATTCACTCAAATTACATATCTATAAATGTCAATTTAGCGTGCTACAAACCAAGTCAGCCAACATCAACCACAGTAAAGGTAAGAGTCTGCCGAGTGGGTTTTATTTTCCTTTAGAACACTTAGGTAGAAATTTTTAGGACATGGCTAACAAGTTAAAAATATTTTTAATACTATCGTGAAATCCTTCGGAGGGCAATGTGTGATTGCTCAGTCACTTTAAGCAAAACACTCATTAGCATACACTAAGCCTACAGCAGTGCCGTGAAAGTTGAGGGATTGAAACAGCAGAAGCGAGAAGGCTCAGTGTTTTAAGTGTGAAAGTTCCTCAGATGGACATTTTGAGGTGAAGAGCAATAATCCATACAATGTCCTCACCCAGTCACAGTAAGCACTGAGGCATTCTTGTCTTTACTTTAGGAACGCTATGCCATGCCTTTACTTCAGATGTGTTTTATGGTGTGTCTATATGACATTTAATGTTTTCTCTAGTTTAGCACATTAAATTCCTGGAGATCTAAGCACTGATGATGTGTTAGGGCTCATCCTGTCTTATTATTGACTCAAATCACTGTCTGATACTGTTGTATTTATTTATAATCTATAGGATAGTTTTACTGTTTAAAATGTTTACATTGAAGTCGCTGTTGGTTGGGGTTGTTAGTAAGAATCAAGTATTCCTGGAGTTCAGATACAACTCTTTATACTTGAATACCTTGCCTGGTCTCTGTGAAATTGATTTCCTTACCTATAATGTACAAATAATAATTATTGTGATTATAAAAATCATTTAAATATTTTCAGATACCCTCAAAAAGTTTTTGGACTTACTTAGCATTTTTTGCACATTTGTTACCAGATAAACCATATTATAATTTAGAGTTCTTTTTTACCATCATCAACCTGGGCATATGTTCATTTTTCCACAATATCATGCCAGCATTTAGAATACCTGTTTCTTCAAAACTGTTTAGAGTTTGTAAATTTCACCTGTAACACTATGTTTCAGTTTCCTTATTAGAGGTGGTGACTTTTATGTTAATGCATATTAATTGTTCTTAATTTTTTGCTTTGCATATCATCTGTATACTCCGTGCTCCACCTAGTGTTCTGTAGTGGTTCAGCTCTTTTATTTTCTATGTAAAAACACTCTGGGTTTTATAATAAGATTTCCTGTTTTTATGTTATTTGTTGCCAGCATCAATCCTCTGCCACTTAGAGATTTTTTAAAAAAGTATTAAACAGATTGTGATGTCCACACATAGTTTTGACTTATTTTTAAAATATTTCTGTAGTAAAATTCTTAAACTTTTTAAAATAACATGCTTAAATTTCCTCTCATTAAGATCTGGGCCTTCTATACTTTATTCCTACCTCTTTAAATTTTTTTTATTTTGAAATAATTTTGAATTATAAAGAGTAACTTAAAAGATATGAAAAGTTTCAATTTTCCCTACAGGCTGGCAATTTTTATTATACTTTATTTTTTTCTCATGTGTGATTTCTAATCCTTTAACTATCTGAATTTTTCATAATAAAATTTTATCTTTATTTTGTTTATTTGCATATATGTTATAAACTAGAGAGCTAACTTAACCTCCCTTTCCATTTATTAGCTTCATTTCTAAAACTGTCAGTATTTACAAAAACCGCACTTACCAAATATTAAGATATTATATATATTCAGGTATTCCTTCATTCACCCAATAATTTTGTGTCATTAATTATTTAAATCCAATAAGAGTTTATCTCTTGATGCTATGGATAGATTATGAAAGTTCCTTTCTGAAACCCAGGTTTGAGTCAATCATCATTAGGAAGAATATAGAGGGTGAAATTTAATCTAATTACATTGTGTAGAAGTGAGGACTTTGGGAAGCCATCATGGTGAGATCTCCACACGTGGTGCTTGTGGCTTCCTGTGAAGAGGGAGACAGACCAAAACAACTCACACACACCTTGTCCTTACTCACAATATATTCTCCAATATCTCTTAACTCTGCCAGAAACAGGGTTTTTAACTAGACATCCCTTGACTTTGCACCAGAACTGTATGTGACACACATACACACCACACACACACACACACACACACACACACACACACACACACACACACACACACGATCTAGAATCAAGGCCAACCTCCTACAGTGATTCCATGACTACATACACAGCTAAGTGACAGAGTATATAACCAGATGGGCACAATAATGAAACCAAAAGAAAACTATGGGGACAAATTTCAATGATGTACAAGGATGCACATACCTGCAAACTGAATATGATTACACATATGGAAATTCAGTTACTATAACCAAATTGGCATCATTTCAAGGACTCAAAAATGATTCAACACAGGTGAATAAGGAAATGTAATCTATCACCTTAATCTATTGTAGGACAGAAATCATTTGATCATCTCAATAGATGCTTTTGACAGACTACAAAGCATGTTCATAATAAAGTCATAGAAATAGAGGAGACATAGTTAAAAAAAAAAAAAACAGAGGTTGCATATGACAAATTTCCACCTAACATTTAACAAAACTGTGAAAAACTAAAAACAATAATGAACATGGAAAGGTTGCCCATTTTCTTCACTCCCATTCAAAACAGTCCCTGAAGTCTTAGAGTGATAACAAGACAAAGTAAGAGTGATGCAAAAGGAAAGGAAGACAACACATTATCCACATTTTCAGGCCATATTGTCTTCTACATAACGATGCTGAAGATTCCACATTAAAAGTCTTCTAATGAAAAAAAAAAACATTTTAAGTAAAGTGTCAGGACAAAGAACGCACACACAAAACCCAGCCGACTTTCTATATGCTAGTTTTATGAACTTGCTGAGAATGAAGGCAAATAATCCTATTAACAGTAGAAAGAAGAGGAGAGGAGTGAAAGAAGCAGGCAAGATCAACCTGGGCACTCTAGGCATAAACTGAAGCATGATTTGAAAGGTCTTTACTACAAACATTTTTAGGCTCTGAAGAGAAACTTTTTGACATTAGAAAACAGAAAGTTCTTACGTGCTCATGGATTGGCAGACTAAATATAGTGAAAACGTCTATGTCACCAAAACTCTATGTAGTCTGCATCAAACATTCAAAACATTTTTTTATAGAGACAGAGAAAACTATCCTAAGATATATACAAAGGTACAAAAGATTCCAGCTCTCCAAAGCAATTTTGCATAAGGTAACAATAAAAACAATAGATTGCCAAGTTATTATAAGCAAAAATTAAAAAAAAAGATGTTCATACAAAATAGACACATGGAGCAATGGACTAGAATAGGGGGTCTATAATTAAACCAGGTCTAGCAAATTATATAATATTATACTTCTCTACTTTCCCTAAAGAGCAGAACCTAATGAAATTCTGCCTAATAGCAAATCCAGATTGAATATTCTATACTACTATTCATATTCTAAGACTGTACCCCCAAACAGAAGAGATTTTGTTTTGCAAGAAACAAAGGGGTAAAGCAAGAAAGAACAGGGGTAAAACTTCACATGAGATGTTATCTCGACTATGATATATGACTGAAGCTAGATGTGTGAACAAGAATGAATAAAGAATTGATTCTTTCATGAAAACATTCAATTGTAATTAGTGATAATCTTGGGGTATAGCATAGTTTAGTTGGTATCTAAATTATAATTGTCAGCAGTAGAAAATTTGAAATGAGCAAATAAGATGATTATATTCATTATACTGTATATTGGTACAAACACTCAAGTTTCAGTTATCACAGTGCAAGATCTGAGAATGGGAAATTTTGGGGTATTTTTCTAGACAAGCAAATTATTTTAATCTAGCTCTGTATTAATCCTGAACATATCTCTAAAAACACAGAGGAAAAAAATTCCAAGATTTTCTCTCTCTGGAAAAAAAAAAATCCACAAATAAAATGTCAGCATGACCAATGATTTCTAAACTAGTGAAATATCAGTTAATATTTTATCTTTCATTAGCATGTTCAGAATAATAAATGTTTTAGGCTTAAGTCTAATGTTTGAGAAAAATATGTTATAACAAAATATGTTATAACAGTCAAATAAGTAAAAACAATATAAAAGGAGGGATCATGGAGTCAAACTCACAACAGAAAGACGAATTAGGAAAATAAGAAACACAAGGTGCATCAAAACATTCTGAAATGAGCCATGAGTAACTCTGTCACATTTAGAAAGTGCTCCATTTTTAAAAAGATGTTTTGTATTATCAGCGTATATGCAGACTTATAATTTAGGGCTACACATTCTGATCTGTGATAGACTTGGAAGCCTTTAGGACAGTGGTTCTCAACCTGTGGGTTGCAACCCCTTTGTGGCCAATGGAGCCTTTCACAGGGTTAGCATACCAGTTATCCTACATATCAGAGGTTCACACTACGATTCATAATAGTAGCAACATTATCATCGTGACAGAGCAATGAAAATAACTTTATGGTTGGGAGTCACTACTATATGAAGAAACTGTCTTAAAGAATCAGGTTAGAATTCATTGTATTTTTTAGTATTTATATCTTCCATCTGGGTACAGCCTAGTCTTCTGGATTCTGAGTGTCCCTCGTGTTCCCCTCTCTGTCTTCCACACTCAACATAATAACACTTTTCTTTTTATGGTGCTTTCTATCCAAAATACAGAACAATGGAGAACCACTCCGTTTTTCCTTTCACAAGACTCAACTTAGTTCTTTACCTCAAGATCTTCAGGCATTTTAAATGATGTTAGTTTGCCTGCTTAAAATTCCAGTGCCATAGTGAGGGATAAAATAGGCAGATATTTTAGGAGATGTTTATATAATCTTGAATTATCTGTGAAAGCCAGATGAGTGCCGGGGACATTGAAATGCAAGAGCATATTCTTGGGACTATTTGGTTTCCAAAGTTCTTTCAGAGCATCTAGTTCTGCAACAAAAAACATCCTTTTGCTCCTGAAACTGGCTCAGACAGAACATAATGAACAAAGAACAATGTCTGCTGGATGGAGCATTGGAGGTAAGCCCATCATTTGCTTAACAAAGCAAGGCAGAAGTCTACCTCTCTAGGGCTCTTTTCATCTAGAAACTGGGTTTGGAACCAGCTAGACATAAGCTCTGTCCAGTGGGATCCATCACTTCCTGCTTTTAGAAAGGCACAAAGAATAGGCTCCTTTGTGTTTCCCTACCATTCACCTTCTTTTGTCTGGGCTGGAGCTGGAGGTGTGCTTAAATAATGAAGGCTTGTACACACACATTTCCTTTTTCCCAACTGGGGATTCACATCCTCATTTTCCCAGAGCAAGGTGAAGCTGCTTTTCAATTCGGCCTACTTTCAAAAGCTGATGTAAAATAATATGAAGTGAAAGTCTTTCCTAATGAGACAGTTAATTAGAAGGGTAAGGTCTTCCATGTCCCTTTCAATGCCTTTCATTATTATTATTTCTCTTATCCTCGAATAGCTATGGCATTCTTTCTGAAAGCAGGGAGCAGAGCGAGTGCTCTTTAGCTATCTAGATCCTGTTAAAATCAAACAAGTTGGCCCTTATATCTTCTAGCAAGCCACTTGTTTCTGTGTTCTGGTTTTTGTATAATTAATGAGACTTTTGTATTAGTGTACATGCGTACACACCACAAGGTGGAATTCAGTGCATGAACCCAGCATTGTCTCTCCTGACTACTAGAACAGGTCCACCTCTTTGAAATGGAAATTTACGAAACACATGACAAGATTGAAATCAAGCCACAGGCTGGTGCTGTGGTTTAAAAAGGGGTAACACTCCCTTTATAGATCTGACTCATTGTTTCATTACCTGGTGGACATTTCAACAACATTGTTCTTGCTTACATAGAATCTTATCAACGTTCACTTCTTCAAACACCTACTCTGATGGGGGAAGATGTCCACAAAGAACAAGCTCAAAGCATCCAGCCACTAAATTTTTGTCTAGCTTTTGCCAGAGCACTGTTAAATGCTGTCAAAATTCACCTTCTTTATAGTAGGAGGAGGTAGGAATGACTTTTTGTTCTCCATCACTGAAAGACCTTCTTAAAAAAAAAAAAAAAAAAAAAAACAGTTGTTGAAAGAAGGAAGCATTCTGATGTTGGTGGTGGGTATTAACTTCCTTGTCACAACTTACAAGATCCTAATGTTTCAAAGAAAGCAAAGGTGACTTATCAAGGCTACTAAGCAGGTATAAACCTAAATATTTATTTAATAAGCATTTTATTAAATGGAGAGCTCTCAAGCAAAATACATATTTTCTATGAGGCCCTTTTTATTCTTATTCTTCAAATGAAACAAGAAGAGAGGGCATAACCTTACTTAATAGTTTTAAAATGCAGGCAGAAAGTAAATTAGAATTGTGTATTCTCTCTGCTTTTCTCACATCTAATCCTGGCATGACCTTTTTCTCCCTTTACACTGTATGAAAAGTTTACAAGGTCTTGTACTGACCTAGAAACATCAGTATACATAAAAAGGCTTTTATTTTAACAAAAAGAAATGTGTAAAATTTTTATAGAGGAGAACAAACACACATTAAACTGGATAGGGCTGTCTATATGAGAAAACTAAACATCATATTAACTTTAAAAATTAGTAATGAGGAACTCAATTATTTACAATGATGAGAAAATGAAACGTTCTTTTCTTATTCTATTCTACCTTTGGTGTCCACAAGAAGTCTGACCTGTTGTTAAAATGCCCAAAAGCAAAACTTAAGAGTAAAAAGGCTCACTGTTCCAGGAGTTATTGTATAGCTTTCAGTACTTAAACTACTGTCGATTCTTCTTTAGTCAGTATTAAAAAAGGATCAAAAATCCATGGTATTTGTTGAATGAATAAATACTAAAATTGAATATTTATCATTTTGTCATTGTATATTTCATTTGTGACTGCTACAGAGAAATATACTTGACCCTGATTATTAATAGCTGCTATTCAACTAAAATTATTTTAGCTCTTATAACTTAGAGGTATATTATTCATATATATATATATATATATATATATATATATATATACAATATTTTAATTTTATGTCTTTTTTTCCTTTCTTACAGTGTGACTAGCTTCCCCAGTACAACTTGATATGAAATGGGGAACATGACACCATTGACCCATTTCTGATGTTAGAAAGCAGTTGTCAACATTTGGTCATGAAGTGCGATAGGTTCTTTTAAATCGAGTATTAGCATTTATAAACCACTTTTGTGATGTTGGTATCATAAGAATGTTAGCACCATCCCTTGTGTGACTGTCCTTGTCTGTGTAAAGGAGAGAAAGAGCTGAGCACAGCCATACATACTCATTCCTTCTCTTTGTCGTTGACCGTGGGTGTGACTAGCTGTTTTGTGGCCTTGCCTTCTTTACTTCTCCACAGTGATAGGAAACACTTTTTCCTATCACTATAAAAGCAAGTGATGTTGCTCTTATCAGGGTATTTTATTACAACAACTAAGACTATTGCTGAAGATACCGCGCCTATGGACCCCAGGCCTGGAGAAATTAAGCTGGAACTAAGCTGGAGGTTTCCTCTCTGCAGGGAAGCTTTCCTTGCTCCAGAGTGGTACAGGCTACCTACCGGGTGGAGAACAATTCATCAAAAGTCTTACCCAACTGCTAACTCTTCCAGCTCTAGTAGTGAGCAGCACAGCAAGATGTGACAAATGCTGCCATGGTGGCATGAATGTTATGAGGATAAACTCTCAATTTCTGATTGGATTCAGAGCCTGTTCCCCAGGAAGAAACCCACGCTATGTACTGTAAGCTTGGTCAAGAGCTAGTGGCTGGGATGATCATGGGAGGGACCAATGTTTAACATTTAACAGGTGTTTAACATCTAACCAATGGACAGGCAAGTGGCAAACTACCTTATAAATACTCATGTATTCACTCCTGGAATAGGCTGGTTCAACAGCTTGTTCAAGGAAGGTCTTTGTGAAACAGACAGAGGTGCATGTAGACACATAACTGGTAAACATACTTAGAATTGGGGATTGCTTGTGCTTGAACTTTCTCATTCTTATAATAAATACATTTATTTCTTTGGATATACTAGTAGAGAGCATCAGATTCCTTTACAGTTGGTTGTGAGCCACCATGTGGTTGCTGGGAATTAAACTCTGGACCTAGGGAAGAAGAGTCAGTGCTCTTAACCACTGAGCCATCTCTCCAGCCCATAAATACATTTAAATTGAGATAAATTATGCTTTTTTTGTATTGATTGAATGTTTTTGCTAAATTTTAATTTTTTGAAAATTTTCCTCTCTTCCCTCCAACTTATCTCATATATACTACCCCAACAAATCCATGGCCATTTTTCTTTAATTATTATTGTGAAATATAAATATATGTGTGTATGTGTGTATATATACATATACATACAACCTGCTGAATTCATTTAGTGTTGTTTACATGCATATGGTTTTAAGGCTGACCATTTGGTATTAGACAACCCATTACGGATCTCCTTTCTTGAAAACAACTAATTTTCCCTCTCTCAGAAATTGTTAGGAGTTCTTTGTATAAGAGTGGGGCCTTGGGAGACTTTTCCTTACCATGTTGCCATGTGAAGGAGTGCTGTCATTGTTCAGGTCCCATTTAGGTAGCCATACTATTGAGATTTCATAGGTAGAATTTTCTTTTTGTATGGTATACTGGTTAGTTTTGTGTCAACTTGACACAGCTGGAGTTATCACAGAGAAAGGAGCTTTAGTGGGGAAAATGCCCCCATGAGATCCAGCTGTGGGGCATTTTCTCAATTAGTGATCAAGGGGGAGAGGCCCCTTGTGGGTGGGACCATCTCTGGGCTGGT
>NC_034591.1:44790446-44827916 GCF_900095145.1 Mus pahari
TGATCAACAGCAGTTTGGAAATGTAAGCCAAATAAACCCTTTCCTCCCCAACTTGCTTCTTGGTCATGATGTTTGTGCAGGAATAGAAACCCTGACTGAGACACTTGTCATCATATATTGCATACATGTATTGAAATATGCATGGTCATTTATAAATATGTACAGTTATTCCATTAGTTAAAGATTTTGAAAATGTTTTAAGGAGATATAAATATCAGCCATCCTGATTGTTCACTACTTACTGTATATGCATATGTCAGATTATCCTATAGTACCCCATAAACATATACAATTAAAATAATTCTTGTGGGGCTGGTGAGATGACTCAGTGGCTAAGGGCACTGACTGCTCTTCCAAATGTCCTGAGTTCAAATCCCAGCAACCACATGGTGGCTCACAACCACCCATAATGAGATCTGACACCCTCTTCTGGTGTGTCTGAAGTCAGCTACAGTGAACTTATGTATAATAATAAATAAATCTTTAAAATATAATAATTTTGTGGAAAAAAGATTATCCTTAGTTTAATTCTGTGTCACCTCAAAGATAATCTTAGGTAGGTTTTTAGCAATGTCTCTAATTGATTGATTTATTTGTGTGAGATATTATAGTTATAATCAAATAAACTATTAAAGAATGCAGAAGTGGGGATGGGAATCTTATGATTAAGGTTTTAGGAACTTTAACATTCTTAGTGTTTAGCTTTTAGCATTCTACCTTGAAATCCTTTTGCACCAGTTGACTAAATTTTTGATGCTCTACACTAGTTACTTGGTAATAAAGTTGCATCAAAAGATGAGAATGCATTCGCAGTGATGACTCTAACTCTGGGAATATGATCGGGTATGTTTCTGGTTATTCTAGACAATTAAATATCTTACAGCCTAATTGATAAAGTCATGGCCTTGGAAAATTCTACTATGTATTCTGAACCACTTAGCTTACTGTGTTGGCTCCTACCAGAGAACTGTGTCTCTAGGCAGAGAGCTACTCAGGTTTGTTTTTAGAGAGGTATTCTGTTAGGATCTGTAAATCCCTTGATAACATTTATGATTCCTTTAAGATTTTCTACTCACCTGACTTTTCAGGTTATCATTTTCAGTATGCTGAAGAAAGTCACCTGGTAAACATTTCAATATTTTTTTCTGCATCTATTGTTTTACAGTAATATTATCTGCACATTGTAACTCTTGTTATGCATGTGATCACTCGGCAGTGTGGCAGAAGGCTATTTAAAGGGACAGCTAATGAGTAAAAAGGGTGTTAACTGATTGACTTCACTTACTTTTAGATGTGATTTAGATTGATTAACACTTCTGCATTAAGAGTGTTAGCCAATGTTCAAAGTTTGTTCTATGAGAACTTATTATATCTGGTCACAGTGAGCTCATCTTCAAATCTCACCATATTTGGTGACATGTGCATTAACATTCAAAGACACAACTTGTCTAGAATTCATTCTTCCTTTAAGTGATAAAAACACCATTAAAATGTGCTTCTATGTCAGACCACTTTTATGTTTCCTTATTCAGAAACATGATTATTAATACTTTAAGGTATTAGAATAACTTTAGACTTGCAGAGAGAACTAAGATCTAGAGACATCCCATATAACGCATAACTCCCAGTGATATCCTCCATCAAAGAAAACGTATGTTACAATTGATGACCCTAGTTGCCAAATCATAATGCCCTATATGCAAACTACACTTAAAATCATAGTTTGCCTTAGTGTTTGCTCTCTGTGTTGTGTGATTTATGGGCTTAGATAAATATATATTGATAACTAACTCATATTTAAGTATGTTACACTTTTTTTTTTTACTTTTCTATTCTGCTTATTATCTTTCTGTTTATCTTTGCATTCTTTCTATAGCTTTGTATTTTCTGGAATATCCTGAACTTGGAATCATATAATAGTATGTAGCCTTTTCAGCCTGTATATTTTCACCTAGTAACATGCATTTAACTTTCTTCCTGTCTCTTCATCGTATGACAGCAAAACTCTGCATTTCCTGCATTACTATAGTTTAGAGATCTATTTACCCACCAATGGCATCTTGGTTACTTCCTGGTTTTGGTAATTATGAGCAAAGGTACTATATAAATCTACATGTAAAATTTTGTATAAAGAAGCTTTTAGCCTATACATGAACATGCTACAAATACGATTAAAATTATCTTCAAATGTGGCTACATCATTTTGCGTTCCCACAGTGACTAAAGACTGAACAAAAGCGGGAGTGGGTGGATGGGTGGGGGAATATCTTCATAGAAGCAAGGGGAGGGGTATGGAATAGGAGGTGTCCAGAGGGGACACCTGGAAAGGGGATAACATGTGAAATGTAAATAAAGAAAGTACCCAATCAAAGAAAAGGAAAGAAAGGAAAAGAAAAGAAAAGAGGAGAGGAGAAGAAAAGAGAAGAGAGGAGAGGAAAAGGAGAGGAGAGGGGAAGAGAGGGGAGGGGAGGAGAGGGGAGGGATGGTATGGTGCAGTACAACCCAGAGCACTGAGGCCCAGGTCATGCACACAGGGGGCTCTCCTGCAATTTTTCCAGCCATGGGGTGGTTTCCAAGTACAGAAGGAGGGATTTCCAGGAGTGGAGCTCAAAGATTCCAAAAGTATGGGCAGAGGGAAAGACACCCACTCAGGACACCTCTGAGATCCGAAGTCCCCAGCCTGCTACAGAACTCCAGAGGGGCTGGGCGTAACTAGTCTTTGATTTCCTGGTCCCTCTACCCTGAAAGTTCCTGGATTTCAGGAGGGAGGCCAAAGTCAGGGAGCGAGGTTTGGCTTGGGGCATCATCCAGGCAGGGGTGGACTGGGTGGCCAGGATATCCAAAGATTTTCTAAGGGATCTTTTGTGGTCAGAAAGACTGGAGTGTGGCAAGGACCAGTCAGAGATTCTCTTCCAAGCCCCACCACTGAGCGTTCATCTGTTTTCTCCTAGCCAGCATGTCACCTGGAAGTCCCAGCCAGGCCATTGCATGGACTTAAAAAAGTCCCTGGGAGCCAGGCAGTGGTGGCGCACGCCTTTAATCCCAGCACTNAGAGGAGAAGGAGAGGAGAGGGGAGGGGAGGGGAGGGGAGGGGAGCGGAGGAGAAGGAGAGGAGAGGAGAGAAGAGAAGAGAAGAAAAGAAAAAGAGTCCCTGCTGTTCACATCTCATCAGGATTTGGTGCTGTTGGTGTTCCAGACTCACCACTCCCAGAAGTTTCTCAGTTTTTAAACATTTTTAATTTTGCACATGGGTCAGGTGCAAGATTTTGACACTATTGCATTACTTATGCATCATCTTTGCAGAGGTATCTGGTATAATAGAGTATTCTTGTGAATATTTTATTCAGTGTCTTTTTTTTCTAATCTTTTCTCTTGGTTTATGGATTTTTGGCATTTTTTTTTTTTTTTTTAGTATTTTTTTTCAGCAAGAAGAAATTTATAAAACTTTTACTCAAGTGGAGTTTTATGGAGCTATGAAGCATTTCTTTGGTGGTGTGTTTATGTCACACTTTACCCAAGGTAAGCTAGGTTTTAACCTATGTTCTAAGACTTTTAGAATTTTACATTTTGTATATAGTTTTTTGATCAATTTTGAATGAATTTTTTTTTCAAGACAGGGTTTCTCTGTGTAGCCCTGGCTGTCCTGGAGCTCACTTTGTACACCAGGTTGGCCTCGAACTCAGAAATCTCCCTGTCTCTGCCTCCCAAGTGCTGAGACTAAAGGTGTGTGCCACCACTACTACCCAGCTTGAATGAACTATTATGATGCATAGTAAGGTGTGTTCTGAAATTCTATTATTTAATTTTTATTTCCCTAGAGATATCCAATTGCTCCAGAACCTATGTTTACAAGAATACCTTTACCACATGGAATTGTTCTGTTAAAAGTAGCTTTATTAAGCCTGGCAAATATAGAAGTGGATGCCCACAGTCATCTATAGGATAAAACACAGAGATCCCAATGGAGGAGCTAGAGAAATTACCCAAGGAACTGAAGGGGTCTGCAACCCTATAGGTGAAACAACAATATGTACTAATCAGTACCCCCAGAGCTCGTGTCTCTAGCTGCATATATAACAGAAGATGGCCTAGTCAGCCATCATTGGGAAGAGATGCCCCTTGGTCTTGCAAACTTTATATGCCCCATATAGGGGAATGCCAGGGCCAAGAAGTGGGAGTGGGTGGGCAGGGGAGCAGGGTGGGAGGAGGGTTGAGGGGACATTCGGGATAGCATTTGAAATGTAAATGAAGAAAATATCTAATAAAATAAGTTTTAAAAAGTAGCTTTATTAAGTTCCGAAGTTAGCTTGTACTTTCTTCACTTTTAGAATTACACTTATTCATTTTTGAGAGTATATTTACTGCAGTGAAAGATGCTCATTGTTGACATAATTCTGTGTATTAAACTTTGTATTAACATAGTTCAGGTATTAAAATTAGATAGAATAATGAATTGAAAGAGAGTGACTGAGGGTAGAAGAATTGTTTCCAATTAAGTCTACATGAAGTATTCTTTTGCAATTTATGCTTATAGCAAGTGTTCCCCAAGAAATGTCCATTTTGGTATTTTTATCCCACTAACATCTTCAGGAACAGATGTGTCCTCATTGGAAGTAACGTGGGATGATGGATAAGCAGAATGTTTGGCTAGCGGGATGTTTCTTGTTTAATCTTTGCTTAACAAAGACAATCACATTTTTCTGTCCTAGTCTTCCAGGACATTTGGGTCAGCCATGCAATGATCTGACTGAACCGATACTTGCTTTTCGAGTTGAAGATCTACAGCAGATTTAAACAAAGGTTATTTAGATGCTAGAAGCTGTTTGATTGATGCCTTACAGATGGCAGGATAGCACTAGTGAGCAGAGCACCATTGTCGTATTATTCTCACCAACAAAGTGCCTGGCTGTTGGATGCGTAGGAAGGAGTCCTGTAGCTAAGCAGATGTTACAAGAAATAGGAATTATACCCAATCAAGATGCACTTAAGGAAAGTAATGAAAAAGATGGAACTTTTATGAAATCTGGGCTTATGTTCAGCTGTACCTCATGAAAGCTACAAAGGAAAATACAATTAAATGTCCTTGTATTTCACAGTCATTTTCTCTCTCTCTCTCTCTCTCTCTCTCTCTCTCTCTCTCTCTCTCTCTCTCTCTCACAAACTCTAATTCTTCTTACTGTATATTTAGGTGTAATCTGTTTTATCCTTTTATTTTTAGAGATCAGTTCTTTATGTTCAATATCTGAATCCAATCTGGTCTTTTACTTCAAGTTTCATACTGGTTAATGGAATCTCTGTGGCCTATTTTAGATTCTAAAAGGAGAATAATTATTCAGATCCCATACCTGGGAATGAGTCTCCATCTCTTACTTCATTCACAGCTTTTTGGAAGCTTCACTTTTAGTATAGCTTTATACTAGACACAAAGAAAAACAATTGTATTTTCTCGTTATATACTCTCTTCTTACGCCCTGATTTTTCTTATTTCATTTAGTTGGTTCCATCTCCTTCTTTCCTTTTTCTACCCTTTAAGTAACAGTTTGAAGAATGCCAAAGATAGACTCGGGTGCATATATCAGGGACCATGGGAAAGTCTGGGGTCCGAAGAGGGGTTAGGAGGCCAATACTTCCAGTCACCCTGGAAGTGTGACTCACAGCACACAGGGAAACAGCCCTGCTATTATTTTGTTTACATTAATTATAATTAGTCTTATGGAAATTAACAATTGGCAGTTTGATCAGCCTTGCTTTAATAGTTTAGTGAATAATGGAACTCTACCTAATTTTGGAATTATGCAAATGCAGGCATCTAAATGAGCCAGCCGAAATCACCCATCGAAAATAAATATAAAAAAATGCCTCTTTGGGATGCGCCTAGCCTAAAAGAGACTTGAAATACCAGGGTGGGGAATAGTCAGGGGGTGTCCCCATCTGCTCAGAGGAGAAGGGGAGAGGGGGATCACGGAAGGATTGTGGCAGGGGTAACTTCTAGAATAGCACTGGTACATGTAAACTCAGGAACTGTGACAGCGCACTCTGGACCTGCACAGGTTTATAACAGACAAAATTCCCATATAGAGAGCAGGAAGTGGGCACAAAACCCACCCCTAACCAAAAAGCAGTTGATGGTTCTTGGGAAACATGCGTTTGTTTTCTATATTGGGATGTCTCTGAGTATGTCAGCCGTCTTCCAGCAAGCCCCATGGCCATGAGTAGTTGGGTAAAACAAAGCACACTCCATGCTGTCTTGTGTACGTTTGGTTTTGTTTGGTTTCGGTTATTCTTTTGTCGGTTTTGTTTGAGTTCCTTTTTAATTCATTTCGCTTGTTTGTTTGGATTTACTTTATGAGAGGAAAAGAACACCAAATTGGGTGGGTAGGGAGGTGAAGAGTTGGGGGTATCTGTAAGGAACTGGGGAATATGATCAACATATATTGTAAGAAGAATATTTTAAAACAAAAGCAAATAGCGCTTCCTGCTTAGTTTTAGAATATGGAAGCCCAAACTGGTAAAATGACATATCACACCGAATGCTGTGATTCTAGCTAAATGAAAGCAAATCATAAGGAATCAACAACTATCTGTACTAGACACAAGCCATCCATTCATGTGCTCTTGGGTAATTTTGCTTAAAGTAATCCCAATAATTAGTTTGCAATTATATTATAGTACTGTTTTCCTCGGCAGAATCAACCTCAGAGGTCCAAGCTGTGTAGATAGAAGACATACCTCAGAACACGTAATTTCTAAAAGCTCAGGGACCACAGGTGTTTGTATTCATGCTGTCACTCTTGAATATCTATGGCCACAGGTGGGAAGCTCTTTATTATCGTGGCTCTTACTTGTCTTTGCAAAATTGTTTCTCCACTTGTGTTTAACTATATTTGGATGTTACCTCTGCTTTCTTTTTCTCCTCCTCTGACTCCAGGTCTAATTCAAACTATCGGGAATAAAAGGAAGATTAAACATTAGAAACTATTGAGTGAATAAATGGTCCTTACCAGTATCCTTTTCCATTGTATATTAGATTAGAGGAAATAAGACCACCCCATCTTTTAGTTCCCGAGGCTCCAGACTCCTGATTCTCCTCTATAACTGCTTCTGCTTTTATGCCTAGCTGACTGAACCCTGCTAGATTCTACCTCTGCGTCTCTCTTCTTCTTACCATCTTGTCTCTACTTCTGAGTTCCATGGCTGATCCTCAGTAGCTGCCAGATTATAAACAACTTTGATTGTACAATAGTTAATATGACCTCTGTGTCTAGAATGCGCACTGTCTCCTTGTAACACTAGAAGGTGGTGTTTATAAAGCCACTTACTACTATAGAGGTATGCTGACTTTATTTCTTCTCGAGATTATTTACTTAAATTGGATTTGTAAGTAGAAGCTTTTAATGAGATTGAAGGCAATAACATGTAAATGGAATAAATCCGATTTTAAAAATGACTCTACTTGACTATGCAAGAATTTTATTTCAGGAAGAAACACACCATTCTTTCGTGAGACAAGTCCAGGATGGTGGTGAATTCTTGATTCTCATGTCCTACCTACTTGAGTACTAGAATTTTAGTTGTATATCACCACACCTGGCAAAGCAAATGTCTTTATTTCAATCATTTATAATACAAACAAAACCTCAGTGCTAGTTTTCAATATTATTGCAAATTGTTCAAGGTGACATTCAATGTAAATTCCTTATTGTTTCAGTATACCAAAAAGACTGAAGGAGGATCTGAGAATAATCTGTCATTGTTAGTGGATAGAAAAGGACCCCAATACAGCTAGAATAATAGAAGTCTGACTTCACAAACAAAACCTGTGTTTGTTTGTCATTTGCTTGGCAATTTGATGTGATGGATTTAGCTTATAGCAAGGCAAGCTCGCTCTTCACTAGAGAACTTTGGACACATTTGCTTTCAGCAGTGTTTCAAAACAGCAGCTCGATTACTAAACAAGTAAAGGCAATTTCCTAAGGGAGCTAGCCGATTCTGCTGACTGCTTTCCTAGCAGAGATGAGGATGTAAAATCATGTCCTGAACAACATTAGGGAAAAAGAATTTAAAAAATGCTGATCATAAAACAGATGCCATTACATTTATACTTAAAATGCCAAAATATTCCAAAATTTCTTTGCCATTTAACCTTGACAAATAATTTAAAAGGTATTGACTACATGTAACAGGATTTTGTGTTATTGTTGTTTTTAACTAGACAAGATATGGATTTAAATTTTCTTAGCACAGAAATAATGTGAAACCATTTCTGACTGTAGTTTTTCTTTCCTCTTCTCTATTGGGGCTTTCTTGCACACTGATCTCTTTAGTGTTGCTTGTTGCTTTGAAGGGCTGTCACTGAAGACACTCTCACAGGAATTACAAAGCAATCCTCAAATATGGATGCTCTCCAAAGGCTTAATGGGAATCTATAGCTGGAAAATATAACAAAGATTGTATATCAAACAATAGAAGTACTACTTTAATAATTCAGTTAGGATATAACAAATAAGTAAGCATATGACTGTTGTAATTTATTGATGGTTAGATAATCGCCACAGTAGGAATGGATGATGTACAAATTCATGAATTATTCCTCTGCTCAGCCTTTAATTGCTGAAATTAAGTGTTTAAGTTGTGCTTTAGGCTTTTATTGTCAGTGATTTATGAAAACAACAATTTATTCTATTCTAATAAACTTAAATAGAACTTTTTTGGTGTGTTTAAAATATACACATATTTTTTAATATTAATTTCTTCAATTTAGTAGAGATACAGTTATAATTAGGGCCTGGAGAGATGGCTCTGTGTTTAAGAGAATCCACTTCTCTTCCAAAGGAACCAATGTTTCGTTCCCAGAATTCACATAGTGACTTACAACCATCTGTAAATCCAGGTCCAAAAGATCTTTTTTGTTTGTTTTTTGTTTTTTGCTTCCCCCCCCTTTCAAGACAGGGTTTCTCTGTATAGCCCTGGCTGTCCTGGAACTCACTTTTTAAACCAGGCTGGCCTCAAACTCAGAAGTCTGCCTGCTTCTGCCTCCCAAGTGCTGGGATTAAAGGCATGCACCACTTCAGCCCAGCTTGGTCCAGAGGATCTGATGCCCTCTTCTGGTCATGCATGTGGTACTTAGACATACATGCAGGGGCTGGAGAGATGGCTCAGCGAGTAAGAGCACTGACATACATGCAGGCAAACCCTCATACACATAAAATAAAAATAACAAACAAATCTAAAAGTGAACAACTCATTTAAACATACAATTAAACATGCAAAGTCCTTTGTTGGAAGTGCTGCAGATTACTATAAATTTCATCTGAATTTAGTCTGACACGACATTATCTTTCTTACAAATATATTTTTCTTTTTTCTTTTTTTTCTTATAAATTTTGTAATTATATTTATGTACAGAAAACTTAGTGTACATTTTCTTGCTTTTTCCAGGTTGGCAATGTGAACTGCAGACTTAGGACCCAGAATGTGCCGGACAAAAGGTCATGTGCAATCTACTGAGAAAGTCACCTTCTGCAGGCTGAGAGGATAGTGTTTTACACAATGTGAATTTTCTGGTACCTGGTACTTGCAATTCCAGAAATGCAAATAAATAACTTTCCATTGTTGAGACACCCCAGCAAGTGGTATTTTGTCAGGCAGCACTAGCCGAGACACTAGCTTACCTTTATGATCACCTAGTGTTTTATATGGTCCCTTGTAGACGACGGGCTCCTCCTGGCTTTTGTGGGATGAACAAAAGATGACACTAATCTGGAGTCTATAAAAATCATATCTTTCTCCAGGGTAATGACGTTTTCTCCCATATTAAGTCTGGCTACTCTGTGGGCATCTTGGAGTGGACTCCAAGATGGTGTGTGCCATGTAATATATGCTGAATTTCAGATACCGTTACTAACAGTATGACAGGTGAAATTCATCAATTCCTCTCACCAGGTCATTTCTACCCTATTATGAGACAAATCAGTTGTTTTAGTCATTGGATCAACTATTATAATGAGTTAAACGCAATTCATTTATACAGTGGTATACATATCCACTCTAGCATCCATAACAAATACCATTCACTGTAGGGTTTGACAAACAGAAATGTGTTTTCCCATAATTCTGGAAGCCAGAAGTCCAAAATCAGAGTATTGATGATTTTATTCTGATGCCTTTATTCTTGGCATATAGATGATGTTTATTTTCTTTATGTTGTATGTATTCTAATCTTTTCTCAATTCTCCGTTTTAAAGCAAGCAAACCAAAAAAACCCCAGAAAACAAACAAATAAACAAACAGGTTCTATTGTAGCCTAGGTTTTCCATCCTGAAATGTTCTTGAAATCCCCATCTCTCTGTCTTTCCCACCAAAGTTTTAGGGTTCTAGGTATGTATTACCTCACCCAAGTCCTACTCTCCTTATAAGAACATATTCCATGAGATTGGGGGCTATTCATGATCTTTTGTTTTCATTTTTTATTTCTTCACTTATTTATTTAAAATTGTAAGCTTTTGTGTATATGTACACATAATTTTGTGTACCATGTACATGCAAGAGTCAGAAAAGGCAAGAAGAAGGTATCAGACTCCGCTGGAAATGGAGTCACAGGTGGTTGTGAGCTGACATGTGTGTCTGGGAAATGAACTCAGATGCTTGGCAAGAACAGTAAGAACTCTTAATCACTGAGCCATCAATCCAATTCTTGCTTTTTTGTTTATGTGATGCTAATGACTGGATCTAGGACCCTGGAAATGCTAAGGTGAGTACCGCACTACTAATGTATATGTCCAGACCTAGGATACATATTTTAGTTGCTCTTTGAAGATATTCACAGACAGCCACATTTTGAACTGAGTTAGGATTTCACCATATAAATCATGAAGAAATTCAATTCAGTTGCAAAATTGACTATACTTTAATATAATATTCTCCAAGGTTTGTGCTATAAATTAATTTGAGGAAACAGTGTTGGCATCTTGAATACAAAAATATTTATTCATTTTTACCACGAGGCAGCTCAATGGGGAGAAATGTAAGCTCAGAATTGATCAGCCTTGTTTTATAGATTTTGTTTGATGAATCTGTGCTCCTCATTTCTGTATGCCTAACAAGACACATGAGAACAGAGCCTTTATACTTTGTGATATTTGAGAACAAATTATTAGTCCCAATGAGTAGCAAATTCAAGCCGTCTTAGCAGTGAACAATTCTCTCAGAGAACAGGGGAGCGGAATCTGACTCACTGGATTTTATTCTGCGGATTGTTTGTTCAGTTTAAATGAGGTCACAGTCTTAGTTCTGTTTCTTTGGTTTTGCTAATCCTCATTATTGTCTCCAGTACTTTTCTTTTATTCCTAAGATTTTCAGATATTTCTTAGCAGACTTTGCTCCAGTTATTTTGAAATTCATTTCTCATTTTAAAAAGTCTTATAATTTTACCATCATCATTGCTTTATTGTGATTGGTGTTTTAAGTACTATATGCCTTATTTTGTCTAATTCTTAAAAAATAAAACTCTATACAATTTAGTTTTTATTCAAGGAGAAAGCTAAAACTCTGGAGTTGATAATATTTTGTAAAAGGAGATGCTTTCTAGAATCCAGACTCTGTAGACAAAAGTTTTGGATTCTAAAGCAGGCTTTCCAATTAAAAACATCAGGCCGTGAAAATCTATCGACTTTGTCTGTTTTGATTTCCTTACTTGTAAAATAGGGGACAAGACTCAATGCTGTTACAATAGAAGATAGCAGCTCCTTGATAAAAATGGTTTAATTCAAGCACTGCTTAGAACACAGACACACTCAGTAGATGGTAGCTACCATCTTTGTGGCTTGCACTGGATAGCTGTGGTAGTCCCTGGCAGGCAGGTCTCAGATTACGTACTTCCTGTCCTCACTGTTTAGAGCTAGCAACAAGAAGAGCTCATGCCAAGTCCTGAGGCCATTGTACCGGTGGGGTATGGATTTGTCTTCATTAATGTGACCTCCTTTAAGCTAGGAAAGTGGCTTAGGTGGGAGTCAGATGAGCGTTCAAATCCTCCCTCATCTCAATTTCATTCTTCTTCTACTAACTTGTGATGGTAAAAACACTGAACTTGTAAGCTTCATTTTCAGTTATATGCACATCCTGTGCTCTCTTATATAGTACCTGGAAGCTGTTACAATTTATTTTAGCTAGTGTTTCCTTTCTTCATTTTGTATTTTTCCATCACAACTCTGTTTACTATCAGACAGTTTCTCTTGAGTCCTTTTAGTTTTTTTCAGGTTTTGGGACTAGTTTGTTGAAATTCCTTAGAGTGGTCTCCTTGAAGGTCATCTGAAAATATAGCATGTTTTACCCTAAATAAAAAAATCAAAATGATGGTAAAATGTAGAGAAAGAGCTGAAGGAGGAAGGCCAGGCTTGCGGAAGAGATTCTGTGCACAGACAGGTTCTAGGGAGACAGTAGACACAGGGTGATCTGGTAGACAGTATAGACTTTGAGAAAGATTGGAAAAATTTGCAACCTTGGCCATGCTTGTTTATTTTATTAAGCCTCAGCTTTCTGATGGATAATACAGAGTTACTGTATTTTATGTTTCAAAGATTTAATGACATAAAATTTTGTTAAATATATATTAATATAATAGTATATATTAAATATGTAATATAACATAATATATGTGTATATACATGCATACATATATCGTTACTAGAGATTAAACATCACCTGGGCCTAGAATAGTTGAGAATAGTTAAGAATACTCCCCTGGAAGAGTTAAGAACTCAGTAAATATACTTTAAGAAGAGCAAGGGATGCCTATACATAGCTGCTATGTTGATATATTTCTGTTTTTTCCCTTGCAACAAATAATGGCTTCCCTCATTTATGCTAAGACCACAGCAATGAGGTTGGAGAGGTGAGCAGTATTTTAACAGAGGTCATATTTACTTGGTGAGCAAAGCACAAGGTGTGGGTCAGAGAAAGAAGTGGACGGTGAAAATGATGCAGTGATTTACGTTCATTGGAGGAACAATGAGCTCTGCACTCATTTCCTCTTCCCATGAAGACACAAATGCTAAGATAAATACTGGGTAAATTATGTTGGTAAGCCTCAGAATCATACAAAAAAGCTCAGATGAGTTGTGAATGAGTCTCTTTAAGATGTTTGATACTGTAGTCACCAGCAGTATCCATATATATATATATATATATATATATATATATATATATATATATATATATATAATATAAATATTATATATATAATTTCTTAAGATTTTAATATGTATCTCTACTATTTATATATATGTAATATCATCTGTAGGCATGCTATATAATATCACATATGTATGAATTAATGAATGAAGAGAGATTTATAATGAGTTGGTACTTATGCTTTTGGAAACTAAGAAGTCACATAATTTGCCAAGTGATATCTAAAGACCCAAGAAAGCTGGTGAATAGCCCATTCTTATTATGAAGGCCTGAGAAATAACAATATACACTCCAACCCCAGGGGAAAAGATGTGTTGTGTCCCAGCTTAGGCTGCCAGGAAAAAAAAAAAAAGAGTAAATTCTCTCTTCTTTTGCCTTTTGTTTTTATTGTTCAGATTTACAACAGATTGGGTGATATCTATCCATACTGGTAGGCCATCTGTTTTACTTAGTCTTCCAATTTAGATGTTAATCTCATCTGGAAACATACCTAGAAATAATATTTGGTCAGATATTTGGGTATTAAACACCTTACCATATCATTACATGAGATTAAAATTGGATATTGGGGACATCTTTCTTCACTGTATCATTGTAGAATCAGGGTTATACTACTTGGTGATTACAAGTAGGCTATGATAGCTCATTTGTACTTTGATTAAACATCATAATTTAGATAAGTCCTATTTCAAAGCAGACTTTTTCTTGTGGTATCATGTGCCACTGCTCTGACTGCATCCAATCCTGCTGACCTGTGTGTATCATCATCCTTATTTGTGAATTCCCACACTCTTCCCCATGCACATCTTCTATGTATTAACCTCTGCTCACACCATGGTATCACTTTGTTGTGTATCAATTGGAAGGAGCTCTGTGTTGTGTCTCTGCCTTACAGCAGTGTCTATGACTATCATTGATACAAAAGCCAGGCCTCTCCTTCATCTTTTTCCTTGAGTAAAACAGAAAAAAAAGTTTGTATAAGTTCAAAATGATTTCAGAAACCATCCAGTTATGAAGTATTTCTGGAAGCTCTGCTTTGATCTTGTGATGAGGGACCTTGCAAGTTGGGAAAAGGTAGCAAGAAAGGACAGGGGTAGTTCTAGAGAAACAGTTACTAGTTTTGTGGTTTTCTGTCCTGTAGAGATTACTTCCATCTTTATTTAGTATGCTTTTTTTGCTCTGTAACATTCCCCATTAAAAAAAAAAGCCAAACCAAACCAAAACAAAAGAATATTAATTTATATTATAGGCTCAATTGTTCTTGAAGTTGTCTAATTGGCATAGGGACCACATTATGCAGGGTGACTCTCCCCTCAGCACACTGATGTTACAGCTTGAGTGTAAATTTGGTGAATGTAACTAGGTTGTTCTTTTCAGTGGATTGAATTATAATGTATCAAAGAAGTGTCAAAATATTAAATAGAATTTGTGGTTACATTAAGGAGGCTGAGAGTATCACAGAGGTGAACACAGAACTTTGTGCTTACATTGTGTCATTCTGGAAGTGAAAACTTCACCATGACAATGAGCAGCACTTCTGTCTTTTTCATTATTGGACTAACCACCCATTTTGGCAGGATACTTGTTATTGGCAGTTCATTTTCAGAGATGCAAAGAATTATACAGTGTTTTCCTACAATATAAATTGGTTTAATTACTGTTAAAATAATAGATAAGAAGCATTTCCTGACCACATCAGTTCCCTTTTATCAAATACACAACAAAAATACATATTCAAGTTTCTTCTGTTATATTGAAAGAACTTAAAGGATATTGAATACTGACTACCCTCTTCCCCCTTTCTGAAAGGGATTTGAAATAGACACATTTTGAAAAGTAGAATATCATAAACAAGTGTTGATCTTGGAAATCTTGACTGAGAATCTTGCTGCCTTTGTGAAAACTTCAAAGAGTCACAGAAATCTGTAGCGGTCTTTGTTGTGGCCTCTTCTCCAGGGCAGTGGATAAAAGGAAGCCTATCAAATGCCAGCGCCTTCCCCTTTCCAGTGTGTTATCTGATTGCCTTTTTCTCTATTTTATTTATTCTGTTTATACCGACTTTATTCCATGACCACTTGGAAAAGAAATCTACCCTACTAAAAGACACCTTTGATTTGAGCCTCAAGCTTGTCTATAGATGGTCATGTTTTATAAGCAGATAAAAATGTGGTTGGTTTTGTCTGTAAAATTATTTGTACAAACATTCCTGTATCTTAAGGCTTTCCTACATCACTTATTCTCAAATAGGACTTTCCAATTCTGTTTTCCCTTTGCAATCCTAAAAAACCAGAAACCTGTGTTCAGCACCAGTGCATTATATGCTCCCCTCCGTGAGGAGTGCTACCCTTGCATATGTGCTAGACACATGGATCCACAGAGAGGCACTGGGAACATGTTTGTGCTTTGATAACTAATAGCTGTTGCTGTCTATTCACATTCATTTGTAGTGGTCCTAAAGTGACTAGAGGAACAGAAATGAGACTGGAAATCACAACAGACTAGAGTGTTTTTAAATGAGCCTCTGTGGAAACTCTTTTCTACACCATGTAAAGACTTGTCAATGCATACTTTGTGCACCCACTTTAAATCATGAAAATGTTCAAGGAATCTAGGAAGTATTGGGACATATAATTTATATCTGACAAATTGAAATATTTCTGAAACCTAGTAAATGTCAAAGATGAAATATAGCAATATAGTGTCAAATGTATGATAAATTTAAGAGTATTTTTGGCATTCACTTTAGTGCCTGAATATGACTGTATAAAAACACTATTTTGGACATATTTTCTTCCTTCTTCATATTGTTTAGAACTATTAAGATTGCCAGGTGGCATTTTCTCATTTTATATTAGCATGATATCTGAAAGAAGATGCTTAATTCTTTTTAGAATATTTTAAACTCCACCATGTCAGTGCTTTGGAATTTGCTGTTCAGACACACACTGCACTATTTCTAGCTTCAGCCTCCCAGATGTCCTTGGTCTCCACTCTAGTTGCCATCCCTGCTTTCCTTCCCTGTCTCTCTGACTTAGTTCACTGATTTCTGTCTACAGACTCAATCTACCTCCACTTGAGTCCACTCTGACTTGAAACATTAACACTGAGTGGTCCCTGTCTTCTCTCTTCATCTATGCTGGAGCGCAATGCCTTAACACCTGCCTATCTTCTAAAATAGTACCTTAGATTCATTCTATTAACTGTCTGAATTATTGCATGGCATCCCAATGCTGAAATTCCATTGTCTTCTATTTTATCCATGTAACAATGTGGGTTTCCATCTCTTGGTCTTCAATGGTTGCTATTAGACATAGACTAGTCCCATTTATTCAAGCAAAAACAATCATTATTACTGTCTAAGAAATATGCAAACTTACATTTCTCTGGTTAATGTCTGATAAGTGATGTCTCATTGACATTATTATATAAATTAAAAAGGCTGGATTTCTAAATGCCCTACCCTTCTCTGAGACTGAGACACAGTATATATAATAATTTCAAATCCGTGAAGGGTAGCTAGAAGCATGATAAGTCTCCGTTCCACCTTTGTTTTGATTTTGTGTCCTTTGTGACAGATTTCTGCTCAATTGTGCACATAGGCACTGAAGTTAAACACTGAAGGAGTCTTGATCTAAAGCTGGCAATAATCCTCACCTTCAAGGCTAAAGACACTAAAATAAGAACAACTAAGGGTTTTTGCTTTTCCAGCTTTCTTCCCAGAAATCTCCAACAACGCTCTAAACATGAAGTCACCTTTAGCCTTGAGAACAAGCTTAGCAGGAAGACCAACCCATGTTGAGACTTTTCCTTCTCCAAAGCATGAATCATCACCCCACTACAGAATCTGAGACCACTGCGCTAAGCAGAAAAAGTAATCACAAAATTAGAGACTCCCTGGTATGCCGAGGCTCTTCAGATCCAATTTTGAGAGAATACTCTGCTGGAGCACTATTTGAGCCGGACTACTTGACTCTGTGCTTCCTGTCCTCCTTTTCAATACAGTGAGTGTTGAAGCTCCTGTCAGTACTGCCAAAGCCGGGGGATGATGGTAACCCTTAGCTTTCTGATGGAGCTCTGGTGGTCAGATTTCTTCCAGGTCTTTCAGTGTTGCTTCTTAGATATCTGGGGAGAGTGTCCCAACCTAAGGTCTCGAACTTGACAGATTCAGGCTTCCTGTGATCCAGGACTGTTTGAACATTCTGATTGTCACTAAGCTCTTGTCCTCTGCCCAGTACTCTTAGTTATTGATCATGGGCCCTTCCTGCCAATCCGTTGCTGGACTAAAAATCCAGATGCTAAGTGTTTAGGCCCTAGATCACTGTCCCTTAGGTGAATGGATCAAGTGCTAGGCCTGCCCCTCCCTCTTTACCTGATTACTTCCCCCTTTTGCACCAGATCTTACAGTAATCTGATGTGACTTATCTCCGAGCTTAGGCAGAGAAAATAATGACTCAAAATTCACAGAAACCGTTGAAGGTTTAAAAACAAAGTCCTAGAAAATAAAAAAAATTTTTGCCCACCCAATAAAATAGCATAAATTAATTCTGTCTTGATATATTAATCCCCATAAGTCCTTCCTTATTGACAAACTCATTATCTGCTAGAGGAACTCTGAGCTCTAGCTCAGAAAAAGTTAAACCATCTGCTTCTGCCTTGAGATAGTTTGAAAATGAGTAACTGTTTCTCTATCTCCATGCTCAGCTGTTTGGAGACTGATGGATTCCAACAAATTCAGGACATGGCTGGTTTGTACTCACTAAGAAGTGGATATCAACAAAAAAGTGCCAAATAGATACAGCCTATAAAGCTCAAAAAAGTCAACACGCTGAAGGGCCCAAGTGAGGATGCCTCAGTCTCACTTGGGAGGGAGAAGAAACCAACCACATGGGGGAGGAAGGGACCTAGGACAGAAAGGGGATTGGGGCGGGGGGAGTTGGAGAGGTGAACATGATTGGATATTAGGTAGGGAAAAGGACTGAAATCCCTGAGGGCCAGCAGAAAGAATAGAAACATGCAACCTCAGGAGGTAGGAGGTTGGGGGGACCTTCCAGAATATACCAGAGACCTGGGAGATGAGAAACTCTCAGGACTCAAAGAGAGGAACCTTAGATAAAAATACCCTTCACTGAGGAGAAAGAACATGTAGAGCCCACCTCTTGCAGGAAGACATCATCAAATGAAAGATAGGGTTGCCATCCCACAGTCAAAACTCCGACCCGTTATTGTTCCTGTCTGAAAGAACTGCAGGGATGGAAATGGAGAGAAGCCTGAGGAAAAGAAGGTTCAGCGACAGGTCCAAAGTGGGATCCAGCTCAAGGGGAGGCTCCAAGGCCTGGCACTATTATGGAGGCTATGGAGCGCTCACAAAAAGGGACCTAGCATGACTCCACTCCAGAAGACTCAACAAGCAGTTGAAAGAGTCAGATGCAGTTATTTGCACCCAACCAATGGACAGAACCCGCTGACCCCTGTGGTTGAATTAGAGAAAGACTGAAAGAAGCTGAGGAGAAGGGCAACCATGTAGGAGGACCAGCAGTCTCAATTAACCTGGACCCTCAAGATCTCTCAGACCCTTGACCATCATCCAGGCAGCATACACCAGCTGATATGAGGCCCCCAACACATATACAGCAGAGGACTGCCAGGTCTGGCTTCGGTTAGAGATGTACCTAACCCTCAAGAGACTGGTCCCAGGGAATTTAGAGGTCTGGTGGGGTAGGGGTTAGGGGTCAGGACATCCTCATGGAGACAGGGGGCCGGAAGGAGGTATGGGATGTTGAACAGTTGGAGGGTGGACCAGGTGGGGAATAAAATCTGGAGTTTAAAACAAGCACACAAACAAACAAATGAACGAACAAACAATTACCCTGTGTGACTTGTCTCCTAAAAAAAAAAAATCAGAGAACTGGTTATGGGGTTATATCAATACTGGAAACAATCATTAGAGAGATATTTAATTTTTAGAAATTTTAGAATTTAATTTTTAGAAAATCTTTAATTGGTGGGTCTATCAATTGATGAGGACTGACAGTGTCATCAGGGGGCAGCCAGCTCCTAAAATTTGGAAAGGTTTTAAAATTTCTGTTTTATGTTTTATAGAATCAGGTTCCATGAACTGCATTATAAAGTACTGATAACAATTGGTTAAATATAATAAGACTTTATTGCTTAATTATTTTAGGGACAACTAATTTTGATACTAACTCCTTGGAGTCACTGCCAGATTCTACTAGTTTAAGATCACCTGCCCCCTGCCCCCCAAGATCTGCTCTTTTTTATTAGATGGCCACACACAAGTTTGAGAGAATAACCTGGTTACTGTTCCAGTCGACTGGCCTCAGTACTTCCACAGGCCCTTAAAGTATAGATGATTCACTGAAATGACTGGCAAGAAATTCAAGAAGCGTTGCATTTAGAATTACAATTTCCTGACAAAGACTATGGATCAGGAAGGACAACCAGATGAATACCTGAATAAACAGAAGGCCGGAAGGGAAAGTAAGTTGTCTTAGTCACTGTTCTTTTGCTGTAAAGAGACACCATGACCATGACAGCTTTTTAAAATGAAAAGCATTTAACTGGGGGCTTGCTTACAGGTTCAGAGACTCAGTCAATTTGTATTATGGTGGAGAACTTGGTAGCAGACATGGCAGACATGGGACACACACACACACACACACACACACACACACAGAGAGAGAGAGAGAGAGAGAGAGAGAGAGAGAGAGAGAGAGAGAGAGAGAGAAAGAAGCAGACACTGAGTCTTATATGGGTTTTTGAGACTTTATAGCTCACACCAGTGACACACTTTCTTCAACAAGGCCACATCTTCTAATTTATTTTAATCATTCTTAAATAGTGTCACTTCCTGATGCCTAGGCATTCTAATGTCTGAACCTATGGGGGCCATTCTTATTCAAACATCCACAATTTATTTCCTGGCTCTCATAAGCCTGTAGTTACATCATAATGCCAAATGAAGGACAGCATCAGCAATCACCATAGTATACCCCAGGCTCAATAGTGCTTGCAAATCTAAAGTTGAAAAGTCTCTTCTGAAACTCATGATGATTTCTTAACTGGGACTGCCTGTAAAATCAAACTTGAAAGAAGATAATATACTTCCAAAATATAATGGCATGGAATATACATTACTTTTCCAAAAAAGAGGAAAGAGAGCCTAGTGAAGAAATACAAAACTGCAGAGGAAGACAGAAACTCAGCAGGACAAACTCTCCTGCTGACTGCAACACACTTCTCCCTTTGTGCTCATTCCAGAGAGTTTGTCTATGGAGACACATTCACACGTAAGGTTCTTATTCAACATAGATCTTTCATATATTGTCTACTCATGCTCTCAGGACTGCTATTGTCCTGGCATGTAGTATGGTTAGCACATAGTGCTACTGGACCTTGGAACCTAGACATTTTTCTAAGATTTCATTTTATACACATGATTGTTTGTTGCCCATATGCTGCATTTCTAGCTCTATTTTACTCAGAGATTGGAAAATTGAGGTAATATACATGACATACAGACCGACATTATGATTTGTCTTTTTTAGCATGATTACCATATCATGAATATATCTTAGGACTCTCCATGAAGTTTCTTACTATAACAAGGAAGATTCCTCTAATAATAATTTCCCCCTAAATTCCAATGATTGACATTTCTCCTTCCAAGAATCTAAAAATCAAGTTTAGGCAGATTTATTATTTTACAAAATCATACACATGCACATATACCCACCATTCCCAAAGAATATTAGCATTTAACAATAATACAGTTA
Source organism: Mus pahari (assembly GCF_900095145.1). Taxonomy (NCBI): domain Eukaryota; kingdom Metazoa; phylum Chordata; class Mammalia; order Rodentia; family Muridae; genus Mus; species Mus pahari. Next base: position 44,811,428 of record NC_034591.1, read on the forward strand.
TTTCATTTTATTATCTTTTATTGTTACTAAAAAAAAAACTATAAAAATAGCATATTGGTGATGCACTGTAGATTTCATCTTGGGGAATACGTCGTGTCTGATTAAATATTGTTTGAAGCTGATAGGTGATGAGAGATCACATTCTGAAGACTCAGCCTTTACTTAACTTGTATTGACAGTGCCCGCCATAGAGCTGGATGTGTTTTATGCCCCAAGAGTTTATGTTGGAAGCTCTGACCTAATGTGGTCCTTTATGGGTCATAGTGTAGACTATTGGGAGGTGGGATACAGTTGAAGATTTGTGGCCTTCAGAGGGGGTTTAGGATAGTGGGACTGCTAAGCACTTCTGACAAAGTTGTTAAAGACCTTGCAGGAGCCTTGCGGCTCTCCGACTTCATGCGTTGGGATATGATCTCTTGCGGCTCTCCGACTTCATGCATTGGGATGTGATCTCTTCCTCCTGTGTATTTTCCATTGTGCTGACCCTCTAAGTACTCAGCAGAGGCAAACACGTGAGAGCACACAATCCCAGACTAGACTTCTAAACAGTGGACTAAGTAAACCTTTCTCTATACACTTAACATGCTTCTGTTACACTCATGGAAACTAGGCTAATACAATGAGCGTTAGGAAAGAGTAAGCAAGTTGTAGAAAGAGCAATAGATAGCAAAAGGAAAACAACTGAGCAGTAGATAATATAGTGCATTTAATCAGGCATAAGAAGACATAAGATATGATGGCCATTTCTAGTGGCTATGCTGCCTTAAACATCTGGCTGTTCTTAGTTTCTCCTGTCTATGTCTAACATGTGTATGTCACATAAAATGATTGTGACTAAAATTACGCACCGTATTTAAAAATGTAAAGATTTACAAAGAGTAGCCAAGTCTGTGCTGTCAAAGAGCAACTATAATCAAAACCTCATAGTAAATGATACATCAAAATACAGTGAGATTTCAGATGTCAGTGCTTGTGAAAAAATAGAGCAAGTTCATTTCAAGAGAAACAGTGGGCTGAAGTCTATACTCTCCTATTCATACATGGAAGTTGTAATGCAACTATTTCCTTGTCTAACATTATACTTCAAGCCAATATGGAGGGAGACAAAGAAACTTACATGTTTAGGAAATATCTTTCATTCTGGAAATGTGTAAGCCTTGAATAGATTTTTTTAAATGTAACTGATTTGTAGACCTCCGAGGAGTGAAGCTAAAATTATTTTAGTGCTACAAAGGAGGAAAAAAGAAATAGAAGAAAGAAAAATAAGTTTGTGTAAAATAAGTACACTAAGAGGAATTAAAGAACAGAAAAAACATCAACCCATGTTATGAATTCTCACTCATTGAAACCAAATCTGCTCACAAACAATAACACCAGAAGGAAAAGAGGTCATTTATGAAAACAAAGATAAGTTAAATGATCTAGGAATGTGCTAGAATATGCTTAAAGTTTTTGAAGTAGTAAAGAAAAAAATAATATCACAAAACAGTGGGAATATTAAGACTGCACAGGTGTTATGAAATGTGAGCCCATTAGAATCTGTGTAATTAAAAACTAATTAAAATAGAAACACAATAAACATTCTACTTGAGGCAGTTGAGGGCAAAAAGTATAATATAGAACTCTGAAAATTACATAGAGCAGAGCTTAAAATTATAAGAAAGTAAAAATATTCAAAGTAAAGTTTAGATAAATATGTCATTTATTTAGATTTTTGGTAAAATCTACAATGCTCAGAATGGGAAACAATTTCCAAGATTGAAGAAACATAAATCCTTATGTTAAAGTAATTTTGAAAATCCTAAATTTAATAAATGAATAATATATTGTGGCCTATAGCCTTAAGATTTCAAAAATCTATACCCAGCTAAACTATTAGAAGGAAAATGAACACAATTTAAAAAACCCAACAGTGACCATTGAAAGAAAATGACTAAACAAAGAACAATATAATGTGTTTAATAAGGTATAATACATTGGAACTACTTACTTTATACACTTATTTCAAATATAATTTCAATTTTAAGTTGAATTAGCTATACATGGAAAGTAATACCCCTTCCAGAATTTACAAATTATTAAGAGAAAATCTCAGTACCAGGTTTGGGATACCTTCCTATGAGTTGTTGATTACAGCGGTCCCAGAAGCCTCCCAAGCAACAGGGGCTATTACCACTACTCTTGGTTGATTGCTCACCAGAACTTGAAAATAGGACTCTATTGCTGAAGATAAAACACCCTTAGGTCACAGGAGTTTGAGAAATCAAATTGGAAATGAACTGGAAACATCCCTCTGCCTTCTGGCTAGATCTCACAGTTTCTGAGGTTACTATGCAGTATGCTGAGGGAGAAAAATCCATCAACAGCACTACTCAAAGGTGAATTCTGTGAGCTACAGTAATCATCTACCTGTAAGAGGTACTCATTAGCACAATAGTGGCATGACTATTATATAGGCAGCTGATCACGTTCTTAGGGGATTCAAGGGTTCAAGACTTCTTCAAGGAAGGAATTCATGGCTAGTATTATAAACATAGAGGCTGGGAAGATCATGGACCCAAGGAGGGATGTGTGGTCAAACTCCCTTCTAATACTTCTGGTTATATCCATAGATTAGTGCTGTTCTCAGCCTCCTTCAGAGAAACTTCCTACTGCATTAGGTAGTGGTTGAATGCAGAGATTCACAACTGATGAAATTACCTAAAATAAGGAATGGTGGAGTGCTCTGTTTTAAATTGGACAGCCACACAACATACTTGGAACGAGGCTCAGAGAACTGTGGGCCAAATGGAACTGTGTCACCAGATAGAAGAACTGGTTAAGGTCAATCAGATTTTAAAAACCCGGTAAAACTCATAATTGAAAAAGGTAAGTGTTAAAATCAACTCCTGACCTGATTCCTGTTCTGGAGCATGTGACCATGACTCCCACTAAGAGGACCAAGACAACTGGTCACAGCATAAATACCTAGAGTTCTCCATGCTGATGAGGTATCTAGATATGCGCCAAGTGTTTAGTCAATGAGCTTCTCTTCCTGGGCATCCCTTCCTACAAAATGTATTTATTTAATCGCTGACTCACCCTCAGTAGGACTCTGTATTCTCACCCACCATGAATTAAACAGTTTGGGCAAGCAAAGACCTTCTCCTTTATCAAGGACGCCCATGGAGGGGAGGTCTACCTCATACAGAGTCTCGAGAAGAAGGTTCTTCTGTACTCCCAGCACTCACTTAGAGCTAAGCCAGATTCCACCACGCCCTGGTCTCAGAACTGTCAGCTCCTGTTCCCAACTGTTCACAGTCCCCAGGGGCATCTGGATACACAGGAAGATGGGAACCACCGTTCTCAACTCCTCGTGTTTCCCAGCTGTGACTGGATAACACAGGAGTTTGAGAACCACAGCAATGGTCCCAGGCCCTGATGTTTTCACCCAGAGAAACACAAGATGGCACCCCTATTTTAGATCGTGTCTTCAGCTTCTCTGATCATCCGGGCACCCCAGTGGAGAGGCAGAAACACAGAACAACAGAGAACATTATGGAAGTGAGAGTAGAATGAATGGTAGAACAAAGAAGCACAGGTGTGTTTCAAGGAGACATCGTTTGTAAACAATGGGGTCATTGTACTCATGAGCTCACTGGAAATACAGTTACCAGATCAATACCTGGAGAAGATTTGGCCTGTCAACACTTCATCATGGAACTGGTAGTATCATGAGTCACTTCCTTCCCCTGAGGAGAAAGTTAATGATGTCATTTCTTTAGTGATATATCCACTAATATTAGTGTTATATCCTCTAGTAAGCTGTCTATGCTTCAGTAAAGAAGCATTTCAGCAGAGAAAAGGGTAAGGGATGAAGAAGATGAATGGGGTGGATGCAGCAAGAAGCCTTCTTCCTCACACCCCTAACCCTAAGAAGACCAAGACCATTATAGAAATCTGCATGAAATACAAAGATTAGCTGACTGTGGCCAACCAATCTCAAATAATTGACAATATAACACTATACCCAAGGCTCAGAGATAATCACGGACAAGGGGGCAGAGGACCAGGACATTTGCTGCAATAGTATTTTCTGTATGTGACACGGAGCTTCACCCATAACATGACAACTTAACATGACAAGTTAACATGACAACAGCAGCTGATGTCCCTAAGTGGATACATGAAGGGCCACAGGCAATCAATAGCTGCTATAAGAGGGAGAGTTAGTCTTTCCAGGAATGATTCCTCTAATCATTTATCTAAGCCTAGGTGATCAGCCCTAGATGCATCAGCATTTGGAAAAGACTAAATAAACTCAGCCTGTTAAATTTATAAATATATAAAGTCAACAATTTCAGAAGAAAAGGTCTTTCATTTGAGAGGGTTTTGGAGGTACATGGGAAGAATTTCAGGGTCTGAGCTGTAGAAATGTTGTAAATTTAGCACCCATGCATAAAACCCTAAAAATAATAAAATGAAGAAAAAGAAAAAGAAAAACCGAGAGATTTTCAATTCTACAGTAGACTGGAAAAATCCATCAAAGATCTAACATGCAAATATGAAATATAAAATGAGTGAAACTAGTCTCAGTGTATCATAGCAAATACAAAGTGTTTAATTTATTGGCTAAAACTGCATACATAAGCCATCGTTGTTCATATTCAATACACACGAGATGAAATGAAGGGATGCTGTGAACAAAATGTCTCCTTCAAATTTGTAAGTTGACCTGTAAATCCACAGTGTGATGATATTTACAGATGGGGCCTTTGAGGTGTATATTGTTGTGTTTGGGTTTTGTAATACAGTATAAGCAACTGGATGTTTTACAGCAGAGATTATTTTCTAATGTTCTACATGTTGGGCATCGAATATTATCTGGAGTACACATGGAGAGGATATGCTTTCTCTTCACAAATGATAACTTCTTACTGTCTTCACATGGTGGAAATAACAATACCACTGTCTTGGGTTTCATTTAGTAAGGCAGAAATCCTATTTATAAGAGTTCTGTCTTCTTTAACCATGCCTCAATTCTCTGTCTTCTTAATTCTATTTCATTGGTGATTAAATTTCAACATATGAATTATGGGGAACACAGACATTGGATCACAGAAGGAAGCATTAATTATGTCATGAGATTGGAAGCTTCATAGTATGATTAATACCCGACTTGGGTAGAGTTTGCTAGAATAGCAGAACTCTGGCTTTGAACCTAGTAGGGCAAACAAACAAATGAACAAGCAAACAAACAAACAAACAAAAAACAAAGAAAAGAAAGAAAGAAAAAAGAACAAGCAAATGGACGGGCTTAAGGCATGGGTGTGTTGCTCTCTCTGACTTCCTTCATTGGCGTCTTCAGCCTGTTGGAATGTACTGCTCACCTTCAAGGAGTGCTATTTTCTCAGTCAGTGTCCTCAACATTGATCCTTACAGAAACACATGCAGTCTCAGCCCTAAGCATCTTCCAATCTATTCATGGTGACAAGTCAAAACATCACAGTAATTCAGAGACAAAAGAAGTGACACTTTTCTATGGCAACTGAAGGTTACCTGGTGCAAACAAGACAGAGGTCCTCAGCATCGTGTATCTATCAGTACTGTGATCATAGATGTCCCAGCCTTCACAATTGTGAGAAATAAAAATCTGTTGTCTTTGGGACTGGTATTCATTATCTTGTTATAACAGCCTGATCATAATAAGATACAGGATGTGGTGTGTGGGAACATGGTCCAAGAATGGAATCATGTGAAGAAAACTCTTAAGTTCTGTGAAAGAACTCAAACAAACAAACAAACAAAGAGTCTTATGAATCACTTTTATCAAAAACCCCACAGAATTATTTTTGGATTATTTTTTCATGGTCTATGTCATGGATAGGAGTGAGTTTATTTCAGGTTATTCATTACAACTGGCATTGTCATTTGTTTATATGCCTTTATGGAGAAACATACTCTTGCCTTGTGTGTCTTGACTACAGAGTCAGAAGATCAGGGAGTTTGCTGTAAAATTGTGTCTCTCAGTAATATTGAGAGTTACACCCATAAAATCTTATCATTATAATTGACATGAGTGGACAACATTTTCCATCCCTTTCCTCTCTCCAGGACGTCGCATATACCCCTTCCCATTCTGTTTCAAATTGATGGCCCCTTTTGCACTATTTGTTATTGCATTCACACACACACGCACACGCACACACAGACATGCACACATACAGACACAGACACAGACACACACACACACACACACACACACACACACACACACACACACACAGACACACACACACACACACACACACACACACACACACACACACACACACACACACACACACACACACACACACACATGCACATTCCTAATGAAACCTCATTAATCTGTATGATGTTACTTGTATTTATGTTTTCAGGGCTGACCATTTGGCACTGGACAACTAGTTGGTGTGCTCCATTGCTCCTAGATTTTTGGTTTGCTTATAATTCTTTCTCTACCCTCTTTACTTGTGTTTCTTAGTTTCTCTACTTGACTCTTGTCTTTTTTTCTTAAATTTTACTTTTGATTTTCCTGGAACTAAATGTTTAGAGGATGTTCTCATAAGACTAACATATAAGTGATTCTAAAGATCTTTCTGCCTCCCTCTTCTGCAATGCTCTCTAAGCAGTAGGCTCTGGAACTTTGTAGGTGTATCTATTTGGGACTGAACTCCGCAGTGGCACACACATACTTTTACAGTAACTAACAGTTCTTTGATTGGATTTGAGATCCACTCAACAGGAAGAAAATCATTCCCGAGACTGGAAACCTAGCCAACTACCCAGGGCTAGAGAAGTCATGGATCTTGGAGAACATATGACCAGCACTTTAAACCAGGTTAATATCTAACTATAGACTACCACATTTTTTTTTTGTCATCATCATAAGAACAAAATACCTGGTAATAATTTGGATTTGGGCTTAATAGATTGTACTTCCATGGCTATATGGGTGACTCAGCTCTTTGGGTTTGATTTCCACACATTCTTTTATATATTTTCTGAGCCAACAGATTCAGTATTTAAGCAACAAACATAGGTGCCATCAACTCTACGGACTTACCAGTAATCACAGCACAAATTTTCATGTCCTTAGGCAATTTAATTTAGCTATATTTAAAAATCTTTATTGCTCAGCTATGAAACTTAACAGATGATTCTCCAAGTGTGATAACAATTCAAAAATCGTGGGATATAAGGAATTATGGAAGTAAACTCTCAATAAAAAACAAGAAATTTCATCAAACATTCTATAGATAAAGCTGAACTGCCTTCACATTTTCTCTAGAAAATTATATACCCATACTATATCTAAATCTATATCTATCTATATCTATGTATCATCTATCTATCTATCTATCTATCTATCTATCTATCTATCTATCTATCTATCTATCTATCTATCGAGGTATTGGGCGTATGTCATCAAAAGCTTATCGTAGATCATGTTTTTCTTCTTTCAATCATTCTAAAATTGGGGAAACACTTAAATCTGATTTTATCCTACTAGATAAATAGATGAGGATCTAGATAAAGAGATTTAAGACAGTGAGACAAGTGGTACATGGCATTTTGAGCTTACTCATTTCAGAGGCATTATCAAAAATGAGTGTGACTGGAAAACCATGTGTAACATTATTCAGAAATAAATATTTCAGCTTCAATCTACATTTTCCTTAAAAACTTTAATTTTCTCATGTAGCTTGTCTTGAGGCAGAAAGATATCTGGGGCTTATGAGCCAGGCAGTATAACTAAGCTGGTGAGTTTCAGGTTCAGTGAGAACCCATGTCTCTAAAAAAGGTAAAAAGGTATCAAGGAAGAAAGCCCGTAGCAACCTCTGGTCTCCACAGATGTATATAGACATGTGCACATCTGCACATACACATACACTACACACACACACACACACACACACACACACACACGCATGTGTGTGTGTGTATGATTTATTTTCTCTTTTTCATTTATTAATAATTTTGAGTATATATTCACAATAAAGATTTTAAATGTATTTGAGACTCGCTGGCCATCAGAAGTGTACTTTTGTTTATTGTCAACCTATAAATTTGGGATATTTTTTCTAGTATTTTGGTTTTATTGTTAAAGTTTGCCATGCTAGCTGTTATTGTGTTGGGCTTTGTAGCTGTAAAATTGTTTGTGGACAATTGTGAATTACAGTTCATTATGATGTTGTGTTATTTCTTCCAGATTGGCACTTCCTGGGTTTTTTTTTTTTTACAATACTGAATCACTTCAATTTAATTTTAAGAATTGGAATGATTTATGCTTCCTCCTGGGATACAGTGCTTAGTTTCCTTGTTGGAATCCTTACAGCCTTAAACTTTATTTTGGAACTCTTGTCCTGAGTGGTCTCATGAGGTACAGCCTGAATCTCTGTGTTTTCTGACATTTCATTTGGAATCTGCAGAGGAACCGTATCTCATACTATTTCTGGACTCGCTCAATTTCACAATCCTCTGGGTAGCTCTTTACTGCTTTGTTACATCTGAGAGCCTTTCAAGAATACACACACACACGCACACACACACACACACACACACACACACACACACACACACACACGTATATATATATCTTTGAATGGGTTATATTCTTTGATGCTATGGTTGCTATGGATTTTCTTCCTTGATGCCTTTGCCTTTCTACCTTTGGGAATTGGCTCTCACTGAACCAGGAACTCACCAATTCAGCTATATTGCCTGGCTAGTAAGACCTAGAGATCCTTCTGCCTGAAGACATGTCTAGTTCAGGAGTTATAGATATTCACCACCATACCTGACTTTTGCATTACAAGTCCCTTAACTTGACTAACTGTCTTCCTAGACTCTTTTTCTCACTTGACATAGAGTCAGTCTCCTATAGTTAGTTTCTCTCTCTCTCTCTCCCTCTCTCTCTCTCTCTCTCTCTCTCTCTCTCTCTCTCTCNNTATATATATATATATATATATATATATATATATATATATATATATATATATATATATNTNNGGGGGGGGGGGTGTGTGTGTGGGGGTGTGGGGGTGTGGGGGTGTGTGTGGGTTTTCTCATCAGCATTCGAGTTATTATTAATCAACTTCACAGTGACCAAGTTGTCATTGTAGCCTAGCTACACCCAGGGTTTTCATCAGAGATGAAGGGCATTCATAGAATAAAGGCATCATTGTAGCATTCTTGTTTATGAGTGGGCTTTCAAGGAATGTCAACAGCTTGAGGAATAGGGCAAAAGTAACAGCAGATGTTTTCCTTGGTAGTGATAGTCAGAATGTAAGAGATAGCATAGCATGATTCCTTTGTCCTGTGAACTGAAACCTACACAAGATAGTCCTCTAGTCCCGGTCACAGACAAGCTGTGTGGTATGAAATAGCCTGTGTGGGTAGTTGTAGCCTCTTCTGACGAAGTGGCAAAACAAGAGGTGTTGCAGCTTCCTAGGTGTGGATCTGCTTTCTACTTAGTTGTCTGTCATTCACTGAAGACTGAGAAAAGGGCTCACAGAAGCTTCACGGTGCTTAGGGGAAACCTTTTACAGAGACTAGAATAAGCCAATGCTCCTGCTGAGGTAATTGCAGCAACTTAATATTGCTAACAGAGAAAGACCCTCTTTGGGACTAATATTTGAGATATGTCAGCATACACACACATCTCAAACAAAGAAATATATGCTTTAGAACTGTTCGGTATTTCACATATTAAGCATATCAACACTTGGTACTTCAATAGTCTTAAAGCTTAAAGGTGTTTAAAATGCTATCCACATATCAGGGGCACAGCACATATATGCTCTTGGTTTTGGTGTGTGCTATTTCCAGGGCTTTCTAAGGTGACCTCCTGGGATGCTGCTTCTTATTAGGATGCTTCCTGCTCTGCCCTCTGCCCTCCTGTGGATGCTGAGGGCCTCCTGCATCTGTCCCTCCTGCCTCTGTATCACACTCTCCACGCAGCACAGCTCCTCTACCTTTATTACCTAGCTTCTTATATTTCCCCTAAGTGCACATGAATGGCAGATGTTACAGATCTTTTCTAACTTAATATTATATTTCTAGAAACACACAGACTTTTCTGACAACTATCTAAGACCCAAAATTTACTTTCTTCTATCAAGATTTTTTTCCTTTAGTTCTCTAATATGCTAGCTTATTAAATTGCTACTGAGGTTCAGGGGCTTCAGTGAAAAGTTAGATGCAGTTTTTATGCTTTCCACCGGTGTGAGCAAGCTCTGACTTCTATCCTGACCACAGGAGACATTCCTTCTTTGTGCTTCCATTGATATCGCAGGAAACTTCAAGCTGTAATTGAGATTACTACTGGGTTAAACCTGGTAGAAGCTTCTCTTGCATCTAAAGACATTATTTTGTCAATTCCAATCTATGACATTAACAGGAAGATTTACATGTTAGTAAGCTTCATATAAATTATAGAGTTAAAATATTGAAAATGCAAGATTTTTCTTTTACCAAAGAGATCATGCTACAATGATTTAAAATGCTGCCCCTGAAATCTTGATGCTAAATTCAGTACTACTATTATTCTTGGCTTGTGGAATGTTTTAAAAGGCTGTCTGTGAAGTGGATGTGCAGAATATTAGATTTTGTTCCTTAGAGTCTAGTGAATGTCCTTGTAAGAGTCTAGTTCTGGCAACCATCCACCAAGCAGCCCATCCATGGCCACTGTTAGAGCCAAATCTTTGCTTCAGTTGCTGTCCAACATTACTGCCCTCTCTCACCTTACCCTGGATGGGAAGCCATGCCTGCCATCATGTGGGTTTGCTCTCATCCCAATCTATATAGCACTGTGCCTGCTCTTCCCCCTCCCACTGGAGGCACCACCTAGCTTAGCCTTTCTTTGAGTATCTCCCAGAACTCCCTAGCTCCTGATTAACACAAGGAGCCTCTGGTCTTGGGCTAAAAAGGCATTCTCCATTTGTAATTATTCTTCCCAGAGGAACAACTCTGTTAGGAGACTGTTAAATTGCCGTGACCAGGGTTTTTTTCCTTCCTGCTGGCCAGTATGAATTTTCTCTGTTTTGACATTTAATATCTAAAACTTATCGTTAATTTTTTATTCTTGGAAATATTTGTTTCTATTTAGGTTGAAACTGCATGGTAGCAAAATATCATGGCTGTCTATAGTGTAAATGTTATTTGGACAAACATTTTTGCCAATTATGCTGAAATCAGGGAAAACAGAAACACCTGTGTCACCCATTAGCTGTGACAGGAAGCACTGATTTAATCTTTATACCTGCTTTTTAAAAATCTTTTTATTGGTTCTTTGTGCATTTCACATCATGTATCCCAATCACACACATCTCCCTCTCATCTCATATCCACCATTCACCCTTGCAACCCTCTTCCCAACAGAGAAAGAAGTATTGTGGAAGCTGTAATGTAGTGTGTCCCATGGTGTACTCTTTTGTCTTTACTTGTTTGATTGCAAACATTCATTGCAATAACACCCATTTGTCTGATACAAAGTCTTTGGCATGTGCTACTCTATTAATACTGGAAGCTCACCAGGACTCCTCTTGGATATCTTGTTGTTGCCATGTATCATAGAGATCTTATAATTATTGAACTACAGGACTGGCCTCTTCATGCAATCCAGTAGTTCATGGATGTGATAGCAATTGTGGTGGGTCAGTTCAAAACCTTGGTTCTTTGCCTGAGGTGTATCTAAGCTGGCCAGTCCAGTGATTCTCCCACTCATATCCTGGGGGATGGCTCACCAGAAAACCCTGCTACCAAGGTCAGCTCTACCTTGCTGCACTGGCGAGGTGTAGCTGGTGAGGGGTCTCATGACTCCAAGTCAGCTCTCCTGTCTGCCATAGGCAGCCATAGATGAGAGAAGGGAGGAAAGTAGAGCATCTCCCCTTGTATTTGCCACTGCTCAGCGCACAGGAGGCAGGACTGGCTCTCTTGTGCACATGCTCTTGGGCTGGGTCACCTGTAACCCTCACATCCAGAGCCAGCTCTAATGCTTTGCCCAGGTGAGGTGCAGAGTCCTCTCTTTGAGTGCTGCAGCAGGTGAGGGGCAGGGACAGCTCACTTGTTCTAGTGGCTTCCTGGTGAGGGCTAGGGAGAAGGAGAGCATTTCTCCTTTGTTCATGCCACTGTACAGGAGATGAGTGGCAAGGCCAGTTCTCCCACATCCATACCCTTGGGGCTGGCTTACCCGCAGCTCCCACAACGTGCGGAGCACCTCTACAGCTGGCTAGAGCTAGCATCAGCTCCTGTTCTCACACCCTCAGGGCTAGCTTTCCCACAGTGGATGCATAGGCCAGTTCTGCATCAACATGTCCTTGGACAATAGCCCAGACCAGGGATGTCTGCCTGGCCTTGGTAGTAACAGACTACTTCTGCTGTAAGGCTATGGACCCAGATGAGGTCCTTGGTGGTATCAATGGCTACTCACATCAGGTTGTTACTCCACAACCCTCAACTCTCCAGTTTTGCCTCTCTTCGTTGGTGCCCACATCTTTCTGTTTCTCTTTCTCTTCCATTTCTCCACCACTTACTTTCTCATCTTAGTGATACCCTGGGGTCTCTGGGGGTCAGCTCAGAAGTGGTCTAAGATGTGCTATATCTCACTCATGCATTATGGCACCCCAGGGGTCATCTCAGGCATGGTCTGCTCCACTCCCAGGGGTCTCAGGCTAGCTCTCTGTCAGGTCATCCTGGCATTATTCTAATGGTTGTCTCAGGCTTGCTCCTTGACCTGGCCTGCCTGAGTAGCCCTGTGGGAGGGTTGTCTGGCTCAGTTCGATCCTCTGAGGCCCACAGTCCCAGGAGGTGTTTTTTCTAGTCTCTAGAGTTTCTTGCTTCCAATGCTGGGAGCTGTCTGGGCCAGCACTGAGACTGGTAATTGTTTTAGGCTCACTTTTTCCCCCCACCAGGGATTGCTAGGCTACTAATCATTCAGATGTCTACAGGTCAGAACCCTGAAAATAGACATAGCCTCGTTCCTCTCTGCCATCAACTCACAAGCATGCAATGTGGCAGCTACACTTGCAATATTTCTAACGGCTGTTTATACCTATTTCTTAGGACGTTTATATGAAAACTCATCTTTTGTCCCAAAGACATATGAACATCTCTGTGGTTACCAAAAGCCAGTGATTTCTTGCAGCTTCCTAAGAATATTCTGGTCACAACTGTCTTTTGCCTTAAATTCTTCAGCTTAAAACCAAGTGAACATTCTGATGTAGCAATTTGTAACCAAGTATACACTCAATAGCATACACTTACCAGCAGCAGCAGGGACAAACAGGGTTGTCTCTTAAATGTAACACTGCAGACAAATAAGCTTGCACATTCTGCCATTACTTTTTTTTTTTGTTGTTGTTGTTACTTTCTCTAGAGTCAAATTATCCAGAGAAGAATGGGGCAGAAAGCTTTCAAGAAGCCCTGAACTACTTTTTCTCCATCACCTCTGTCCTGGATGATGACTTTAAGGTTAAAATCATTAGGCCAAGAGTTCTGTTGGCAGCCATAATGTACACAGGCATGGAAACCCATGGCTAACTGCTTGCTAAGTACTGACATAGTCCAGCACCTGGTCCTAGCTAGCAGCAGACAGGAGCTCATATGTCCTTTTGTTACCTCATGAGCTCTGGAGTGACACTGGTCAAGGCGTGTGTGCCATTTCAGTTTGAGAATACTCATTTACTTTTAAAAAGAGGGAAAAAATGTGAAAATGGAGGCTACACTGCTGGACAAGATTGCAGTGAGGATAAATGAGATTATAAATAGCAAATCCAACCTCAGTGGGGTCTGCAGCCCTTACTGTCTTAAGCTGAAGCATTCATTCCTACCTGAATTCCCAGAGCCTTAGATGCATTGGAGTGGTTGCAAGTGCCTGCCTGAATTATTTAAAGTTTCTTTTGAACTATCTTAAAGTTTAATCAAAGCAGGGCATTTTCTAAAATAGGTTAGGAGCCACTTTTTACCATGACACAAGGTTTACAGCTTTTAGTGAGAGGGGTAACTGGTATTGGGGGCTGAGCTAAATTTAAAAAGGCTTTCTCTGCCATCAGTGAATTCAGAACATTATGGTTGTAGTACAAGTCACATTAAACTGATGCAGTACCTCTGTTATAAGCATGTCAGATGGTCTTTCATGGGATAATAGTGACTACTCCTGTCTGGTACAGTTAGAAAGACATCTGCATGTAGAGGCTGTGGCTTGGGTAGAAAGCTGCATGAAGCACTGGCAGAGGAACTGCCGTTGTCTAGCCTTATTTATACTGATAGACCATGCAAAAAGAAAGGTTCTTGTTCTCTTATATTTTTCAAATCCTACTTCTTTTTTATACTTTAAAAAAAAATTTTAAGGCATTTTTCTTAGATATTTTCTTCATTTACATTTTAAATGCTATGCCCCAAGCCCCCTATACGCTCCTCCTGCCCTGCACCCCAACCCACCCACTCCTGCTTCCTGGCCCTGGAATTCCCCTGTACTGGGGTGTCTTAGGGTTTCTATTCCTGCACAAACGTCATGACCAAGAAGCAAGTTGGGGAGGAAAGGGTTTATTTGGCTTACATTTCCATACTGCTGTTGATCACCAAAGGATGCAGGACTGGAACTCAAGTGAGTCAGGGAGCAGGAGCTGATGCAGAAGCCATGGAGGGATGTTCTTTACTGGCTTGCTTTCTTATAGAACCCAAGACTACCAGCTCAGAGATGGCACCATCCACAAGGGAACCTCCCCCCTTGATCACTAATTGAGAAAATGCCTTACAGCTGGATCTCATGGAGGCATTTCCCCAACTGAAGCTCCTTTCTCTGTGATAACTCCAGCTGTGTCAAGTTGACACAAAGCTATCCAGTACATGGGGCATATGATTTTCGAAAGACCAAGGGCCTCTTTTCCCATTGATGGCCGACAAGGCTATCCCCTGGTACATATGCAACTAGAGACACAGCTCTGGGGGGGGGGTTTACTGGTTAGTTCACATTGTTCTCCTCTTATAGGGTTGCAGATCCCTTAAGCTCCTTGGGAACTTTCTCTAGCTCCTTCATTAGGAGTCCTGTGCTCCATCCAATAGATGACTGTGAGCATCCATTTCTGTATTTGTCAGGCAGTGACATAGCCTAAGAGAGCTATGTCAGGGTCCTGTCAGCAAAATATTGCTGGCATATCCAATAGTGTCTGAGTTTGGTGGTTGTATAAGGGATGGATCCCTGGGTGGGGCAGTCTCTGGATGGTCTTTCCTTCCATCTCAGCTTTGAACTTTGTCTGTGTAACTACTTCCATGGGTATTTTGTTCCCCCTTCTAAGAAGGAGCAAAGTATCCACACTTTGGTCTTCCTTCTTCTTGAGTTTCATGTGCTTTGCAAATTGTATGTTGGATATTCTATGTTTCTGGGCTAATATCTGCTTATCAGTGAATGCATATCATGTGTGTTCTTTTGTGATTGGGTTACCTCACCCAGATCCATCCATTTGCTGAAGAATTTCATGAATTCATTGTTTTTAATTGCTGAGTAGTACTCCATTGTGTAAATGTACTACGTTTTCTGTATCCATTCCTCTGTTGAGGGACATCTGGGTTCTTTCCAGCTTCTGGCTACTATAAAAAAGGCTGCTATGAACATAGTGGAGCATGTTTTCTTATTACAAGTTGGAACATCTTCTGGGTATATGCCCAGAAGAGGAATTGCTGGATCTTCCGGTAGTAGTATGTCTAATTTTCTGAGGAATCGCCAGACTGATTTCCGGAGTGGTTGTAGCAGCTTGCAATCCCACCAGCAATGGAGTAATGTCACCCTTTCTCCACATCCTCGCCGGTATCTGCTGTCATCTGAATTTTTGATCTTAGCCATTCTGACTGGTGTGAGGTAGAATCTCAGGGTTGTTCTGATTTGCATTTCCCTGATGATTAAGGATGTTGAACATTTTGTCGGGTACTCCTCAGTTGAGAATTCTTTGTTTAGCTCTGCACACCATTATTTAATAGGGTTATTTGATTTTCTGGAGTCCATCTTCATGAGTTCTTTATATATATTGGATATTAGTCCCCTATCTGATTTAGGATTGGTAAAGATCCTTTCCTAATCTGTTGATGGACTTTTTGTCTTATTGACAGTTTCTTTGCCTTATAGCAGCTTTGCAGTTTTATGAGGTCTCAATATTCAATTCTTGATCTTACAGAACAGCCATGTTCTTTTCAGGAATTTTTCCCCTGTGCCCATATATTCGAGGCTTTCCCCCACTTTCTCTTCTATACGTTTCAGTGTCTCTGGTTTTATGTGGAGTTCACCGATCCACTTAGACTTGACCTTAGTACAAGGAGATAAGAATGGATCAATTCTCATTCTTCTACATGATAACCGCCAGTTGTGTCAGCACCATTTGTTGAAAAGGTTGTCTTTTACAACTGGATGGATCAAGTGACCATAGGTGTGTGGGTTCATTTCTGGGTCTTCAGTTCTATTCCATTGATCTAC
>NC_034591.1:44829766-44845706 GCF_900095145.1 Mus pahari
ATCTAACAAGATGATCATGTGGTTTTTGTCTTTGAGTTTGTTTATATAGTGGATTACATTGATGGATTTCTGTATATTAAATCATCCCTGCATCCCTGGAATGAAGCCTACTTGATCATGATGGATGATTGTCGTGATGTGTTCTTTGATTCGGTTAGCGAGAATTTTATTGAGTATTTTTGCATCGATATTCATAAGGGAAATTGGTCTGATGTTCTCTTTGTTTGTTGGGTCTTTATGTGGTTTAGGTCATAGAATGAATTGGGTAGAGTACCTTCTGTTTCTATTTCATGGAATAGTTTCAGGAGAATTGGAATTAGGTGTTTGAAGGTCTGATAGAATTCTGCACTAAACCCATCTCATTCTGGGCTTTTTTTGATTGGGAGATTATTAATGATTGCTTCTATTTCTTTAGGGGAAATGGGACTGTCTAGGTCATTAATCCTACCCTGACTTAACTTTGGTACCTGGTATCTGTCTAGAAATTTTTCCATTTCATCCAGGATTTCCAGTTTTGTTGAGTATAGCTTTTTGTAGTAGGATCTTATGATGTTTTGGATGTCCTCAGGTTCTTTTGTTATGTCTCCCTTTTCATTTCTGATTTTGTTAGCTATGATACTGTCCCTGTGCCCTCTAGTTAGTCTGGCTAAGGGTTTATCTATTATGTTGATTTTTCTCAAAGAACCAGCTCCTGGTTTAGTTGATTCTTTGAATAGTTCTTTTTGTTTCCACTTGGTTGATTTCAGCCCTGAGTTTGATTATTTCCCACCTTTTACTCCTCTTGTATAAATTTGCTTCCTTTTGTTCTAAAGCTTTTAGGTGTGCTGTCAAGCTGCTAGTGTATGCTCTCTNTAGTTTCTTTTGGAGGCACTCAGAGCTATGAGTTTTCCTCTTAGGAATGCTTTCATTATGTCCCATAAGTTTCAGTATGTTGTGGCTTCATTTTCATTAAACTCAAAAACGTCTTTAATTTCTTTCTTTATTTCTTCCTTGACCAAGGTATCATTGAGTAGACTGTTCTTCAGCTTCCACGTGAATGTTGGCTTTCTATTATTTATGCTGTTATTGAAGGTCAGTTTCAGTCCATGGTGACCTGATAGGATGCATGAGATAATTTCAATATTTTTGTATCTTTTGAGGCCTGTTTTATGAACAATTATATGGTTGATTTTGGAAAAAGTGCCATGAGTTGCTGAGAAGAAGGTATATCCTTTTGTTTTAGGATAAAATGTTCTGTAGTTATCCATTCAATCCATTTCTTTCATAACTTCTGTTAGTGTCCATGTGTCTCTGTTTAGTTTCTGTTTCCCAGATCTGTCCATTGATGAGAGTGGGGTGTTGAAGTCTCCCACTATTATTGTGTGAGGAGTAATGTGTGCTTTAAGCTTTACTAAAGTTTCTTTAATGAATGTGGCTGCCCTTGCATTTGGAGCATAGATATGCAGAATTGAGAGTTCATCTTGGTAGATTTTACCTTTGATGAGTATGAAGTGCTGCTCCTTGTCTTTTTTGATATCTTTGTGTTGGAAGTCTATTTTATTTGGTATTAGAATGGCTACTCCAGCTTGTTTCTTCAAACCATTTGCTTCGAAATTTGTTTTCCAGCCTGTTACCCTGAGGTAGTGTCTGTCTTTTTCCCTGAGGTGGGTTTCCTGTAAGCAGCAAAAAATTGGGTCCAGTTTATGTAGCCTGTCTGTTATTCTATGTCTTTTTACTTGGGAATTGAGTCCATTGATATTAAGAGGTATTAAGGAAAAGTAATTGTTTCTTCCTGTTATTTTTGTTAGAGTTGGGATTCTGTTCTTATGGCTGTCTTCTTTTAGGTTTGTTGAAGGATTACTTTCTTGCTTTTTCTAGGGCGTAATTTCTATCCCTGTGTTTGTGTTTTTCCCTTCATTATCCTTTGAAGGGCTGGGTTCATGGAAAGATATTGTGTGAATTTGGTTTTGTCATGGAATACTTTGGTTTCTCCATCTATGGTAATTGAGAGTTTACCTGGGTATAGTACCCTGCGCTGGCATTTGTGTTCTCTTAGGGTCTGTATAACATCTGTCCAGGATCTTCTGGCTTTCATAGTCTCTGGTGAGAAGTCTGGTGTAATTCTAATTGGTCTGCCTTTATATATTACTTGACCTTTTTCCCTTAATGCTTTTAATATTTTGTCTTTATTTAGTGCATTTGTTGTTCTGATTATTATGTATCAGAAGGAATTTCTTTTCTGGTGCAGTCTATTTGGAGTTCTGTAGGCTTCTTGTATGTTCATGGTCATCTCTTTCTTTAGGTATGGGAAGTTTTCTTCTATAATTTTGTTGAAGATATTTACTGGCCATTTAAGTTGAAAATCTTCATTCTCATCTATACCCATTATCCTTAGGTTTGGTCTTCTCATTGTGTCCTGGATTCCCTGGATGTTTTGAGTTAGGATCATTTTGCATTTTGCATTTTCTTTGATTTTTGTGTCCATGTTTTTTATGGAATCTTCTGCACCTGAGGTTCTCTCCTCCATCTCTTGTATTCTATTGCTGATGCTCGTATCTATGTTTCCTGATTTCTTTCCTAGCATTTCTTTTTCTTATTTATTTATTTATTTATTTATTTATTTATTTATTTATTTATAGGTTTTTTGAGACAGGGTTTCTCTGTATAGCCCTGGCTGTCCTGGAACTCACTTTATAGACCAGGCTGGCCTGGAAATCAGAAATCTGCCTGCCTCTGCTTCCCAACAGCTGGGATTAAAGGCGTGCGCCACCACTGCCCAGCTTTTCCTAGCATTTCTATCTCTAGATTTGTCACTCTTTGAGGTTTCTTTATTGTTTCTACTTCAACTTTTAGATTTTGGATGGTTTTGTTCAATTCCATCCTCCTTTTGGTTGTGTTTTCCTGTAATTCTTTAAGGGATTTTTTTTTTTTTTTTGAGACAGGCTTTCTTTGGGTAGCCCTGGTTGTCCTGGAACTCACTCTGTAGACCAGGCTGGCCTCGAACTCAGAAATCTGCCTGCCTCTGCTTTTGTGTTTCCTCTTTAAGATCTTCTACCTGTTTACCAGTGTTCTCCTGTATTTCTTTAAATTACTTATTAATGCCTTTCTTAAAATCCTCTACCAGCATCATGAGATATGGTTTTAAATCTGAATCTTGCTTTTTGGGTGTGTTGGCATATCCAGGACTCACTGTGGTGGGTGTACTGGGTTCTCATGATGCTGAGTGGTCTCAGTTTCTGTTAGTAGGATTCTTTTGTTTGCCTTTTGCCATCTGGTAATCTCTGGTGTTAGATGTTCTAGCTATCACTGGCTGGAGCTTGTTCCTCCTGTGATTCTTTAGCCTTTGTCAGCACTCCTGGGAGACCAACTCTCTCCTGAGTCCCAGTGGTCAGAGCACTCTCTGCAGGCAAGCTCTGTTCTTGCGGGGAAGTTGCACTGAAATCTGGAGCTCAGATCTACCTCCTGAGTCCTGGGTTCAGAGCCCTCCCTGGAGACAGACTCTCCTTTGGTAGGGAAGTTGCCCAAGGGTCTAGGTCTCAGCACTGTCTCCTGGCTGAGGATGGAGGCCAGAAAGCACCCTGTCCAAGAAGCTCTGTTGCTTCTGCCATCCACGTGGTCTCCTGGGGAGTCTGGTCTCAGTGATCCCAAGATTCTGGGTGTGCTAGGGCCTGCCCTTTTCCTCTGACCCTGTTGCTGCTAGCACAAGACCCTCTGTGTTTTTTTTGGAACAGATGTTGCGTTCCACTCACCAGTGAGCTCAAGGTCCTGGGTCCGCTAGGGTACCTGCAGCATCCAAGTCCTACTTTTAATAAGATTTTTAAAATACTTTAACTACCCTTTTAGCCCATCACCCTCCAGAGGTAGTGGGAATGAAATGAATATTACTAAGAGGCTGGGGAAGTAGACCTGTTTAGAAACAGTTCTTTGGAGCAAATCCAATAGCATTGCCAGGATATATACCAGCAGTCCAGTTCAGTAGTGCCAGGATAGCAAACATGAGTCAGCAGGAATGACCAGGACCAGCAGGGGTGTGAAGAGATGTTCTCTGCTGTGCCCCTCTCAGTGAAGTTAAGATCATTGAAGACAACGATTCAAGACCAAAATAGCATTGCAAAGCTAGCTATGCAAGTCTGCCTTCACTATCCATTCAGACCTCTTTATACTTCCTCCAAGCATCATAGATCCTCCCATGGGCCTTGACGCTCACATGTCTTGCTTAAGCAAAACACCATGTGAGTCTGTCTTAGCAAAACTCCACCTGAGTCTCTATCAGCTGATATCACTCTGCCCACTGGCCTGAGTCCTTGGAAGTGGTAAGAAGCCTCCATAATACCATCAGAAGTGTTTTTGTTGTGTTTCTTCCTATGAAGTTATGACAAATGAAGACCACTAAGGAATGGCAAGGCGTACCAATGCCATCCAGGGTTGTCGTCTGCTGTCTGTTGGGTTATATTTATATTCCTTCATAATGTCATACATCCTTTCACATGTTTGCTTTAGCAAAACATCCTTTTACCTGTGGCTGCTTCGGGAAAACATCCTTTGACATAACTGACATTCCAAAGAAACCAGAAGTTTCCACTTCACTTTTTGGGGTGGATGTGGGGAGTATCGCTGCCCTACTCCTTTCTGTTCTTTACACGAAATGTGAATGGGGCCACCGGAACACTGACAGCAGTTCTCTCTGCCAGTAGCAGAGGGGTGTTCCTGCAGAGCTCGAGAATCCACATTAAGAGCCCTGAGTTTTTTTGTAAAAGGAGACAAGAATTATAATTCATGCAATCCTTTCATATGAAGGAATGTAGCTTCTGTTTCACTAAATCACTACTATTTTTCCTTTTTGTCATATTCAGTTATATAAAGTCCAAAGTGCTATATATCTGCTTGTGTGAATACAGAAAAGACTTTATACTTTTAAAAAGAGCTAGTAATCACACATCAAAAGCCACAAATTATATTGTATTTGACTTGTTTTATGTGACTTACTATATTAGATGAATATGAGAAAAATATTTGCTAATGGAGATTTAAAATATGCTGTGCCTATATAAGAGGAGAAAAATTATAGATGTTTAAGATTGGTTTTTAAGACACTATAAAATGCCTTGACATGTAGTGCCTTTGTGCTTATTGGAGGTTGCAAAACAGAACAATCTGAAGGTGCAGTTGCTCCTGTGGTATGAGGACAGAGGGTCTGAAGAAGTTTTGAAAACTAGGCTGCGTCTCCCTTCATACATAACTCCCAAATTCAGTATCAGAAGTAAAATCATGTTTACTCAGTATTATCCTTTGAGTTTGCAGATACTTAGAATGCATGTAGCTTTTGGAAACTGATCTAGTGAGCATTCTTGGGAAATAACTAATTGAGTTAATTAGCCTGAAATACTAAGTTCCTGGTTTTTTTCCTACATGCTTCCCCATAAGTCTCTAAGTCCTAATGGAAGAGGATACTGGTTTCATTGCTTTTATTAATATGGCCAACGTGTGAGGTAAACAGCAGAGAGGTGGGGTGGTTTGCTGTGGTTTAAGGTCTCGGAGGTTTTAGTTCATGGTAAGGTGGGTTTACTTCTACAGGGCCTGGATGGAGCCTGAGCATCTACTGAAGCAAGACTGATTACCACATGGCAAACAGCTAGCATAAAGGAACCACAGCAAAGCATACTGCCTAAGCATACATACATAATGACTTCTTTCCTCCAAGCAGGTCCTAAGTCTATATAACAAACTATGCTCTCAATGAATTAGCACACCCATGAGATCAGATCCAATGGCTTTGCGAAGATGCTGGCTACAGTCCGGAAATCAAGTGTTTAACATCTGAGGTTTGGGGTACATCCAGACTTGAATGACAACAAAGGGTTGAGTTTATGTAGGATTTGTTTATAGTACCAATTTGTATCTCCTGTAGGAGCCTAGGAATATATAGTTTTTTTTTCAGTTTTATTGAGGAATGTCTGTATTTCCCTGTACCATGAAATAGTTATAAGAAAGATGAGTGGTGACTATGACTGCTTACTAAGATCACTCTGGGAATAGGCAACTAACTATTTTTCTTTAACAGCAGAAGTTTTAATTTATAGGTCTCAAGACAGGGTGAGGTCATCATGGTTATATTCAATGTAGTAGACCAATTTCTTAGAATGGGAAAATATCTAGGCTTTTAAAAATGCACTTAACAACTTTTAAATTTGAATTTTATTTACTAGTGGCAGTGACGACTGAACCCAGTCTTCAGATAAATGGTCTACCATTGAGTTACACCCTCAGATCCTATACTTCCTTCCTAATAAAGTACAAATATTTACATTAATTTAAAGAATGCTTATTAATTGAAGAAAATCTGGGAAGGAGAAAATGTATTCATAAATGCAGAAATGATACAAATTCACACATTATTGTTCATACTTATTTGCTGTTTTATATTTTAACTATATATGCATATATCTATTTAAACAAAATATTTAACAGCTGTATACACACACACACACACACACACACACACACACACACACACACACACGTATGTATATGAAGCTTTTGAAACCTCAAAGGCTATTCCTGGTGATATATCTTTTTCAACAAGGCTTCTAACATTTCCAAACAGTCCAACTGTGGACTAAGCACACAAATATATGAGCTTAAGGGGACCATTCTTACTCAAACAACCACATTCCACTCCCTGGCTCTTATAGTATTGTATACATATCATAATATAAAATGTATTTAGTTCAACTTCAAAAGTCTTCACAGTCTTCTACTATTTAGAAATCTAAAGTCTCTTCTGAGGCTCAAGGCTGTACCTAACTGCACCTCCTGTAAAATAAAAATAAAAAAGCAGATCGCACACTTCCAACACACAGTGTCATAGAATATATATTATCATTCCTATAGGAAGAAATGGGCAATATTGGCTAAAGCAAGTCAAAGAACCAGTAAGCAAACTCTACATTCTGTACCTCTGTGTCTGGCCTCAAATTGTTCTTCAGATCTTTAACTCCTTTCAGTTTTGTTGACTGCAACACATCTGTTTCCCTTAGGCTAGATCCGTAGCCCTTCTGCCAGTGGCTTTGGTAGGTATTATGTGGTTCTGGCATTTCCAGCATCTTGAAGTCTCCGACACAATCCAAGCTTCACCTTCACAGCTTCATGCAGTGGCTGCTATTCGCCGTCATGCAGGGACTTTCCTGTCAATAGCCTGATCTCCACTGCTTTCCTTAATCGCAGAAGACGCCACAACCGCTCTGTATCTGCATCTTTTTTGATGAAGCAAGAACAATGGGGCTAAGGATGAGAAGTTTTGCTGCCTGTTGGGACTAGAACCTGGCCACCTCCTCGAATTATATTTGCATGAGTTTTCTCTTTTTATTGTTGTTTCTGTTTAGGATGAGGAAAGCCCTGAGACATTTTCTTCTCACAGGCTGAAGGAATAGCTGGTTAAGATCTTGCCCCGAGGTTACCAGTCCCTTTATTCCATCAGGTCTTTTGTTAAACTTCTTAACTCCTTGAATTCAGAACTTGGTTCCAACATCGCAGTTTCTGGTGCTCTTTTGCTTCTCAAACTGTATTATATTTAGAATTTCTGTCTGTTCTGTTTGCTGTTTTCTAATGTTGATCTGCATGTGTATGATCATTGGTAACCACATAACACAGTCAGTACTAGGGCTGTCTTGAAATCTCCTTTGCCAGTGATATTAATACCAAACTCTTCAATTTAACCTCTGGCAGGTTTTGAGGAGAAGGCCAAAAACATAGCTTAGTTAGGGTTTCTGTTGCTGTCAAGAGGCATCATGACCACAACAACTCTTTATGAAGGAAAACTTTTAATTGGGGCTGGCTTACAGTTTCAGACATTTAGCCCATCATCATCATCATCATCATCATCATCATCATCATCATCATCATCATCATAGTGGGAAGCATGGTGCTGAAGAATGAGCTGAAATTCTACATCTGGGCAGGCAGGCAACTGGAAGAAACAGTGACACATTACCCAGGATTGAACATCAGAGATCTCAAAGCCCATCTCCATTGATATACTTCCTCCAACAAGGCCACACCTACTCCAACAAGGCTACACCTATTCCAACATGGTCATACCTCTTAAAGTGACATTTCCTATGGGCCTATGGAAGCTATATTTATTCAAACCCCTAAAATAACCATATTCTTTGCCAAAATATCACAAGAAAGGTCTCTAATATTCTTTCCCTCTGAGACTTCTTGAGCTGGGCCTCTTCCATGATCCACATTGCTCTCAACATCATTGTTTTCCATTCTCCTACTACAGTGGCCCACTCATAGTGTTCAATTGCTTTTCTAGTCCTAAGTCCCAATGTCTCCCATATTTTTTTCCAAAATCAGCATAGTCAGGTATGTCACAGTTACACTCAAACTTCTGGTACCATTGTCTGTCTTAGTGTTCTGTTACAGTGAAGAAACACCATGACCAAAGCAACTTACAAAAGGAAGAGTTTAATTAGAGTTTCCTTACACTTTTAGAGGATTTGTCTATGAGCATCATGGCAAGGATAGCCCTAAGCAGGCATGACACTGGAGCTATCACTAAGAGCGTGCATCCTGAACTACAGGCAGAGAGCTGACTGGGCCTGGAAAGGACATTTTAAAAATCAAAGCCTACCCCTAGTGAACACCTCTTCCAAGAAGGCTACATCTACTCCAACAAGGCTATAACTCCTGAACCTTCCTACTGGGAACCAAACATTTAAAGATATGAGCCTATGAGTGTCATTCTCATTTAAAACCACCATAACTGTCTTTCCAAGATGAAGAACATGCTCTTCTTTTCTATAAATATGTTCCTTGTATTTATTTTCACTTGCTATTGAGCTCAAGTAAATCCTGAAGTATGTATTTGTGACCCTGTAATGAGTGTATACAAATGTCTTCCCTTGGTAAAATTCCAAGCCTGCCCCTCATCATCTCCTGGTAACCGAGTTGCTATTTCTCGATACTTGTATCTGGATTCTCTGACATCATGAGCTGTCTAGTCGGCAACATTCTGGTGATCCATGTTATTCAGGAAAAATAATCAAGTGGACTTTTGAGAAGAGGAGAAATAAAATTGTAGAAAGCTTCCTTTCAGAGGCAATCATGTTAATTTTGATCATCATTGCCTTAATTTTCCTGAAGAAAGAAATCCAGCAAGACCTATATGTGAGTTACTATTCTTTTTTAAACCCTTGCCTTAAAAGGTACATGAATCAAGTTTGTGATGTCTATCCTGGAAGCAGATAACTATAAAAAGACTTAAGTCACTTGCATATTGACTATGAGCTCCTTTTTTCAAAACCCGTTTTAAAAAGACTAAATATGACCCATCTAACAATCAGAGAGTAGATGCAGTTCCCTAGGGACCACTCTGCTCAGAAGTGGTTACAATCAGGGCTTTGTGTTCAGCAGTGAGCATGGATTCTGCTGCACAAATGTCCTCTCAGAGATGTTGAATTGCCCTGGAAAGCCCAAGAAGAGCTTTGTGCCAGCGACTTCCCTGAGCTGTCTTTGAAATTGACCTTATTAAATTTCTGCTGGGGTAATTTGCTCTGGAGGATCTTCTGAGTTATTTGAATGGTTTAAAATAAGCTCCCTGTCTTTGACCTGAGTCTGGTTAGTAGAGCAAGGTTCATAAGAGGTTAGCAGGGTTTCTGTTTCAGGTTGTAGAAAAAACCGCATGAAATGTTTATTGAATCCTAAAATGTTCTAGTTCCTTCTACTTGAGTTATGGACTTCTTACCTGCCCCCTCCTATCTTCTATCTTCATCTAAATATATAACAGTTGTATCCATATAGATAATGATAATGACTAATACATTATTTTATTTTTTTTTTCTACTCAAAGAGCAAGTATTACACTGAGTCATGACTGGGCACAGTGTTTCCAGACCTTAGAGCTGTGGCTGTTACCTCCCCTCATTTGAACCCAGAACCACTAATCATGCTAGGGACCAATGTTTGGACTTATGTGGGATATGCCTAAATGTCAGTCACCAATGTTACCTCTATTTTCCTGGAATTGTTTTTTAACCTCTTCATGCCAGCACTGTTATAGATGCTGCACAAAATCAGGTGCTCTTTGGTTTCTGTATACAAACATTAAATTACATAGGCAACAGAAATAAAGTTATAAAAAGCTATAAAAATGAATAGTGATTTTAAAAATGCCTAATGGAATGCTAAATAAAATTAAAAATGACAAAATAAAGGGCTGACATTTTATAGGGTCAGATGAGGATCACTGGTTAAGTGGTACAGCCACCAATATCCCATAAGACTAGGCTGTAGAGAGCCCCATCAGGAGGACATCTAGAAAAGAGACCAGCTAAGGGCCCCTGGTAAAGATTCCAAATGAAGAAGCATGTATCGGAACCAAGT
The DNA here is from genome assembly GCF_900095145.1 of Mus pahari. NCBI lineage: Eukaryota > Metazoa > Chordata > Mammalia > Rodentia > Muridae > Mus > Mus pahari. The sequence continues at coordinate 44,840,135 of NC_034591.1, forward strand.
AGAGGGTTGAAGGAGAGTAGGATTTTCAGTAGTCTTTAGGCAACTTTTGAGAGTAGATTGGAAATAGAACAGATATATGCAAATATCCCCCTATCAGGTTCAAAACCTTCCCCTCATAGTCTATCCCAGGATAATGAACCAAAGCTTCAAAGCATTGGATTCTGTTAATTACAGATTATGCCTAAGGGATGTCAGTTATTTACTGTGCATCTTAGGCAACGATTTCAAGAAGCTAACAGAAAACTTCTTATATGGGCAGGAGAATGTGTTAAGTATAGTAAAAGAAAAAAATTGATACAGGCTAGGGATGTGGCTCAAGAGTCAAGTATTGGTTTAATATCTACAAAGCTCTGGGTTGGATTCCTATTATTGGAAATAAAAGAAAAAGAGACTCGCCAATACACACTGCCTTTAAAGAATGTGTACCAAGAGAAAGCAGTGACTGGAGGTAGATAAAGTAGCCTGGAAATATCCACAAACTCTTATGCATAACAAAGATGTCATGAAATTTGCAGGTAAATGGATGGATCATACTGAGTGAGGTAACTCAGTCACCAAAGACCACACATGGTATACACTCACTGATAAGTGGGTATTAGGCAAAGAGTGTAGAATACACATGATACAACTCAGAGACCACATGAAGCTCAAGAGGAAGGAAGACCAAAGTGTGGATGCTCAGTCCTACTTAAAAGGGGAACAAAATAATCAAGGGAAGTAGAGGGTGGGAGGGACTTGGGAGGAAGGGAAGGGGGGGAGAAAAGAGGGGAAGAATCAGGTATGGGAGAGATGGAGGAGATGTACAGAAGGTCAGGATATTGAACAGAGGTGTGTAGTGATGGGGGATGGGGAACTGGGAGTAGCAACCAGAAATTTCCAGATGCCAGGAAAGCAAGGGCCTCCTAGTACACCCCCCTCCCAGGAGTGACATTAGCTGAAATACCCCACAAAGGTTAGGGAGAACCTGTGAAAACCATATCCAGAGGTTAGGCATGGTCCCCTGGTTGAGGTATAGGCCACCCACCCATCTTCAAAATTTTAACCCAGAATTGCTCCTGTCTAAAGGAAATACAGGGACAATGAGTGGAGCAGAGACTGAAGAAAAGGCCATCCAGAGACTACCCCACCTGAGGATCCACCCCACATGCAGACATCAAACCCAGACACTATTACTGATGCCAATAAGTGCTTCCTGACAGAAGCCTGATACAGCTGTCTCCTGAGAGGCTCTGCCAGATCTGACCAATACAGATGCGGATGCTTGCAGCCATCCATCAGACTGACCACAGGACCCCAATGGAGGGGTTAGGAGAAGGACTGAAGGAGCTGAAGGGGCCTTATCTGTAATCAATGGTAAGGGAGGCCCTTGGTCCTGTGAAGGCTTGATGCTAGGGTGGTGAGGTGGGAATGGGTAGGTGGGTGGGTGAACACCCTAATAGAACCAGGGTAAGGGGGGATAGGATAGTGGGTTTGAAGAGGGGAAACTGGAAAAGATGATAACATTTGAAATGTAAAAAAGCAAAGCAAAACAAAACAAAACCACAACAGCAACATTTCACCAAGTCACTGGATATCTTTGTTTTGAGCTATCTTTCCAAGTGTGTTTCTATGGTCAAAAGTTTTGGAAGATATTTTGTCTCCCAGAAAGAGCAAACATAGGTGCTTTGTGTTCTTAACTGTTTGATGTTCAAAAAACATTTTGCCCAACAATGTTAATTACTTTACTGTACTTCTAATCATGTCTTAGGTAAGGAGAATATGGCTTGAAAGATACACTTATGATAGGAAGTTTTATAATTTTAAATAAAAAGAGAAATTCAAACAGAATGGATTAAATAAAATCAAATAAAGTAACTAAAAATCACACAGAGCACAGAAGTTTCAGGGAAGTCTTTATACCACTGTCTTCTGGACCTAATCTTATCCAAAATATTTCTGTGCATATTCAGCATTAATGACCTCATGCTTTTGGAAGCTGTATTTGACACAACCGATGAATCTCTATAGCGAACCTCCTCCTCTCCTAATTAAGCCACTTGCGCTGTGAGTCAAAAGTGAACCATTGGATGAGTTTTCTCTCTGCAAATGTTGTTGTGAACATAATGTTCATGTGATGCTGGATGTGAGTACCATTGCATTTCCTTGATCCTTCTGTTTCTTTACATAACTTTTGTCTTAAAATGAATATTTAGTGTAAAATCACCTGGATACAAGTGAAGGTGTGTTTCTTACTTAAGTACTACTGGGACTACTAACCAGCCCAAAGGTATTCTGAGAGCAATAAGTAGATTATAATATATATGTATATATATATATATATATATATACATATATATTATAATATTATAATAATATATATACATATACATATATATTTCCTATGAAAATTGCATGTGATAATTTGAGTGGGGAAATATCCTAGTAACCTTAGACTTGCATTTTTCTGTGAATTTACCCATATATTTTTAGGTAGAGTAAAATATTTATCTCTGCAGTGTTCTGAGGCTATTTGCTACAGTACCAGATGGTTCTTCTGTTACACTTGAGAATTTTACCACCTGACAGACTTTGTCAGGGCATATGTCAGTCATGTCATTCATGGGGAAAGTCTTCCAAATGACATGCCTGTCTCTGAGGGCACTTAGAAGCCTTGAGTTCACACATTAAAGACATTAGTCTAGTTGTAAATTGTTGCAGGTCCACTAGCTTGATGCCTGGAAGAAATTGCATCTGGGAAATTAACAGGGTCCACTCTCTTTCCTCTTTTCAGTTTAGTCACAACAAAATGTTGGGAGGAGGGGGTGATTCTATTTTCTTTTTTAAAAAATATTCCATTTGCACTATATTTTTTTTTCATGTACTGAAAAGCAATCAAAATTTATTGGTGACTTTTTTTTGAGTTAAGATTCTTTACTAGTTATTAGTTCAGGCAGATGCCCTGGTTTTGTGATCCCCTCTCCCTTTAGGTCACAGTGGGTTTCTTCAGAACAGCCTGTGGGGCTGAGAGTGCTGAGTCCCAGGGTCAGAAGCAGAACTGGAAAGCCTCCAATACATGCTGCTTCCATGTTTCCAGGCTGGGCAGCAGGGAGGAAAGGCCCATTACGTGCCAGGGCTCTCATACCATGGAGGTTTGGTAGGACAGCAGCTGTACACCCGCCTCTGCCAGGAGGCTGATCATCGTGGGCAGCATCACAGGGTTGGAGGGCTGAGCCTGGAACATGAGCAGGGGTTGGCCCCTGCGTAGAGGCACCTCTGGTCTGAAGATGACTCCGTTGAGCACCCGCAGCATTGGTGTGGTGCCCTGGACCAGGCCCACAGCTTGGTAGGGGGCACCTGTCAGGGCCACAGTCAGGAGGCAATCCCCGCTGCCCTGCTCACCTGGAGCCCCAGGGATGTGGCAGGTGGTGACATTGAAGCCAGCCACTTTCACCAGTAGTTTAGCATTCACCAATCTCGTCTGCCTGCTTGGATGCTTCTCTCAGAAGCAGGTCCAAGCAGGCAGGTCCCAGCATTCTTCAGAGATGTTCCTTGTGTAACCACCTGGAGGGTCCTTTTAGGGGAGCCTGCCCAGGCGTGCATCAGCGTGCCTAGTGCTTCTGCCAGACCAATCCAAGGCTTGGTGTATGGAGAGAAGGCTCTGGTGAGGGCCTGGGCGTTCACGACCCCTGTTAGAGATTTCCCCTTCACCATGTCCACAAACTGGACTGCAATTTCCTCCCCACAGCGGCTCTGGGCTTCCTTAGTGCTGGCACCCAGGTGGGGACAGCTGATGACGTTTTCGTGGTTCACTAAGGCCCGGTCCTGTGGTGGCTCTTCTGTAAACACATCCAGTGCAGCCCCAGCACACTGACCAGACTGCAGGGCACGCAACAGGGCACCTTCATCCACGATGCCTCCTCGAGCACAGTTCACTACTCGCACACCTTTCTTGCACTGAGCAAAGGTGCTGTCATTCAGCAAGCCTGTGGTGGAGGGCAGGATTGGGGTATGGACAGTGATGAAGTCACAGAGAGGCCAGATCTCCTCCAGCCGCAACTGCTGAACACCAAAGGAGGCCGCGACTTCAGGAGAGATGATGGGGTCATAGCCTACAGTCTTCATTCCAAAGGACTGCATTCGGGTGGCCACCTCTCTTCCGATTCTGCTGAGGCCAAGAATTCCCAGTGTCTTCCCATTCAGTTCTGTCCCCATGAACTTCTTCCAGTCCCATTTGCCATCTTTCATTGAAGCTGTCACCTGGGGAATCTGCCTGGCCAGGCACATGATCATCCCACAGGTGAGCTCTGCAGCACTGAGGCTGTTTCCGTTTTGGGTGTTCCTGACTAGGATGCCCTTCCTCGTGGCAGCCTCCAGATCCACCTTGTTCATGCCTGTACCAGCCCTGCCCACCACCTGGAGCTTCTCTGCTGCATTGATGACATCAGCAGTGACCTTAGTAGCTGACCGGACGATAAGGCCTTCACAGTCCTGGAGTTCAGCTATCAGCTCCTCCTTGCTCAAGTTCTGCTTCTCCACCACCTGCAGCCCTCCATCTTGCAGGATCTTCTGGCAGCAGGGGTCCAGGCTGTCACTGATGAGTACTTTGCGCAGATTTGCGAAAGCCATTGTTAGAGTCAGGCCTTAGAAGCTGTTGCTCTGTGTGGGCAGAAGCACTTAGTTCAGGAAACTGCAGGCAGGGCTGGCTCCCGTGCGTGACTGGGCTTATTGGTGATTTTAATATCTATTAAGAATTGTGCTTGGGAGCACATACTGACTACCTTTAGCCTGCACTCTGTAATTGATGAACCCTTCAAACATCAGGGTGTGCCTTGATGATATGTTGTTCGTTCCTGTAGAGGGAGCACTGTCAGTGCACAGTGTGCTATTTTTAACAATGAAAGCAAGTCGAGTAAAGTCACCTTTCTCTGGCTGCCTCCTATGACAGCTGACAGTCATTAGATAGTGAAGAGTCTGAAGGGAGCGGCTATGACTCTGGAACATGTCGGTGAGCTCTTCGCAGCTGTGATAGCACAGCATACATTTATTAGCACTGTGTCCAGCTTGTGCCAACATGATCATCATTTCAGTGTTAGCTGAAATTTTGGTGCAGGGAAATGTCCTCTTGGAGTCATTTCTGCATATCACGGAGCAGCAATATAAACATGATGTAGGCCAGGTTTTATTGAGAACTTGCCTATCAGGTGTACTCCTGTAGGGGTTTGATTCAATTTTCCAGATAATCCTCTAGAGAACCTACATTTACCACTATGCGTGAATATGTGTATTTGAGAAAGTAAGGCATAGAAGATTTAAAACACTTCCTAAGCTCTGTAGAATGGATACCCACAGTCAGTAAGTACTAAAGAAATGTATTTAATCTTCAGAGCCCATATTCTGAAACCATCACCACAATGAAAGTTATATTACCTCACTGGAAGAGTCCAGGTTACCTTTGCCTTTTATTTACTCTGCAGCTCAGAATAGTGCTGTATGTTCTATGAGGAAAGCATGACTTACATTATTCCCTTATTTGTGTTTTCAGCTGGATAAAGGACACACGTGTGGATCTTTTTTTTTTTTTTTTTTTTTTTTT
>NC_034591.1:44845717-44853217 GCF_900095145.1 Mus pahari
GGCTAGAGAAATTATCCAAGGAACTGAAGGGGTCTGCAACCCTATAGCTGAAACAATATGAACTAACCAGCACCCCCAGAGCTCGTGTCTCTTGCTGCATATGTAGCAGAAGATGGCCTAGTTAGCCATCGTTGGGAAGAGATTCCCCTTGGACTTGCAAACTTTATATGCCCCATACAGGAGAACATCAGGGTCAAGAAGTGGGAGTGGGTGGGTAGAGGAGCAGGTTGGGAGGAGGGTATAGGGGACATTCGGATAGCATTTGAAATGTAAATGAAGAAAATATCTAATAAAATAAGTTAAAAAAAGAAAAATAATCTTGCCTGGCAGTGGTGGCACACACCTTTAATTCCAGCACTTGGTAGGCAGAGGCAAGCAGATTTCTGATTTCGAGGCCAGCCTGGTCTACAGTGTGAGTTCCAGGACAGCCAGTGCTGCACAGAAAAATCCTGTCTTGAAAAACCAGAAGGAAAGAAAGAAAGAAAGAAAGAAAGAAAGATACTCTTGAAAAGACCTTTTGCCAATGCAATCAGAAGACAGCAAGTAATTTAGCAATTTTAAAAGAAAAATAACTAAACAAAATGGGATTAAAAAAACATAAAGAATGTTTTTATGGTCAACTATTTAGTACTGGATAGGGCAGGATGAATTTATGTGTTTAAGAATATATATTTTTACATTAATTATGAATGCATACATTAATTATATATAATTAATGAGGAGGCCATGAATTTGAGAGAATGCAAAAAGAGGTATATGAAAAGGTTTGAAAGGAAGAATTAGAAGAGAAAAATTATATATTGAATTAAATAATTAATGTAGTAATGCTTTCTAGTAATTTATCTTGTAGTAATTTCTACTAATATTAGTAAACCACTAGAAAGATATTTTTCAAAGATATTATTTATAGTGAAGCATATGTGACACTGTAATGGACTGAACTGAGTTCCTTTGAAAGTCAGCCATGATGTCTGTGGTCGTTTGAATAACTTCCCCCTCCTCTAGGCTTCTGTGATGAAGATGTGCAAGAGGAAGTAAGTCAATGGAGTGGGCTTTGAGGCTTTATAGCCTCACCTCACTTCCTGTTCATCCTCTCTGGTTCCTGTGTGTGGATGAAATGTGATATATTCTATTCTCTGGAACCTTAAGCCAAAATTAGTCTTCCTTAAGTCGCTTTTTGTCATGCTTTTATTACTGAAACAGAAAAGTAACAAAATGACAACCATGTCACTTCACAAAGTGAATATTAAATAAAGTAGAAAAGTTTTGAAAAGTTTGTGGAACAGCAAATGCTTAAAATGTTCTAACCATATCAAGAAAAATAGGTAATCACTTTGACATATATAAGGATTTATTATAACAATATAGTAATTGAGATTAAAAATAAAAATTAATACTTTTTCAATTACTCAAACTTGAAAACTTATGAAGTTGTGAACTGTTAAAAGAGCTATGGACCAATAAGAATTTCTACACATTAAACACTATCAGCAGCTCTGCTCATAACAAACGCAGGAAAGAAGACAAATATCAACAATAGGAAAACACAAGGTTACACCCTGCAATGTTATATGTTCATGAAACTGGCCAACTGACTCTTACATAGTCAGAAGTGACTTTTAGGGACAGGGGAGTGGAGTCACAATTGCAGAAGATCATACAGTATGGTAGCTTTTTAGAAACCAGACAAAACTATTAAGTTCTGAGGTTTGTCTCATGAGATGGCATTTCTTAGCTTTGCGTCATGCTTTAAGGTCTTTCATCTTTGGAGATATTAGGCAGTCAGGCAGGCAGAGAGCAAGATCGGGGACTTTGCAAATCACCATTTACAGAGAATTCTCAATTTAGAAATACTGCTTGTGGACGTTGTACATCGTGGTGCGGAGCCTAGTGCGCACCACGATGTACAACGTCCACAAGCAGATATATATATGATATTATATATATATCTCAAGAAGATGGATTCCAGAAAATCACATAACCCTATTAAAAATGGGGTACAGAGCTAAACAAAGAATTCTCAACTGAGGAATACCGAATGGCTGAGAAGCACCTGAAAAAATGTTCAATATCCTTAATTATCAGGGAAATGCAAATCAAAACAACCCTGAGATTCCACCTAACACCAGTCAGAATGTTTAAGATCAAAAATTCAGATGACAGCAGATGCTGGTGAGGATGTATAGAAAGAGGATATCATCCTGAGTGAGGTAACCCAATCACAAAAGAACACACATGATATGCACTCACTGATAAGCGGATACTAGCCCAGAAACTTAGACTACCCAAGATGCAATTTGCAAAGCACATGAAACTCAAGAAGGAAGACCAAAGTGCCATACTTCATTTCTTCTTAGAAGGGGGAACAAAATACCCATGGAAGGAGTTACAGAGACAAAGTTTGGATCTGAGATGGAAGGAAGGACCACCCAGAGATTGCCCCGCCTGGGGATCCTTACCATAAACAACCACCAAACCCAGACACTATTGCATATGCCATCAAGATTTTGATGACAGGACCCTAATATAGCTATCTCTTGTGAGGTTATGCCAGTACCTGGCAAATACAGAAGTGGATGCTCACAGTTGTCTATTGCATGGAACACAGGGCCCCTAATGAAGGAGCTAGAGAAAGTACCCAAGGAGCTAAAGGGGCCTGCAACCCTATAGGAGGATCAATAACATGAACTAACCAGTACCCCCCAGAACTGTGTCTCTAGTTGCATATGTAGCAGGGGATGGCCTAGTTGGCCATCAATGGGAGGAGCAGCCCTTGGTCTTGCAAAGATCATATGCCCCAGTACAGAAGAAGCCAGGGCCAGGAAGCAGGAGTGGGTGAGTGGGGAGCAGGGCAGGTGGAGGATATAGGAGACTTTTAGGATAGCATTTGAAATATAAATGAAGAAAATATCTAATAAAAAACTATTGGCTAGCTTTAATTTTAATCTGACACAAAGAGCTATTATTCTTCAGTTTTCAAACTGGATTTCTATCTGTTCTCAGTTCATATTAATATTATTCCTACTCTCCAGCTCATGTCTTAATAATGTTCAGTGGTTTGTATTTTTCTCATCTGCTCTCTTTGGGCATGGATTAGTATGAAAAAAGAATGTTTTCCTATCATGTCTCACAAATAATTTCCACACAGGGCTGCAAATCAAATTCCTATTACAAAGATCTATTTTTGTTTGGTTGTATGAGACCTTATTTTAAAGATTTTAAACGGACTTTTTTTTTTCTTTATCATTTGACAGAAGAATGAATTGAGTGAGGTTAAATGTTTCCCTTCAAAAGTCACAGAGTTAGAGCATATCTTAGTTTCTTTTCATGTTATCATGGTAAAATGATCTTAAAAGCACACTTTCAGGGTGATAGGCTATTTTGGCTCACAGCTCTTTATGGTCAGAAAGTCAAGGCAACAAGTGCTACAAAGCTAATCACATCCCACAGCAGCCAGGAAGCAAAGAGAGACAAATGGCTTCATGCATTTCAGTTCTATTTCTTGGTTTTTTCAGGATTTTCAAAGTGAATGGTAGCACCTACAGTGAGTGTGCCTTCCCACCTTAACTAAGATAATAAAATAATCTCCACAGGCACACCTCGAAGCACCTATCGCAGATTATTCTAGATCTAGTAAAGATCTCAGCTAAGATTCACCATGACGTAAAGCACACAACCAACTTCTGAACTCACACATTCAGGCTTCTTGTCTCAAGAAGCTTTTAAAACTTTCGTAGACTTGCCCTGTACTAAATTTTATTGAATAATGAAAGATGAACCAACAACCAGAACTATTTACAAATACTCATATGGTACTATTACAGAAATGAGAAAAGATTAAAACTGTGGTGTTTAATTAGATTTAAGTTCTTGTAGGAGATAATTCAACTCATAAACTTGTGTTTAGTTTTATAGGCATATAATGATAAGTTTTGAAGGGATAGCAAAGAAAGAACAAACCCCTCACTAATATAAATTACACATTTTTATATCATTCAGAAGTAAATGTGATTTCATCTGATTTACTATAATTCTGACGGATTTGACAGTTTCTGTTTGGAAATTTTCATAATTATAACAATTTTTTAAAGGAAAAATTGGCTAGGACTAGGATCATATGTCATAGTCTTTTATATTACTCATGTAGCATATACAAGTATGCTACATTTAGTAAGTTCTGAAACACTGATGCACACTAATGTACTTGCATATACAGATGCTAACAAATGCATGGTATTCCTGTGTATTGAACTGATGGATGTTGATAAGATGAACTCTTCCACTATAGTTGGCTAAATTAGAAATATCAGTTCTTTATACAGAAACCTAAATGATTATACTTTCTACTATAGAAAACGAAAGTAGAACTTGACTGAGATGTTTCAAGAGTTTCTTGTGATACCACTATCTTCTTAAATTTCATGCGGCATTAGCTTGCTTATCAGGGAATGAGTAATGGTGCTAATAGGTTTAGTTGTTTCACAGGAGAGTGATATGGATCAAGTTGCATAATATATACTTGCCAGATAGCTGTAGAGATGTGGAAATAATATCCATACGCAGGTTATAAAGGAATTGTAGAAGCTAGTTTGATTGAAGGCAGGGGGCTTCTGGTTGGGCTGGTCACTTGTCAGTAGCATATTGAATAACTTTGAGGAAGTTACTTCGCCTCTCTGAAACTCAGGTTTCTCTGTATACAGGTTACAGATACCAATGTTATTTAAGTTATGAAGGGCTCTAGACCAAACTATTTAATTAAAATATAATTATATCATTTTTTCTTTTCTTTTCCATATACCTCTTCTTCTTTCAACCTGTCCCATGTTCTTCCCTCACCCTCTAAAATTAAGGCTCTCCTTTTCTTTGATGGTGGTTGTTACATGTACATGTACACACACATGCACACACACACGCATACACATGTGTACATATGCATACACACGCAGACACACACACACACACACACACACACACACACACACACACACACCCATGAGTCCATTTAGTATAGTTTTTGTGTCTATGACCTCATGTCTGAGCACTGACTACTGGTTCATTCCTGGGAAAGACTAATTCTCTCTCTGTCAGCAGTCATCAGTTCTCTATAGTTTACTATCTGGGCTGGAACACTGAGATTTTCCTATTCCACATAAGCACATCTATTGGTATTGTCATTGTGCAACTATGCAGCCACACTGTTGAGGTATCACGGATGTAACTTTATCATTTCTGGGTATAAAGTCTCACTCCAGATCTTATCTTACGGCTCTTACAGTTTTTCTGCTCCCTCTTCTGTGATGTTTCTTGAGCTTTAGGAATCGGCATTGAATTTGGTCCTGGCACCCCACAATCAGTTGTCCTCTTCATTTTGATAAGTTGTGATTATTTGTAATTGTCTGTATTTGCTACAAAGTTGAGAACTATACTTAGCTGTGATTACAAGGATAAAATTTAGTTAGGGATTATGTTGATCCAGTAAAGTAACTGTTACATGTTCTCTAAGATCAGAGAGTTCACCAACTTGGATATTTCACTAGATTTCTAGCACCAGTCATGATTTCATTTCTGTTTAGCAAGATTTAACAACAAGTAGGCAGCTGTTGATTACATATGAATACTACTATTATACCATTAAAGATACCTTACTCTGATGGTTGTTATTGTGCATCACATCTGGGTAGGATTATCTATATGTTCTCTCTTCTCAGTCTGCAAAGCAGCTGGACCTCAGGAGGGATGCTTTCACGTCAGATCGAGTTTGTGTCTTCTGAATCCTGTGTCCAAGATTGTGGTATCTTCAACAATGGGGACTAACAACAAATGAGAAAAACACAAGTCGCGATCTCTGATGAACAGTGATTTACAAAAAGTGTCAATAAAATAATTACAAACCAAATACAGGCATTTATTAAAAAGATTATCTACCATAACCAACTTGGCTTTAATCCCAAGATGCAGGGATGGTTCAAATTTGCAAGTCAATAAATGTAATAAATAACCTAAATGAACTTAAGGATTAAAAATTTCATGACCATTTCAATAGATGTAGCAAAGCATTTGACAAAAATCAAACTGGTTTTAAAAGGCTATAAGCACATAAACAACTTGGTGTCTGTTTCAAGTTAGGGCAAGTTGGCACCCAGGTTCACAAGGTATCATCATTTATCTCTTCTTCCAGCCCCGGTTTTACTTTGAGCTTTGTCTTTAGGCAGACTTCCATTCCATAAATACATACATCAATAGTTTGACTGGTCAGCTCCATGATGGCAGCTCAACAAAGAACTGAATCTGCCTCTGGTTGCTGACGAAAGGCACAGAGGTAATCTTTGTCATTGCCATTCTAGAGGGAGGAAAAAGGGGTTCTATTGATTAATATGCACATTAATGTTATAAAGTCAGAACACAAATTCCATAAGGTGAAACTTTAAAGATAAAATTTAAGTCTTTATAAGAACGCATGAATTTATAATAGCAATAGGAAATAATTTTGATACAAAAACATAGAACAGTGATAAACAGTACCTTAAAGAATTTTTATTGTTTATTTTATTTAGAATTAAAATGTTATCCCCCTTCTTAGTTTTTCCTCCACCAACCCACTGTACCCTCCCCCTCCCCTGTCTCTATGAGGGTGCTTGCCCCACCTGCCCATCCACTTCTGCTCAGCACCCCAGCATTCCCCTACCCTGGGAGCCTCCATAGGACCAAGGGGCTCACCTTCCAGTGATGTCCGATAAGGCAATCCTCTGCTACATATGCATCTGGAGCCATGGGTCNCTCCATACGTACTCTTTGGTTGGTGGTTTAGTCCCTGGGAACTTTGGTCTGCTTGATTGATATTGTTTTTCTTCCTATGGGGTTGCAAACCCCTTTAGTGCCTTCAGTCATTACCCTAACTTCTCCATTTTAAAAGCAGTGACCATGTAGTTTTGGGGCACAGCTCAATGAAGAGTATTTGTCTTTCATTCATAAATCCCTGGTTTGATTCTCAGCATCATGAAAAAAATACCAATATTTATGCTACAATGATTAAGAACATAACTATAGGTAAATCTTTTCTATTTTATGAGGTTATCAGATTCTGTAAAATGCACCTAGTCAAATTATCCTTTGGTAGTCATAATAGCGTTTTCTTTGTCTTTCATAATTTTAACTATGATAACAGTCAAAGAATCATTTTTAATATTAATGAATTTGCTTATATAATTCTGTACAGATTAGAAAGGAAGAAGCTTTTACACTTGACAATATGGTAAAACATGCACATATTTTTCAATGCTAAATACCCATAACCTTTTCTGTCTTTGCCTTTTGAAGGATTTTTTCTTTTACATTTTTTTGTTCATTTGTTTTGTAATAGAGTGGAAAGATAGTTTTTTTCTTAAAAATAATTACATTTATTGTTTTAATATAAGAAACATTCTAGTGTAGAATACAAAATAATGAACCAACAGCAATTGTGAGTGACCACAATCTGTTATATATGTTGTACATCTTTTT
>NC_034591.1:44858217-44894152 GCF_900095145.1 Mus pahari
GATGTGTGCTCTTTGCATACGTGGGGTTAATAGGGGCTTTCCTTGATTTATGGACAGAAAATTTTCCTTTAATTTCATAAAGCCATGAGATTGATGAGTTGACAGGTAAAGATTAATTTAAAAATTTATTTTATGTTACAGTTAATGGATAAATTTATTTAATATAGGTTATATTTTAGTATATACAGTACCCTCTTCTCACAACCTAAGCAAAGTAGAGAATTAATCTTTACATAAAATAATTTCATTTTTAGCTAAGAATATTTCCTTTTGATATTTTTCCATTTGAGATCATTTCTCTCTCAAATGGTGTTTACTAGTTTTTTCCACTGGTAATTATTAGTATGGACATAATGCTATTAATGTAGACGAATTTACTAGTTAATATACATAACATGTCCATCTTTACGGCTCCACAGATCTTCCTTTCCTTCATGAAATGGTACATATTCTTCTGTTTATTAGATGGATTTTATTAATCACAGGAAGGCTCTAAGGAAGAGAAATGTATTGGTCCTATACATGGTGGTCAAAGAATGAAAGAGCAGGTGCCCATGCAGGAAAGGGAAATGCAGTTTTATCAATTCTGCCACCCTTCTCAGTCCATCTGGAACCATGAAAAGCTGATGTCAATGGCTCTCCTTCATTGTGGTTGTCTACTGAGACTCCCAGAGTGATATGGGATGCAAAAATGACAGGACCCTAGAGATGTTCAAACTTTTCCAGTCTTTTTGATTAGCTTTATTCCTATAAAGTAACCAGCTAATGGAAATGAACAAAATATAAATATCTTTTTACATTTTATTTCATATGACAGTTTTCTCCAGAGTAGGACACAGCCAGTGGCAGCTTATGCTTTAGAACATTTTGTGACAGTGGCCTCTGCATGCGAAACATTAAGTGTACACTTTTAAATGGGATGTAGTGCAGCAATTCTTCTCATGGTGCCTCTAGAGGCAAAAATATGAACTTCCCATTATGAGTGGGCAGAGTCTATTATACTGCTCAGCACACATACTTTTGGGGGAACTGAAATGCTATGATTAAATGTTACAGGATTAAATGGAATTTTTACCAAGCCCAAAAGGCAGAATTTTATACTCTTTTGTGCCTAGTCTCTCCAGTTTCATTATCTCCTCACATGGAAAAATAATTAAAATTGACATGTAGCTCAAGTTAGTTTTCAGGAATTCCTGTTCGCCCATTAATAATGACAGCTCATTTCACTACCTAAATATTGAGCAGATAATTGAATTGGTAAGAAGATTTCAGCTTGATAACATTACCAAGCACTATATATCTTTCCATTTACTGTTTTAAATAGAGGGACACAAATTACTGTGGTATTTAAGCATCAATGAATGCAGCTGCTGACTTTATTAAGGAGCCACAAAATAAACTCACTATGGCTATGGTAGCATGCACAAGAACTGCACTGTCACAAACTACACAAAACTGCAACACAGAGGGTGGAAGTGGTCACAGAATCCTATCTCTAGTGAGGAAGAAACTCTTAGTAACTGATAGATGCTGGCAAATGGAGACTTGGTTTTCCTTAAGGGTGTGGACCCCTTTGGGTGGAACAAGCTCTGGTGGATGACCAGCTCTGGTGGATGGACACACACACCTAAGAGCATGTATCCCTCATTAAATAGACTGGATAGATTTTAAAAGAAGAAAAAAGACAAGGGCACAAATTTATATGAGTAGGGAATGAGGAAGGTAGAACTTGGGCATGTTAGAAGACAGTGGTGAATATGACCAAAGTATACTGTATGAAATTCTCAAAGGTTAATAAAATACATATTCAAAGAAAGAGCAGCCTTAATTAACATCCTCTATCTGATAAGCATGGAAGGTCATATTATCAGGATGGACTTATATGATAAGATATTCATACTTTTATAGAATTCAAAGTTTAAGTAATGAGGTTATATAAGATTTATAAGCATCATGAAACATACAAACTATGGTTATTTAATATAAAGATATACATATTTACATATGTGTATGCTCTTTTTTCCCCTTTTCTCTTTTTAACTCATATCAGTGGAAAGGTCATAATCCAAAGGCAGAATTATCAGGGCTGACCTTCCCAAGCCTGGGAATATTGTTTGCTTCATTTGTATTGTGAGTAATATATAAAACCATACAAATACATGTGTGAAGAAATCCAAAAGTGTGATTTTAAAATATCAAAAATAATGTCCTTAATTTTTATTTTTTAAAATGTATTTTTCTACCATATATTACATCCAGACCACAGTTTCCCCTTCCTCCTCTTCCCCTACTCTCCTTCTCCCCTTCTATTCCTCATCTACATCTCTTCAGAAAAGGGCAGGCCTCCCAGGGACATCAACCAAACATGGCATACCAAGCCTGCAATACTCATTTTAATACTATTTAAATCTGGCCTCCAGAGATGGTTCAGCAGTTAAGAGCACCTGTTGCTCTTGAACAAGATCGGGGTTTGATCCCCTGTATTCATCCACATGGTGGTCTATAATCATTTATAACTCTAGTTCCAGGTGATTCCTCTTTTCTTATCTGAGGACACAAAACACAAATGTGGCATACATGCATACATACACGCAGACAGAACTCCCACCCATATGATTAAATGAATAAATCTAACATAGAAATTTAGTTAATTGAAGTTAAATAATTCATCAAGTACAAGCAAATGTACCAAGTTTGTATATGCTCAGTATTTCCCACTATGAAGGAAAGTTATGCAGGTTAATTAAGGACAATTGGAATTATCTTGAAAATTGTCCCTAGCAGAGCTTTCCTAATTGCTCCTCAGTGGACATCTGTTAATTTACAGAAAATGCCAGCAGTGGATCCAAGTTCAAGGATCCATTCTATTCTTTGCAGATGTGCTGTTGGTTCACAGTGGGACACGGTGCCTTATCAGTCCTTTCACACATACTGGCTTGGGTTTAGCTTCCCAGTCAAATGTCACTTCCTTCAGGATAGAAAACTGATCTTGGTCATGTGGATGGTAAAAGTTAAGTGTGTTTGGTTTAAAACATTAATTTTCTTTTCTTTATTTCTCTCTTGAGAAAAAATGATAAAGATCTGTGAATGAGAATTTCTGGAAAGAAATGAGGACCATGAAGTCTTACTGACAGTTAATCACTTGATGATGTAGAATGTTGCAAGTCCAGGTCCACATTATCTTAGAACACCTAAAGGTACTTAGTGCCATTTATTGTCCTTCCCTGTGTGTGACCTAATATTTTAGGACCATTAGGTAAATCTTGGGAATGTCGTAACAGACCCATAACTTCCACCTTCTAAAGGCCTGAGAATGCCATCAGATATCTTGATATTGAGATGCCCTTGCACTTTTGCAAGCCAACTACCTGACATTTCTTCTAATGTAAAATGGGACAATAAGGAATGGTAATCAAAAAGAAGCCCGGAGAGAGATTACTATAACAACTGTAATGGATGTATGATGAAATGTAACACTGTAAACTAAAATGAAACACTGTAACAGACAGTGTTATACTCTAAAAATTATTATAGGGTGGAGTAAACATTTGATTCTCAGTTTGTAGCAATCAAGAAGTGGGCAGAAATAACTAAAATTGCACAATTCAAAATGACTTTGGTATAAGTGAAGATTTATACAGGCAAGCCACCAGTATGCTAGGAAGAATATTGTTGGTTTATTTGTTTTCTGTACAGAGATGCCATGAACCATATTAAATGATGACTTTAGTAGTTTCTTAAATAAAATATTTACTGTGTGGAACTCACCAGGCTCTACTGAAAAATAGGTTCATTATAGTGCTTTGCAGGTTGAGAAGCCAGTGCTAATACTATAACATAAAATACTAAATTATATATAGAATATATTAAAATGGCCACAAATGCTCTGCAACTCTGTCACTGAATCCTAGATAAACCTTTGACTTGAGAAAGAAGAGCAAGGCTAGCACTTGGAGGGGAGGAGGAGAGAAGCTTGGCATTCACATCAGGTTGCTGTGGGTATGTAGATCAAGGCAGCCCTCAAATCTTACTTCTCCTAACTACTTCTGATAAGAATAGAGCTGGAGGAGCTTAGAGATTGTAACCTTTAGCCAGCAAATGCCCTGAGAAGAGCCGTAGGGTTTCAGTTGAGAGAAAGCTTCACTTTTGTTTTGCTGCTGTGTCTTGCTATAAAACTTCATCACTCCCCCTTGGGAACAAACTGCAAATAAACTATCTGTAGCGCCAAGAAATTCTTTAAGAGGACATTTTGGACATTGTTCTAATCCAGGCAACAATTAAGAGTGTGTGTGGGGTGTGTGGGTGTGGGTACGTAATCTTGATGGCTATTTTAACTATGTTCTTTTACAGACTATCTAGTGATGAACTATAAAGTTTATCCATTAATCTCTATAAGGGAATCTGTAAACAAGTGTCACACTGTGTACATTTCACCTTTAGTTACTGACTAGTATTTTTTTTGATACTTGATAGTTACAAGGATAATACCAAGGGGAAGAAGTAAGCCCTGGAAAAAGATGTGGAAAAGATCTATAGCCTTTGCTTTTAGATTTTATTATTGTTCATTACAAAAATCTTCTCTGTTTGTAATATAACAATAAAATGATATTCTCATCAGCCAGAGAAAAACTCATATTATTTATTTATTTATTTCCAGAGCTCAATACTAAAGAAAAAAGTTAAGTATGTTTTCTCATGTTTTGTTTAAAATTTTTATGGTATCAGAATATAGCTTTTTTTGGGGGGGAGGGGGTTCAAGACAGGGTCTCTCTTTGTAGCTCTGGCTGTCCTGGAACTCACTCTGTAGACCAGGCTGGACTCGAACTCAGAAATCTGCCTGCCTCTGTCTCCCAAGTGCTGGGATTAAAGGCATGCGCCACCACTGCCCAGCTAGAATATAGCATTTTAATAAGATATAGAACACTTATAATTTATTAGCTCTCAAAGTGAAACACTCATTTCATAAGATTCACATTTCAACTTATCAAGAAGAGAAATAATAAAAATTATGTTAAATATCTAGAAACCCCATGACCCTACAGTTGTAAAGGACAGAGGCACTCCTTCCTTCCTGGTATGAATCCACATATGAGCTGGCCAATGCAGAGTGGCCAGTCCTGAAACCATATACACAGAAACAGCTAAAGTGCACTCAGCAGGGTTTTTTTTATGAGTACTTGTTTATGAATATATTAATACACACACATGTCCACAGAAATAATGCAACAAATAAAAGAGGCTCTCAGCTTAAGAGTGGGGAGCTTGACAGGGTTTGAGACAGGGTAGGTGAGAGGAGCTGAAGGGAGAAAATGGGTGAGCAAATGACAAAAACACTGTCATTTTATTTCAATTAAATTATATGGAAAAGGAAATCTGACAAAACTAAAATAAAATATGTTTCTAATAAAAAGTAAATGAATGATGTCCTTTGCCTGGGAAAATGAAATTTTATCTGAAGTAATAATAATAGTAATAATAACAATAGGAGATATTAATAACAAAATAATAGTAATAACACTCATCAGTAATGTTGGAAATCATTCACATGGTATATTGCATAGTGTAAGAATAAAAAATAGCCACAATTTATAAAATATTTTTCTAATTTCTCGGGACAATGAGTGCATTTTACACCCCAAAGATTTAAAACTGTTTAAATATAAGGGATTAAATAAACATAATTTAAATAACCCATTAAGCTATATACAAAATTAGATTAAAATGGACACAACTTCTGTCCAACTTCTCGTGTTGAAGCGTGAATCTGACATTAGCCAGCTGCTTGGCAACGAGGAAGGGAGATAGGAGATGGATAGAGGATGAGAGAAAGTGTGAGCAAAGAAGGATTCTGGGACTTTGGAAACCAGAAGAGCCTCACGGCTTTGACTGGAGTCGTCAGGAATATCATTCTACAGATTTCAACCTAAGTACACAGAGTATCATAATATGCTGTGCTGTGGGGGTGCCAGTGTTCTCCGTGCAGAGAGGAACAGATGCCTGACCAGCCTCCAGCTATTGCTGTGTTCAAGCCCAGGTACCAGATGAAAATGAAGACGCTTCCAGTTGATTCCAGTCTCTGCCACTCCGTGGTTGTGCCTTTATGAGGAGAAGAGAGCAATGAGAAGTTAAGCTACTACAATTTAGGACACTTTACTACACAGTATTCACGGGAGCATCCAGGGTTTAAAAAGGCAGTCCATAGTTTCAGTTTCTTCATCTCCAAATGCATGAGTAGGACAAAAGATTCTGAAACCATCTCGGAGAACTCCTAGGAGATTGTAACTTGGAATCTGCCACCAGCAGTTCCTGGAGTTCCTGGTTGTTTGTGTATCCTAATTCCATTTGGGCTTTTATGTGATATTTTAACTAAGCAAGGAAGGAAATTGCAGAGCCATCTATATTGCCTTGACTGCTTCATATAGCCCCTCTGAGAAAATTTTGGTGATTTCAGGTAATGGCCATGTGGCACACTGCTATTTTACTGACTACAATACTTTCCAGTAAAAAAAAAGCTGGGCCAGATGTGATGGTACAACCTTCATCCCAGTGGTAAGGTGCCTGCAGCAAGAGTTTACAACTCTAGTTAGCCTGGGCTAGTAGCAAACCTCTTTCTCAACAATAGTGAATGTATTCATGCAGGATCCATGATTAAATTTTATCCTTAGAGCAACCCCTTGCAAATAAAGGTCTTATTCTGTTTATATATCATATTGTCACAATGGTAGCTTTCTAAAGGAGAAAACACAAATCCATGATTAACTCATAAAATTTTCAGGAAAGAACTTTAAAAATTCCCTTTATGAAAAATATTTCCCTTTATGGTTAATACCTCATCACTAAAGACCATCATTATTCTGAGGAATTCTAAGTTTTGATAGAGCAGGCATTTAATAGGGAAGCAGTAACTGTAACACAATTACTAAGTGTGGCAGGGTAAATTCCAGTGTTTCCACTTTAAAATATTTATAGTTTTGCAAAGGAGGCATGTATATAGAAAAAAATGTAGGTAACCATGATGGAATTAACAGAGACAGGGAGGATGGTTGGCTAAGAGTCACCACCTTCTGCAGACTTAGACTGTGTGTGCTCTACTAAAGATCTGCTCTTAGCTCCTCCCCTGTTCCAGAGGTAGAGTTAGCATCTCTATGAACACCGACTCTTTAAGTAGCAAATGGAGAAGATAGACAAAAGAAACAAAAAAGTAGACAATATAGAGGACATAGTCCTTAGAGGACTTTATTTTCTTAGAGGAGTTACAAGCATGAACACATACACACACACACACACACACACACACACACACACACACAAACAAACCATGGCTGCTTTCTCCTTTTGCTTGACTTGCTAAATTTGTTATAGTTACTTGCAGGAATGCCATCTCTTATCGCCATTTCTCTGGCACGTTAGAGTTGTCGCATGTCTGTCCTAGCTCCCATGAGTCATTGTTATAGTTACTTGCAGGAATGCCATCTCTTATTGTCATTTCTCTGGAAAGTTAGAGTTGTAGCATTTCTGTCCTAGCTCCGATGAGTCATGATGCTTTCACCTCTCACAGCAACACAGAACTTGTGGGTCCAGAGTGAATGAGTACACAACAGGGGCAGCGTCCAGCCTTGTCAGCTTGGTAAAAGTGGCCTTGAGCTCTCTCAGAACATGTCTGGCAGAGCTGGGGTGCAAATTAAGTCTAATTTGCTATGAAGATCAAGATATTTGGAAGTGATACGTTAGCATGTCCCTGGAATATCTTATTATTGGGATGACTCATTCCTTAAGCAAAATTCTGGTTCTGTGTTTCATTAAGGTGTTGCTGAATGATTGGTGAGCAAATAAGCCATTGTGTGTCTCTTAAGGCTTAATTTGGATGTGAGCAGCACAAACATGAATCTCTTACATGTTGTGCCTTTGCATCCTTCTTGTACTTTTTAGTTAGACTTTTGCTCATGACATCCCAATGTTTCCATATTGTTCATAGATCTCTAATATGAACCATGACTTATATTTCAAGAAATAGGTCAGATACCACTTGTCAGGGAAACTTTCAAAACCTCACTAGTGTGGACAAGGTTCTATGTAGCACACACCACACAGTTCTGAACTTGTAGTTCACCGATTGTAAGGCTGGTTGGCGAGCAAGTCAAAGGATACTCCTGTCTCTACATTTCAGTGCTCAGACTATAGTCCCTTGCATTAAATGCCAGGCTTTTAAATCAAGGTTCTGGCCATCCGAACTCAGGTTCTCAAGTTTGTGTGGTAAGAATAACACCAACTAAGCCATTTCTCCAGCCCTAGAATTGCTTAAAATGCTACCTATGTTATTTTAATATTCTAGCCATTTCCATTTGGTCTATATATGCCAGGAGTGATTAATTTTAAGTTACTGAGTTGGTAGTTACTCTGGTGTCAAATTGGAAGGACTCAGAACTTGCAAACTGGGCAAATTCTGCATGACTAAACCATATTAAATTCTGGTAGATAATTTTCTCATATTTCAAAAAGAAGCCATCCTGTGAAATTTGAGATGAAATGCACTTATCTGTAAATTAGGTTCATGAATCTCACCTTACCTGTGATATAGGCACCAGAGATAGATTTCAAGAGGAATAATATAGTCAAGATGTGTTGGAGCTTAAAAACATAAAGCAAAAGAAACTGAGCAGTGATCTTTTTTTTTTTTTTTTCTAAAAGTGGGTAAAAAGAAAGAAAAAAATGAAGGTTTATCACTTGCTTTATAATAGCTTTGTTCAAAATCAATGGAAGGCACTGGGTCCTCATGGGCTTGGAATATAACAGTGAAAACTGAGATGCTTATAAATATGAGGAAAAGTTCATTGTTTACCTCTGTAAGAAAAGGACAGGTTTTCTAATTGCTTCATTGAGGCAGAGAAAAAGGGTAGTTTTGGGGGATGAGGTGCAGGAGGACTGATGGATTAATCTGATGAAAGTCTCCAGTTTATGGAGTGAAACACTGGAAACTCCCCAGTCGCCCCTACCATACAAGTTAGCTGGTGGGGTGGACAAATACCTTCTGATATATGACCCATAGTAAGTCATAAGCCTTTAGGTATGATATCATAGTGTTTCTAACCCTCTTCCTAGCCTTGGTTCTCCTCTTCCTCCTTGAAAGTATAATTTTCCCCAATAAGCTGTATCTACTTTTGATTATATTCATGTGCCTCTGTTTAGTCCCTTGTTCTGTGTCACAAGAACTTTGAAATACTAGCAGGCATCAGCAGACACCAAGGTCTGCTGATAACACTACTTTAACTCTAGCAATGTGGATATAATTGTATTTCATTAAAAAAAAAGCACCACAAGATACATTGTCTGTTAAAATGCTGGCCATTTTGATTCTTATGTATTTGGTTGTGAGCCTAGCCTTGAACTCAACAGAAAATCATGAAACCACATTATCATCTTCAGCAGGTCACACTATTTAGATATACTCCAACAAATCCCTCTAAACTTCTCATGTAAGGTATTGCTATATTGTCTGAGGCCTAATAATTGCATAAAAGTCATTCTTGTAATTTTTGGTAACAGAAACTTAACAGATATAATGCAGGAATGAAATGCATTCTATGGGCCAAAGAATGCATCTCTTTGAAATTCAACCCTTCTGTAGCAATATTTGTCCAGGACTTGAACTAAACACTGTACTAAACATCTTGTAATACTGTGCAGTTAGGACTCAATACAGGAAATGCCACCATGCATTTTTCACAGAAATGTATAAATAGATAACAGACAAGTACCATTCTCTTAATTTAGCTCTGCACCATATTTAATATTGCTTTCTCTATATCTCTTTCCTATCTCCCTATCTGTCTGTCTTTCTGTCTCTGTCTTGCTCTTCTCTTTCCACTTCTCTCCTTTTCTCTCTCTCTCCCTCTATCTCTCTCTCCATCCAGTATATAATTTAAATACGCCCTCCTCTGCTTCACTACCTCCCTATTTAAAGCACCATGGATGCATTATTTTTATTTATGGCTCCTCAGGGAGAAAGCAACAGTGGACTATGGTTGTCACCTCCATTTAGTTATAATGGAAATCTGACATGCCAAATATGAATGTTCTACCCTACAGATACATCGTGTGTGTCCCCCTGTTTCTGGCTCACAGGATTTTGGCCTGCTTTACAATGAAAGAAATGTCTTTATTTTTCACAATGCGCCCACTGAACAGAGATGAAGATGGAAATAAAATTTGCCTGGAGCTACTTTCATCCCTGTTCTTTGTAAGGCTTAGCCAAGGTGAAAGAACACATCAGGGCAGGGGATACTTCTGTCTCCTAAACGTGCTGTGACTGCCTAATACTAACCTTGTCCTCCACAGCCTCAGGGAGTTCACCGAGAGGAATGGTGTTTCTTATACTGTTTGGATGTGTTTGGATGTTGGGGAACTTATTACAGAGGGATTCTTAAACTTGTCTCCTTTGGAGCTAGCTGTTTATGAGAGGAATCTAGCACTGTCATAAATATTATTTGGTTCTGATGCCATGTGGTCACAGAGCTGTGGTTCTTGAGAATTGTAGAATTGTAACAGAGATAATCGACTTCTGCTCATCATTTTTTCCTAGAAAAAAAATGGAAAACTATATAACTGAGGTTATATGGTGTGTGTTTCAACTCTGCCTGTAACTTTAGAGTGGACATGACAGTGCATTGGCTGGAAGCCCTCATTGGCTTCTGGATGCAACTTTGGTAGGACACATTTTCTGCAGAAACTTGTCTTTTTGCTTTAAAACAGTGTGATTGGATTGTACACTTGTTAATTGAGTTAATAACTTAAGTGTTATCTCTGATGAACTACCTCCTATGGCAGTCACTGGTTGTTACATGGTTGTTTTTATTTTTATTGCGACAGGATTGTATAGTTCCAAACACTGTGGGTAAGAGGAAACATGATTAGTAGCTAATGTGGGGGCACCATTACCTCACTGGGCTAGTATCCCTATCCATATAATAGTGTGAAAAGGGCAGTGATACCCAAGGGGGTTTGCACTCAGTCTAAGATTAAATGGAAATCCAAATAAATAAAAATGAAATAAATGAGAAATATTTACAACTTTTTTTCTAGTTTAAAACATAACATTTTTTTACTCTCATATCATACATTTTTTCTTCTTTCTGAAACTGAAATTAACTGTTGTATTATGGCATACTCATGAAATTAACCTGGAACTTTATTTTTCACCTTTTGTCCTTACTTGAAAAACAATCGACATTTTCAACGTCACTGAGGCCAAAAAGTGGCTGTATTTCTTCCTTCTATTCTCCATTTCTCTCTCTTCCTCCCTCTTTATTTCCTCTTCCTCCTCGTCCTCCTTCTGTTTTTCTCCCTTTCTCTTCCCCATCTTCTTCCCCTCTTTCTCTCAATAGGCTCCCATCCCAGGCTGCCTTGAAATTTGTAGCAGCCCTCCTGCCTCAACCTCCTAAATCCTGAAATTACAGATGTGAATCTCCATGCCTGGCAGTTCCATGCTTTTTGGCCTCCTCACATTGGATAGGCATTAAGAATGGACACTAATGAGTCTTTAGGAAGCACTTAACTACTGCAGTTGACACTGATGGAAATATCATTATAAAGCAGTGAGCCACATTAGCTGGCACTGTTAACTGAGAAACTTCCCCGTAACTGTACGCAGGATCTCAAAGCATAATGCTCCTCTTATTTCTGCCATGTTTTCTGAATTCTTCTATTCTCGAGACTGTCAGTACTATTTTAGATGGGGAACAGTATTCAGGTATTTTTCTGAATGAAAGCAAGGAGTATAGCCCTTGGCAACCTACCTCCCTTGACTACTTGGTGCAAGAAAGTGCCGGGGGAAAAGGCACATCTTGGGCTACACAATCCTTTCAAGCCCTAACAACATCTTAAAGGGGGCTCAACTGTTGATTTCTGAGAAAACCAATGGTTCCATTCCAAGGAGAAATTTGCATAGTGCCCATAGCACCCAAGCTCAGCTAAAGAGGGAAGCCCAAAACTTGTTCTGGAGGCACTGGTCTTATTGGCAGCCATAGAGAGACAATGGCAGGATGATCACACATGTGAACTTGCCTATGTCGAACAATGAGTGAAAGATTGGATAACTTAGTGGGATCCTGAGAAGGAAACCAGGGGTCTTAGGGATATACATTGGCAGGTAGAGTCTACCCGAGAGAGAAATCATAGAGGCTAGAAATACAGGTCAGTGGTGGAGAATCTATCTGCCTGACAAAGAAATCAGGGAGGCTAGGGATATGGGACAACAGCGGACAGTCTACCTACCAAGCACAAAGATCAGTTCTTAGTTCATTTACAGTACTGAGAAAAGGGGTGGGGGAATGGCTGGAAACCACAAAACATGTATATTCTTTGCTCTGATATTGAAAAAGCCATAGGAGTATTGATATAGGACAGGTTCATATTATGCAAAATATATTTGAGAACACTTGCATTTCCTACATTGTGTTTTCTCTTAGGTCCATGGCAGATCCTGTGCAAATCTATGAGGATAAAATGAGAAAATGGATTTTGCAGTTTTGTTAATGGCATAGAAGTCAAAGGGGATGGAGGTGCTGGACTGCGCTGGTCTACAAAGATGTCTGGGGAAGATGAACTGATAGAGTGAGACATAAAAAGTTAAACTGTACTCTACTCAGAACAGAAAACACACAGCTATCCCACCCATCCCACTACCACAGCATTAACATCTTAAAACTGGTGATGCCAATGGTTTTCCTTCTGGCTTTAGATGAGGCCTACATGTGACCTTTCTCCCCTATAATAATGATTCTGTACCCTGTAATAATGATTCCAGCAGT
The DNA here is from genome assembly GCF_900095145.1 of Mus pahari. NCBI lineage: Eukaryota > Metazoa > Chordata > Mammalia > Rodentia > Muridae > Mus > Mus pahari. The sequence goes on from NC_034591.1 coordinate 44,871,024, forward strand.
GAACATACTAAACTAAGGGCAGCTCTTTGCGTCTTTTGTCTCTGTTGAAATGCTGTCTACCTTGACTCTTTTAAATGTGTTGCTTTACCCTACAGTGTCTGCTAATTTATGCATAAGAGTTATTTTGTCCCTGTTTAAAATATAAATGAGATGAATTTCAGTACTATTTACCTCCAACCAACTGATAATTCAATTACTTGTGGTCAAGTGAGAGACCCTGGCTGCTTGTTACAGTTCTAATCTTTGCAAATCCTATTTTGAGGCCCAACTTGACACAGAGGCTGACAAGCTGGAACTCCAAAGGCAATATTAATGTTAATATGCTGCCACCTAGAAGATTCAATTTGCATATATCTAAGCAAACACAGGACCTGTTTTAAGATTGTATTTTATTTTTTAACATCTGAAGACTAAGTTAGCTCACTAAGCCCACTGAGAAGCTTTTCTTTTTGTTCCAAAGTGTTTTATTGGCCACTTAATGTAGTTGGTTTTTGAAAAATACATGAAAAATCGGTTTCAGTGTTCTAAAGAAACTTGTAAGTACTGCATGTCCAGGCTCTGAAGTCAATCTGAATTTCTAATTTCATTCTCACTCTTCTGTATTAGTTGAAGAGTTGTGTGAATTCATTTAGTTTCTTAAAATCTCAGCTGTCTCTTTGAAATAAAGAAATAATACTAATGGCCAACTTGGAGTGTTATCAAGAGAGCTGAAAAACATATTCATTGTTACTTCTTGCACATAGTAACTTCTCTACAAACACTCAGTCTGTATATGCACAAGGGCTGTATGTGCCTACACTGAGCTGTCTTCAATGCAATTATTTTGATATAATTGGATATAATGTTTAGATATGCAGCAGATATCTTTGTATATTTAAGTTTACACATTTATTTATGTGAAGTGCATACTTAGATGATATAGAAAAGATAAAATAATAACATTTACTTGAAAGAAAATGGTGCAGACTCATAGAGGGATAGTGAGTGGGATATAGGTACGTAGACAAAAGTTCCTGTACTGTTAGAAGTCTTAGTAAGACTTAAGAATAAAATCTAGGAGAAATTCATGATATAGACATTGAGAACACATCAGATATAGAATAATGATAGAAACACAAGGAAGGGGAAAATCTGTGTCATGTATCATTTGTCTAGCATGTAAAATGCTCAAGTTTGGTCTCCAGCACTGTATAATACATAAAGAAAAACCTGAATGCTTACACCATTTTAAGAGATTACCATCTCTGATATGGCATATGTAAATCACAAGGCATAATTTTGCCACCAACATGAATGTAAATGAGATCCTTTTGGTTTTGGAAAAGTGGATGAACAAAGACATCATGTTAAGTAAAATAAGATAAAAGAAAAAAAAAGGTAAATACTGCACATTGCTAGTTATAAATGGCAGATAAAGAAAAACAACAATCACTTAGACGTGGAAAGATGAATAGTACTTATCAATGAATAGGTACCAAGGGTAGGGAAGATGGAGGTAGACAGGGGTAGTTAATGGTTACAAAAGTATAGTAACGTGGGACTTTTGAGTTCTACTATTTCATAGAGTAGAAGGAGCCTGTAACCAGCAAATTTTTTTTAAATGTTTCAAAATATCTAGAAGAAAGAACTATTAATATATCCAAACCAAAGGAAGTGACAGATATGCCATTTACATAGATTTGATGTGGCTTACTCTATAAATGTACTAAAACACTATACTGAATTTCATGAACATGAATATCTGCATCAGTAACAATTTTATGTCAGTAATACAATGAAATTTTCCTCAATTATAAGAGAAAATACTTAAAAATTTTATCTTGAAGAGGTCAAATATTTTCTGCCCCGGATATTAAAGTACACAAATAAAAGAATAAGGAAACATTGTGATTCCATTCTAGTTTTAGGGACACATACAATTGTTGAAGACTCATTGAGTTAGTAATATGCAAATACCTCCATTTCGCATTTCATTAATGATAATCAAAGGGACTTTTGTAGGACTTTTTGAATTGCCTTTGGCTTTTGAGTTATTAGTGAGGATTTAAAGCTGAGCCTCACTTTCAGAGTGGTTTTGAAATTCTGATGGTATATTAAAGACATTTCTTTGGAGACTGTCTTGATTTAGGTTTAGATGTTCATTTGAGCCCTAATGAGAGGTAATATGTTTAGAAGATAAAATCTCAGTGTGAGACTGTATATGTATGTGTATGTCTCTAAATTGCTATGAGTGTCCTCATAAAGAGCTCTTGTCCTAAGGATGCAAGGAGATCCAACTTCTGAACCAAGAAAAGGGTCTTCTGACATCAAATTCATTCTTTCCTTCTCAACCTCCAGATCTATAAAAGCAGGTTTTATAACTGTATACATTTTCATTGTTCATAAGCTGTCCAGTTTATGGCATCCTGCATTGCACCATTGATTATGAAACTCTTCATAGTTTATTTCCTAATAACTCAAGTCACTTTGGGTCACTTCTCCTAAGTAGATTTTTCTTTTTTACTCTCCTCTTCTTTGTTGTGTGCCTCTACAGAGCACAGGCACACACACACACACACACACACACACACACACACACACACACACAATTTACCAATTAATTTCTTGCAGTTGATTGCCACATCAAAGGATTGAATATGTGTCTTCCCTAACACTGAAAACAGTGTATGGCAAAGAACTCAGTAAATTCCACTGTGGTCTTTTTAACCAGGATGTTTTAATACCAACTAGAGACAACTGAGAATTCCATCTGTTAAATAATTTCTTCGTACCAGTTGTGAGTCAGTCAGTCCCTTTTACTGGCAGTCTTACGAGAGATCTGCTCTCTGTCATTTTAAGAAATTGGACAGAAACGACATAAAAGAATGTTTTTGAAAAGTGGCAAGATAGACTGAATGCATTTCTTCTGAGAGTATCTGAACTGCCAGTTACATGTTGTGCATTCAAACTCCCATGAAAAGAGCATGCTAATGCTAAATTTCACTTTGACTTCTTGAATTTGTTTTATGAGAAGTACTTAAGCTGTAACACCCTTATATTTTAAGAGACTAACATGTAGTAAAGGGATGATCACTTAAATCATGTTTCTGCTTCAAACATTGGTGCTGTGTTTAGAATAAATTCCCTTGGAGGGGTTGTCTCCTGATGGGGATATGAAGACAGGGACTAAGCACAGGGTTTAAGGCCATGGGTCTGAAGAGCCGCTCTCTTATTTCTTTGTTACTTTTCAGGGAATTCCTGTAGCTAAAAAGTCATTTATTCACACACACACCCCCCCACATGAATCTACAGGCGACATATTATTACTTTTGTCATTAGCTATCTTGCTCATTATCTTTTGGACTTTTATATTCATTAATCTTTATTATTCCATCTCATTTGTCTAGTTATCACCTTTCTCATCTGAACAATCAGTTGTATAAGGCGTGGCTTTTAAACATGTTGGGCTTCTTTCACATTTACCTTTGAGCATATCTCCCTTCTAGTAACACCACCCTCCCTTGCTTCCTGTCCATTAGGTGGTAAGATGAATCTTACAAAGGCACTCTTCTGTCGGCTTTGCTTCAGTGTTTAGTGACTCCTCCACTTAGTTCATAGATCACATTCCTCCGTCTGACTTTCAAGGTCATCTATTACTTGTGGCCACCCTATCTACCAGGTCAGCTCTTTCTTAGCTGCAGGCTGTCAGGCTTACACAGGCCCACTCTCCAAGTCCTGCCAACTACTCACCCCCTAACAGTGTCACACTCTGCCTCTTTATCCTTCACGGATTCACACTGTAGACAGCCTAGAAAGATCTTTCTTTCTTTTTATATTATACAGATATTATAAATGAGTATGAGTCCCATTCAGAGAGTGAGCAATTTACCCACAATAGAGCTTCCTGAAGCACACCTAGATTTTTTTTTCCATTTTGAAATCAGTTTCCCACACCAGCTACTTCACCCATGATTGTATTTTAATCTTTTATGAGCATTATTGAATTCAGCTTTCTATTCTCTAATACAGTGCTGTGCACACAGTTTTATTTTGAGAATATCATTCAGGTTTTTGACAATCATAGTCTCACTCTTATATAACTTTAAAAACATTCTTTAGATGAACTTGTAAGACTAATTCAATACTTTGAGAAGCAGAGGTACCTTTCAGTGTGGTCCTAAAATCCATTGCATTCCTTAAGGAGTTGTGTGCACAAACCTCAGAGGAGAAGACTATAGAGCATATATAATAAAATTCTTCACTAACTCAGTCATAAGTCTCTGTATACATCAGTGCTGAAGAGACAAAACAGGCCATAAATAGAGAAAGCCCTGAAGGCACAGCTGTGGATGCTGAACAGAGAAAACAATGTAAAACAGCAAGAAAGGACTGCGGACCAGATGATCATCACTTGACTAACATATTCTTTTACAGCAGATAAATTAATACTTACTGAACTCTTATGTGGAAGGAACTCACCATAAAGATACTTTAGGCTTCATAAAATATTAGCATTAAGCATAAGAATAAACTACATATATATATCTATATATATTATACAAAACATGTATATATAATTATATATAAAATATACATTATATAGATAGTATAGAGAGATCAGTTCATGTAATAGCTAATATTTTTTTAGAATAGGCACCATGTTAGATAATTGGCCTACTTATAGCACAGTAAGCCTAAAAAGCTAATATCCTTTTTGTTTCTTTGTATAGCCCTGGATGTCCTGTAACTCACTTTGTAGACCAGGCTGGCCTTGAACTCAGAAATCTGCCTGCCTCTGCCTCCCGAGTGCTGGGATCAGAGGTGTGTGCCACCATGCCCAGCCCTTTTTTTTCTAACATTTAGGAGACTTAAAAAGTCTTACCTGCCCAAGGTAACTCAATAACTAGAATAGTGCACACGTGACAAGAGTCCAATTCTGATTGAATTAAAGCCCCAATAATATATAACTTCTAGAAATAACATAAGGATCTATTAATTCATTCTCAAATATAAGGAAGTTTCTGGAGAGGAGCTGTGCTTTCCAAATAATTGGAGGACCAGTGTTATTTTGGCAGATGCAAGCAGGCATAGAGAAAGTACTACAGGGTTGCTAATCTGGAACTTTTGCTTAGATGATGTACATAAGGAGGGAGTTCATAGAACATCATAATATAAAAATCAAGTTTTCTAGTATTGTCTAATTCAGGAGATACTGAAAGAACATGAAAAGTTTAAACTTACAGACAATGTCATGTCACAGCATCTATTGGTCCAAGTGTAGACTTTTCTCTGTAGATGGTGATGCGCTACTGAAGGATGATAAGCAGAAAAATTTAATCATATTTACATTTCAGGAAGGGATTTGAATGTGAGATGGTGGCATCCTGAACAAAAGTCATACAAGGCTTTGAAGAGGAGGCAATGGGACTGAGAAATATTTTCTGAGGGGGATTATTAATTGAATCTAGTAATTAGACTTTGCTGTGGCGAGATAAGAGGACAAGATGGTATAGATGGTAATGATTCTGTGGCATCTAAAAATCTTGACCCAAATCTTGAACCTTTCTGCTTCCTGCTCTTACCACTCTCTTGTGGAAAGTCTGCTGAGCTGAAGTGCACAGTAGTTTTCTTTCCTATTCTGTACCATACATTGATTACCTATGATCATGAAATTATTTCTTGGCCTAAAGTATTTCAACACTTCCACTAATATCTAAGCAGCTCTTCACCTGGATAGTAAATCAAAGATTGGGTATAGTCTTTGGTCTTAAAGATGAACAGAATTCTTCAAGGATAGCTGAAATGATTGAACCTGGGTTATTGGATCCAAAACTTATTAGGGATGGACTTTGAGGCTGCTAGCTTGGGTAATTGGGGGAGATCATTAAACAGCATTATAAATACAAGAGAAGCAAACTTTGTGAAAAAGAATTAATTTTGAGAGACCATGGAATGCCAATGATGACCTGTAGGCATTAGAGAAGGTTAGTGGACTTGACAAAGGATTGGGACAAGAGGTGGACAAAATCCTCAGACAGTTAAATTAAAGAAAGTGGAACAGATTGCCCAGCCCACATCTCAAGAAGAGAAGGTGATTTCTTAGTACACAGATATGTTTCTTGAGTAATCAAACGTAAATGAAAATTAGGGATAAATAGGAAAATCAGAACAGAAAGGCCTTGGGTAACAAACTCTTCTAAAGGCCATTGGTCATTATTTCATCCTGGAGTACTAAATAGAAATCGGTGGCCTGCTCCATAAAATCAATTCATTCTCTCTCTCTCTCTCTCTCTCTCTCTCTCTCTCTCTCTCTCTCTCTCTCTCTGTTAGTTTTTCTTAAACAGTGAATAACTCTGATTTTTACTTAGCTCCACTTAAAGTTTTTTTGTTTTAGTTGTTAAATAGCAAAGTTTTTATTGTGATATTCCAAAGAATGTGAAAGCTATTAAAATCACCATTACAATATAATTATATTTTTAAATTTCTTTAAAAATATAAAAATTTTTTAAATTACTGTTAGTTATAGAAAGGATATATATATAAATGCCTTACCCATTTACTATAATTGTCAAATAATAAAATTGACTTAAACAGTTTAAATGCATGTTTGCCATCAAATTTGATAAGTAGACCTCATTCAGAACAACTTGGATTTTAGGAAAGGTTTTAAACATTTCATAGAATGAATTGGGTATTGTTCCTTCTCTTTCTATTTGTGGAATAGTTTGAAGAGCATTAGTATTAGGTCTTCTTTGAAGGTCTGATAGAATTCTACACTAAACCCATCTGGTCCTGGGCTTTTTTTAGGTTGGGAAACTTTTAATGACCTCTTCTATTTCTTTAGTGGTTGTGGGACTATTTATCTGACCCTGATTTAACTTTAGTATTTTGTATCTGTCTAGAAAATTGTCCATTTCATCCAGATTTTCTAGTTTTGTTAAATAGAGGCTTTTGTAGTAGGATCTGATGATTTTTTGAATTTCCTCAGTTTCTGTTGTTATATCACCCTTTTCATTTCTGATTTTGTTAATTTGGATATTGTCTCTGTGTCTTCTGGTTAGTCTGGCTAAGGATTTATCTATCTTGTTGATTTTCTCAAAAGAACCAGCTCCTGATTTTGTTGATTCTTTGTACAGTTCTTTTTACTTCTACTTGGTTGACTTCAGCTCTTGGTGTACTTGCTTCCTTTTGCTCTAGAGCTTTCAGGTGTGCTCTTAAGCTGCTAGTGTATTCTCTCACCAGGTTCTTTTTGGAGGCACTCAGAGCTATGAGTTTTCCTCTTAGCACTGCTTTCATTGTGTCCCATAAATTTGGGTATGTTGTGCCTTCATTTTCATTAAATTCAAAACAGTCATTAATTTCTTTATTTATTTCTTCCTTGACCAAGTTATCATTGAATAGGGTGTTGTCAGCTTCCATGTGTATGTGGGCTTTCTGTTGTTTTGTTACTATTGAAAACCAGCCTTAGTACCTGGTGATCTGAGAGGATGCATGGGATTATTTCAATCTTCTTGTATCTGTTGAAGCCTCTTTTATGACCGATTATATAGTAAATTTTGGAGAAGGAACCATGAGGTGATGAGAACAAGGTACGTTCTTTTGTTTTAGAATGAAATGTTCTGTAGATATCTGTTAAAGCCATTTGATCCATAACTTCTGTTAGTTTCACTGTGTCTCTGTTCAGTTTGTGTTTCCATGATCTGTCCATTGATGAGAGTGGGGTGTTGAAGTGGTCCACTATTATTGTGTGAGGTGTAATATGTGCCTTGAGCTTCAGTTTCTGGGCCTCATTTTGGCCCTGGTTTGGGCCTTGTGTACAAACCTGAGCCTGGCTTGAGTTTCTGCGGCCTTGTGGGAGAGCTTAAGCCTGGCTGGAGTTTTGAGACCTGTCTCAGCCACTTCCCTGTTGGGATGACTCAGCAAGTCCTGTTTGGCCATGCCTCTGTCCCGATGTTGCTGATGTAGAGCTTTGGCTTTGACCCTGTCAATCACTCCATACCCCCTGTCACCATTCCCTGCCTATAACATCATCTTACCCCACCAAAAATCCCCCTCCCTATGTTTTGAACTTATATAATCGAGAGGCCGATGCCAAAAAGTTGAATTCCTGCTTCAACAAGACTCCTGGCTTAGTTTGATTCTTTTGAGCCATTGACACTCACCATTCTGCTCAGCCCCAGAGACCCCAACAGGACCAGGACCTCTCTCCTCTCTCCTGGACCTGCTGGCAAGGAGCCAGCATTTAGTTAAGTTTCTTTTATGAATGTGGGTGCCCTTGCATTTGGAGCATAGATGTTCAGAATTGAGAGTTCTTGGTAGATTTTTTTCTTTGGTGAGTATGAAGTGACCTTCTTTAGCCTTTTAAATAACTTTTGTTTGAAAGTTGATTTTATTTGATATTAGAATGGCTACTCCAGCTTGTTTCTTGGGACCACTTGCTTGGAAAAATTTTTTTCAGTCTTTTACTCTAAGGTAGTGTCTGTTTTTGACACTGAGGTGCGTTTCCTGTATGCGGCAAAATGCTGGGTCCTGTTTATGTGTCCAGTCTGTTAGTCTATGTCTTTTTATTAGGGAATTGAGTCCATTGATGTTAAGAGATATTAAGGAATAGTGATTGTTGCTTCCTCTTTTTTTGATGTTATTTTTATGTTTGTGTGGCTATCTTCATTTGGTTTTGTTGAAAGAAGATTATTTTCTTGCTTTTACTAGGATGTACTTTCCTTCCTTGTGTTGGCATTTTCCACATATTATCCTTTTTAGGGCTGTATTTGTGGAAAGATTTTGGGTAAATTTATTTTGTCATGTAACATCTTGGTTTCTCCACCTATGGTAATTGAGAGTTTTGCTGAGTACAGTAGCCTGGGCTGGCATTTGTGTTCTCTTAGGGTCTGTAGGATGTCTGCCCAGAATGTTCTGGCTTTCACCATCTGGCAAGAAGTCTGGTGTAATTCTGATAGGTCTACCTTTATATGTTACTTGACCTTTTTCCCTTACTGCATTTAATATTCTTTCTTTGTGTTGTGCATTTGGTGTTTTGACTATTATGTGACAGGAGGAATTTCTTTTCTGGTCCAATGTTTTTTGAGTTCTGTAGGCCTCTTGTATGTATACGGGCAACTCTTTCTTTAGGTTAGGGAAGCTTTCTTCTATAATTTTGTTGAAGATATTTACTTACTCGTTAAGTTGGGAATCTTCACTCTCTTCTATACCTATCATTCTTAGGTTTGGTCATCTCTGTCTCATTGTATCCTGGATTTCCTGGGTGTTTTGGGTCAAGAGTTTTTTGCATTTTGCATTTTCTTTGACTGTTGTGTCAATGTTTTCTATGGTATCTTCTGTACTGTAGATTCTCTCTTGCATTTCTTGTGTTCTGTTGCTGATGCTTGCATCTGTGACTCCTGTTCTCTTTCCTAGGTTTTCTATCTCCAGAGTTCTCTCCCTTTTTGATTTCTTTATTGTTTCTATTTCCATTTTTAGGTCCTGGATGGTTTGGTTCAATTCTTTCACCTGTTTCTCTGTGTTTTCCTGTAATTCTTTAAGGGGATTTTGTGTTTCCTCTTTAAGGGCTTCTACCTCTTTACCTGTGTTCTCCTGTATTTCTTTAAGGGATTTATTTATGTCCTTCTTAAAGCCCTCTGTCACCATCATGAAATATGATTTTAAATCAGAGTCTTGCTTGTCTGGTGTCTGGGTGTATACAGGGCTCACTGTTGTGGGGGAACTGGGTTCTGATAATGTTGAGTAGCCTTGGTTTGTATTGCTTATTTTCTTGCCCTTACCTCTCGTCATCTTGTTGTCTCTGGTGTTATCTGGTCATACTTACTTTGACAGTGGCTTGTCCCTCTTGGATACCTGTGTTTCAGTACTCCTGGAAGACCAGTTCTGTCTGGGAAAAATTTGAGTATGGAGAGTTGTGGCATAGGGTAGTTCTGGCATGTAGACAGAAACTGGAAAGATCCTGACCCTGGCTGTTTCTTGGTTCCTGAGTCCTGATGGCTCTGGGCAGGTTCCATTTTGGCCAGAAATGTGAGCAGAAGTAGTGGTCATACCAGTGTTCACTGGTATGTCGGCTCTCCTGGGAGACCATCTCTTTCCCAGTGGTATTTGAGCGTGGAGCACTGTGGCACAGGATCAGCTCCTGTGGCAGACAGAAACCAGAAGGATCCTGTCCCAAGTTGCTCCTTGATTTCTGTGTCATGAGGGTTCTGGGTGGGCCCCTCTGAGCAGAAGTGGTGGTCTTACCAGTGCTCCCAGGTTCTTCTGCACTCCTGGGAGACCAGCTCTCTCTCAGCAGTATTTGTGTATGGAACGATGAGGCACAGGATCAGCTCTCCATCAGTTTTTTTTTCTAAATATTTGTTTACTTATTTTTACATTTAAACTATATTATTATAACACTTCTCTATTTTTCATCCTTCCAGCCCCTTTTTTATTCTCTCTCTGCAATCTCTCTCATGATCACCACTCTCAAATTGATAATCTGGTTTTCTTTTGTTACAACATATACTTGTATGTATATACATATATGTGTATGTATATGCATGCACAAATATATAAATACAACATGCTGAGTCCATTTTTCCTATTGCTCTTGATAAAGTAGTTCATAGATCAATTCAAAACTTATTTAGAAAAATAAAATATTCTATTAACTTTTCCCCAACACTGCCTGAAGTAGACCGGAAAATCTTGCTAACAATATTCTGTTCTTTGTGAATTATGTGTACTTAACATAGAGTTAGCTGAATTAAAAAAAAAATGTCCAGATGATATTATCCAAGATTCCAATTTGTTTTTGCATTGATCAAGCAGACCTTACCAAGTCTTTCCAAGTTGACAGAACTTTTGACAGGCTCTGACTTTTTACTGAACTACATTTAATTTGTGAGGTTCCCTGATCTCTCTCTCTCTCTCTCTCTCTCTCTCTCTCACACACACACACACACACACACACACACACACACACACACACACACACACAAAATTCTTTTAATAATTTATAACTCAAGACTGTCTTTCAAAAAAACCTGTACTATCCAGGAAGATAAATCTCTCTCCCTGTCTCTGTCTCTCTGTCTCTCCCTGTCTCTGTCTCTTTCTCTCCCAGCCTCCATAGAAGCCTAACTGCTTTTTTTCCGAATTATAAAACTGCCTTCTGTCTGACAGAAAAAGAGAAATTTTGCTACCATTTAATGTCACTTCAGTTTCTGAACACCACTGGGTTTCATCTCCCCACCGCACAGCCTTGTATCAGGTGGGCTGAATATGCAGAGATGATCTGTGTTGTCTCCCTTATTGCTGGAGTAGCATGAGACTAGTTTGAGCTTATGAAGCTCTGTCCCAAAACAACAACAACCAAACAAGGAAATAATTAAAGAATAATTATGAACTAAGGGTCTTGGAGCAGTAGGTATGGTCATTAATTTACTCTCTTTAGTCAAGTTTGAAATTTTAACATTTTAAAGCAAACACATGTGTATTAATACTACTAAATTGTAAATTCCTTCACTGTAGAGACCATGTCTTAGCTTGTAGCTCTAAATACCATAGTCAGATTAAGTTTCTAGCCAGTAAATACTTCACAATGAAGACTAAACTTCAAAGTGAGAAGCCAATGGGGTCATAGCAGCATTCAAGTCTTATTCAAATTTCGACTGTGCCACAGTCAGTTTTAAATCAAAATTGTGCTATAAAAAGGTGTATATCGTTTCCTTAGGATAGAAAGAATATGATTGTAATTATAGCTTTGTTTTTTATCTTTTATTTTCCGAATCTTTAACCAATCATATTTATCCTGAAAGAAAGTCACAAAGGATCCAGAAACACAGTGGTTACATGCTGAATTTTCAGATAATTTCTTTTTTGTTAATGTGATGAACTAAATTTAGAATTGTGCTTGTTTTATTATTATTATTATTATTATTATTATTATTATTATTATTATTATTATTGGCATAGCCATATCTAATGGCAACAGCAAAAGTCATGAAGCCAGCACAGTTGCTTTACAGGGATCCAGCAAAGCTGAGCCGAGTGATGCCATTGCTCTCCTGTCTCCCACTTTTGCCCTTGATCTTCATCTGTTGCATGCTCAGAGGGCTTTTAATGTTTGTATGACTTGGGATATTATATTCGATGGAAATTTTCTTATGAATCATTTAGGCCTTCTCCCAGATGTGCTGCTTTTAAGCTTCCCCTGGAATGTTCTGAGCGTACTACCTTTCTCACTTGAATGGAGATATCCTCATCTAGCCCTCCTTGGAGGTCTTCCCCATCCCTAGAGGTTGTGGCTCAGTGACACCTTAGATCTCCTTACGAGACTCTGATTCAAGGACACTCTTGGAACCTCTGCCCCTTTTCTTACTCAAGAACAAGATAATCAGAAGAAAAATAACAAGTAAACTTAAAAAGGTAAATAAGATTCGGTTGGCTAGAGGAGTTGACTACAGATAAAATTAAAAACCTTTTGCCAGCTATAAGCTCAGGCAATTACAAAGCATACGAGAGTGGGGGCTACAAATGCTATGCCCCTCAAGGAAAAATACAACAGCAAAGTTAGATTGAGTGGAGTTATTTCTGCCTTACACTGTGGCTTATATTAATGGACAAAGAAAGATGTGGATAATGATGAAAGAATATTTATTTCATTAATTTATTCACTTTCCATTGAAATATCTGCCCCACATCCTCCCAGAACTCTCTTTCTATCTCTTCCCTTCCCTTTCCTCTCCCCTGGGAATTATCCCACCCTGGCATTCAACGTATTGCAGGACTAGGTACATTCTTTCCCACTGAAGCTAGATCACAGGTGGCAACAGGTTCAAAAACGGCCCCTACTCCAGTAGTTGGGGGACCCACATGAAGACCAAGCTGTACATCTGCTCCATATATGCAGTAGGCCTAAGCCCAGCCCATGCTTGCTCTTTGGTTGATGGTTCAGACTCTGGAAGGCCCCAGAAGTCCAGGGTTTTTGACTCCATTGGTCTTTTTGTGGAGTCTCAGTTTCTGGAGTCCTCGAGTTCCTCAAGCCTTCCCTGAACTCATCCACAAAACTATCTGAGCTCCTTCTAATGTTTGGCCGTGGGTCTCTGCATATGTTTCCTTTGACTGGTCTGGAACCTCTCACAGGACAGTTATGCTAGGCTCCTGTCTACAAGCATAACAGAGTATCATTAAAAGAGTCAGGGAACGATTCTTGCCAATGGGATGTGTCTCAATTTGGGCCAGTCATTTGATTGGCTATTCCCTAGGTCTCTGTTCCATCTTTGTTCCTTCACACTTTGTAAGCAGTTTACAATTAAGGTTGAAAGGTTTGTGAGTAGGTTCCTATCCTCATCCTTCCACTGGGAGTCCGGCCTAGCTACACGTGGTGGTCACTTCAGGTGTCATATGCCAAGCTGCTAGGAATCTCAGCTAGAGGCACACCCATAGACTACAAGGGGTATTCCTCTACCCCTCCCCCACTGGCCCAGGTCACAGAGTTGTCCTAGAAATGCCCTTCTTCCCTCCATAGATTTTTGTCCTCTCATCCCTGCTCTTTGTATATTTGATCCTCCTATCTGGTTCTCCTCCTTATCCCCTCTCTCACCCAGTTCCCTCCATCTATCTACCTCTGATATCTATTTTATTTCCCTTTCTGAGAAAGATTCAAAATCCTCCTTTGGGCTCTTCTTGTTATTTGACCTTTTTTGGGGGTCTGTAGATTATAATCTTGTTATCCTGTATGTTATGGATAATATTTATTAAAAAGTGAGTACTTACCATGCCATGTCCTTTTGAGTCTGGGCTATGTCACTCAGGATATTTGCTAATTACATCCATTTCCCTGCAAAATTCATGATGCCCTTGTTTTCAATAGCTGAGTAATATTCCATTGTGTAAATAAACCATATTTTTAAAATCCATTCTTCAGTTGATGGACATTCGGAATAGCTCCCTAAATTTTGTCAGAAAGCCAATTAACATTAAAGATCAATTCACAGCACACACCACTCTTGGAAGGAGTTGAAACCATTCATCGATAGGGCCAAGGGATAGGATTTTTGGTTACTGGGAACAGGCTTTGATAGGGCTATTATCAGCCCTTCCTACATTTCTTTTTTTGTCTCCAGGTTGATTTGAGTAAACAGATCTTTCCACACTATATTGTTTTCATGAAGTTTTCTGGTACCACAATTCCAATGCAACAGTGCTAGGTTTTCATGGACGAAGATCTCTATATGCTCTCTCCAAAATAGACTTTCTCTCTTAGTGAGTTATTTTAAATATTTGTTACAGAAAAAGAATGCAAGTTAATGATATCATGATATGTATTAATTTATTAGAATCTCATAAAATTAAAAGTAATATAAAACTAAATTAACTAGAGAATGTAAATATATTTATTGCTAAGAAAAGTAATGAAACAATACCTTATATGTGATGTTTCTCTCTCTTTGTTTTATTGTAAATAATTTCCATCTCTTTCATCTGGGTTCAATTTTAACTTTTCAAGGTTGGTATTATACAGATTGTTTTCTGTGACTACTGCCTTGTCAATGTAAAAATCTCACTTTCATTTTTAACATGTGTTATGACTAGAACCCTCTACATTTGAAAATCTTATTTTTAAGTTTAAACTATGTTAGTTTGTGACAAATCTCACTAGTTTCCTCATTTCTGCTTCCTTAGTTTTTCATCTATTGGCTAAAGTTTTCAGTGTCACAGTCATTTGAAGAAAGAATCATGTTTGCATAGTTCTTGATTTCAGCATTTTGAAAAACACATTTTGCTTTCATATCTGAAGAAAACTTGCCTAAGAACACATGCCTTGTTCAGTTGGCATTATTCTCTTTATCCACTCTTTCTGGCATTGTATTTGTTTTAAAGAAGTGTGACGGCAACTTTAGTTTTCCTCCATTGGATTTACTTTACATCATCTTTCTGAATGCTCCATTGATTGTTGCCTTATCCTTGAAATTCAATATCATTGTAGGAATAGAATGAAGCATCAGTTGAAATCTATTGCTCTTTATTACTTTTTGGATATAAGACATATTTTATACCAATTTTTAACTCAAATTTTGTATATATATATATATACACACACACACACACACACACACACANATATATATATATATATATATATATAAAATGTTACTATAATATCCTATTAAAATATATTTACTTATGTTATTAAAAATTTCAGCAGTGGAACAAATGGGATTTGAGTTTACAAGAACTCTTTGTACTCTTCTCTATTTTTCTATGAATATGCAAATACAATATATATATATATATATATATATATATATATATATATATATATACTCTTCCTTGCCTTTGCACCTGTCTTTTTTATTACTGTTATGTTTCTGTTTTTGCCTCCTGTTTGTAGACAGGAGAATCTGATAATAATGGATCTGATTCTGTTGTCTATAACTTGACTACTCTTGGGGCCATCCCTGTAATTTTTCCTATGCCTCAAGTCTCTACCTGATGATGAGAAACACAGATATTCCTTAATTTGGAATAATGAATTATTATAATATCAATGTAAACAGTTTGATATAAGAAAAATTCAAATCTCTCAATTCCATACCCACCAAAGGCAACTGTTAGTAGAGGCCAGTCTTGTCACTATTGGAACTTACTCTAACTGGCCATCTCTACTCCCTTTCAAGTAACTTAAGTAGCTGCTGTACCCTGGTCTGCTCTTCTAGGGTAGAGAAAGCTTCTCTGTGTGATCAATTGTAGTTGCATTATTCCTTTGCCCTCCTTATTTCTCTCTGCTCCATTCACAGGACAATGCCTAAAATTCCCAGTCTAATAGCTTTACTACTATGACAATAAACATCTACTGGTAAAGTGAAATTTTATCACAAATGCAGTGTGTGGCACTAGAATGTTATCATAAACAAAATAGTATATGTATGGGTCATTGCCTAGTTTCTTCCTATTCGTTTGGAATTCTTTTCAATTCTTTTGTATTTCCCTGCCTTATTTCCCAAGTAACTGCTGATCTCCAGGTTATGAATTAGTTTGAAGTTGCTTGAGTGAATTTGCATTGATATGATATGATAGGATCAGATCGGATCGGATAGGATAGGACGTGATATAATTGTATGTGACAGTTTCTGTTTGTCTTTTGTCATTTGATTATGAAGTTTACTCATGAGGTAAAGTGTATATGTAGTTGTCTACTTCAGAAAAATGTTTTTTGGAATAACTTTAGCTTAAAAGAGTTCAGAAATACAGTTCATCAGGCCCTTGTATAGACATGGATTTCCTCAAGCAGTGTGTGGCAGAAGCAGCAAAGATAATATGATCTGAGACATTATGACTAGAAACATCCCATGTTTGTCATAATTCAGTAACTGCACATTGAAGATCTCATTAAATTCTAGTTAAGATAAACAAACTCCAATAAAAACATTCTAATAAAAAAATACCAAAAGTTAAAGACATGGATACCTTAAAAGCAACAAACAAACAAGCAATGTGAAACTTCCAGAAGATAAACAATCAAGGAAGATGGAGTATAGTGAGGTAACATAGCCACTGTGCTAAAAATAAATAAAACATAGATATTATCAACTGGAAATATATCTAACAAAGTCACCATAGGGGAAAAAAGGGAACAAAAATCATGATAGTCCCAGACAAATAAGATAAAGAGAGGTTTTTTTTTAAAAGCAAGCATATATTATAAATGTAATATTGGTAACAATGGCTATATGCAGAAAGTTGGTGGGTGCAAAGTTGTAAGAAAATAACTATAGATAGTAAAATAATAATTATAGCAATGTATTGCTAGACTGTTGTCATTATCTGCTGCACAGCAGTAGAACTACAAAACTGCATAAAGGGTTGCCAAATAGAAATGTTTCTAAATAAGGACTAGAAAGCTATTATAAATTGGAAACCCAACTGTGATCCATGAAGTTTATACTATAATCCCTAAAATAACCATTAACCAATATAACCATCCTCAAAATATAATTAAAGAGTCATTTAAGAAATTTAAATAATACTGTAGAATTACTTTACTCAATACAATAAAAGGACAACAGTTATGGATAGATATACCTACAAAAAAAAGACATGAGAGTTATAGAAAACCAAAGGTTGCTATAGAGTCAATTATATCAATAAAATTGTGAATGGGCTGAATAATCTATTAAAAGGAAGGCTGTCAAACTAGGCAATCATGTGAGGCTATGTCATATTTCCATGTGAATAAAATGTTACCCCAAGTGTCCTTCCCCTCTTCATATCTAAGATGGGTTGAATGTGAACTGTCTCTGCTAGGCTCATATACCTGAACACTAGGTCCCCAGTTGTTGGTGTTGTTTGGAATACTATGATCCATGTAAGAGGTGGAGCTTCCTGGAGGAAGGTTCAATGGCAGCAGTTCTGGCCCTGCTTCCTGTTCACTTTGTTTCTGGAGTGTGGATGCAATGTGAACATGCAGCCTCCTTCTTCTGCTACTACAACTTCTCTGCCTGCTGTAGTGTCTTTTCTGTCACAATGGGATTTCTCTCTTTGTTTCTTTTCATCAAGGTGTTTTGTTGCAGGAAATATTTAAAAAGGACCCCGCCAACATTCCAGAGGGCCAGATCACGCTTCTGAACTCCTGCTAGCCCATCGGGATCCTGCCAGGCCATCTCTCCAGAGGAGGCCCCCAGTTCATCTCGCTACCATGCACCCCATGGTCAGCCATCACATCACAATGCCCAGTACCCTGGCAGAATCAAGACTTTTAATGCTTAATTAACCAATCAGATTTATGTATCAATAATATCACAATTTATAAGATGTCAATACAATAAGTTCAGAGCCAATTTGATAATGATAAAAGCTTTATCCCAATATTTCCAACCTTGTGAAATCATAACTACTTGTGGCTGGTAAACGCCAAGTGGTACACATCTGCAGCCATCTTTCTTCTCCTTCTACTCTGAGACACTCCCTCTCTCTGTGACTCTTAGCTCTGCTTCTCTTTTCCCTGTCCAGTCACAGGTCTCCTACTGCCCTAATGTGTTTGGACAGGGAAAATTCTGCAACAGTGTTTTATCATGGTCACAGAAAACAAACAATGAGAGATAGCTAAGCAAATAAGAGGGCTTGCTGCTCTTGCAATAGCTCAAGTTTATCCAATGCTCCCTTCTTGCTGCAGTGGGTACTTGCATGCGCGCATGTGTATACACACACACACACACACACACACAAAGAGAGAGAATGAGAGAAAGAGAGAGAGAGAGAGAGAGAGAGAGAGAGAGAGAGAGAGAGAGAGAGAGAGGAATGGGGAATAGAAATAAATAACTATATAAAATAAATTTAATTAGATAAAAATTATAAAAATGCTTAAAAATTATGAACCACTTTTAAAAAACTTAAAATACAATTTATCTTCTAACTTTCATAGCAACCTTTCATTGGAAATTAAAATTCTGGGATTTCTCACAGTGTAAGTAGAATACCACATGGACAGTTCTACAGTCTGGATCCATATTCCTGAGTTGATGTCATTCTTCATTCTCACTCTATCTCCACCTTTGTCCTTTACCATGTGAGTTCGTATCTAGAGTCCAGTCCTCATGGTCAGTGACTGCCTTCCCATGAACATTGTACCTTTTCTGGAGCCCTAGAGCTGTGATGATAGTTTTCTGAAACGTGTGACAATAGACAAAAGACAATAACCATTCTGGTTCTAAAATTGATCAGTTGGCATTTGGTCATCTTTTGTTCTTAGATGTAGTAGTTTTAACATAGACCCTGCTTACTTATTTACTGGATTTTATTGAGAATATGTGCTCCCAGATTCTAGATTTTTCAAAGACAAAATCCTCAGTCCAAATTACAAACTTATATTTTATGAATTTAAGTTGTTGTCACAGAAATTTTCTTAAGAATAGACTAACAATCCAATCAAGAGCTCTCAGGGACATTCATCATCATGTGAGCGTTTGTAAGTTTTACAGGCAGATGTGGGGTGGGGGTTGGTGGAAGGGTAACAGGGAAGTGGGGTATCATTTGAGATGTAAACAAATGAAATGATTAATAAAAAAGGAAAAATAATATCTTTTGATTCTAAAACACTATTATCTTCCACCTTAAATTGTCATTCAGACATTGAAAAATTCTATATTTTAACTTATTGTCATAATAATTATATGCTCAAGTCACAAAGTGGAAATGCTGTCACTTGATTAGAGAACTCTGGTTTCATGTTCATTAACTAAGCATATTTTATAAAGTAGAGTTTAAGAATACCAGGTGAAAAAGACCATTTTAAAATGTCTCATATACCTTGTTCTTAAAAAACATATGCAAGTTTGGAGAGATAGTGCAACAGGTGAAGGTTCTTATTGCATGCATTTGGTGAATTGAGATTAATAGCATGATTTCAGTGTGAAAGGAGAGAATTGTTTCCTAGCGGTTGTCTTCCACTAGTTACACACTTGCCATTGCACAAATGCCTTCCCCCAACAATAACAAGGGAGTTTACCTTGAAGGCAGGGCATGATTCCTTGCACTTGTAATCTTAGCACTTGGGATGACAAGGCAGGAGCATTACTCTGACTTCCAGTATAGGATAGCATGCAAAGTAAAACCTTGTCTCAAAAGAGACAAAGAAAGAAAGAAAGAAAGAAAGAAAGAAAGAAAGAAAGAAAGAAAGAAAGAAAGAAAGAAAGAAAGAAAGAAAGAAAGAAAATAGGCTGATCTAGTTTTAGTTTTCTTGGTAGGTAATAATAATAATAATAATGATAATAATAATAATAATAATAATAATAATAATAAATAAAACAACAACCAATCACATGAACTAGGTACGTAGCCTTTAAAAATTTAAGAATAGTACTCTTAGCTTTTAAGAATACTTAGTATTCTTATAGACTACCCAGGTTTGGTCTGAAGCATCTACATAGTGACTCTCAATTATTTACAGCTCCAATTACAGGAGATCTGATGCCCTCTTTCAGCTTCTATGGGAAGCTTCTTTCTGCTTCTAAGCACACTTACAAAGAGTTCCCAAATTTACATACTTCAAAGGGCCCTGTAGATCACACCTTAGTTTGGTTCTACTTCTTAGGGTGCCAACCCGACATCACAGTGTCAGGCAGGTCTCTGGAGAGCATGATGGGTACCAATTGTGTTCATAAGCTTTCTGTTTTTGGTAGAATTGAAATCACTGAAAAACTTGGACTGTGCATGTTTATGCTGCCTGGATATTGTTTGCTTCATTTGTTCAACTACTTGCCCCCTCAAAAAGACAGCTCAGAGTACTATAGGTGTCTTACATACATACATACATACATACATACATACACACACACACACACACACACACACACACACACACACACACACACACATCCTGAAAATTCAGAAGTGTTTGCACACCTGAAGTGGAAGGGTCATAATTCAAGCTCATCCCCACCTACACAGAAAGATGGGGCATACTTGAGTTACCTGTGATCCTGTCTTAAAACAAATAAACAGATAATAAAATGTTTGTATGTTTACAGCCAAAATAGTTCTTGAATAGTATCTGTTTTTCTCCGGAGCCAGTTTTATCATTACTCTCTCTTTAAAAGACTGCATTTAACATATCAAGCTACTACGGGTTATTACAAACTTCCTGTGTGTTTGGGAGGGAATACAGAGTTGACTAACAACAGGCAGGGTGATGTGTCTTCGTATACAATATGTCTCCTAATAACCAGTCTCTGGGGTGTATTTGGTGACTTTACCTTGGCTCCAGCGTAGAAACTCACTTCACTTACTGATAAGGATCAGAACCTTTGACAGAGGTCAATTTACAGCACACTAACCTTGAAGTAGCCAATAGAGAAGACAAGCTGCAATGAAATGCACATTGAGTGGCAATAGGAACTGTGGAGTGAGCATCTGTGAACAGATGATACCCAACGCCAAGTGATCTACAGAAACTGCCTGAAAACAGGGAACATTTTCAAAAGTGAGGTTTATTTTTTTCCTGAATTCCTCTCAAGTGATTACCGTTGCAAGAAGATGAAATTCTTTCCAAAGTGCCTCCATAATCATGCCTCATTTTCTCCAAGCGATGCAGATAGCAAAAAAGAGAAAGCCATATTTTTAGGAAAATAGAACATTATCTGCATAATTTGTTAGGCTGCATCTAATACTGTGATAGCAACATTCAGAACCTTTCAGCTGAATGGTAGTGTTAGACCTTCAAACTATTTGGCTTTCAAGAAATGCTTTCAAAAACAGAAATTAGGACTCACACGGGCTTACAGAGATTGAAGGGGCATGCATTGGTCTGTACTAGGAGCTTTGCTTATATTCTATGACTGTTAGCTTGGTGTTTTTGAGGGATTCCTGGCAGGGGGTTCAAGTGTATCATGAACTGGTTTTGCCTGCTCTTAAGACTGTTTTCCTCCCATTAGGTCACCTTGTAGATACTTGCTATGAGGGCATTCACCATGTCTTATTGTATCTTGTTTTGTCCTTTCTGGTTGTCATTCTTTGGAACCTGCTTTTTGCTGAAATGGAGAAGTTGATCTGGGGGACAGAGTGGTTGCAGGAAATTCAGACGAGGAAAAGGAGGGAAAATTTTGGTTGGGATAGATTGTATGAGCGACACATAAAAGAACAGAAATTTCTTGTACAAGATCTCTTGGATTGGTGCTGGAGAGATGGCTCAGTGGTTAAGAGCACTGACTGCTCTTCCAGAGGTCCTGAGTTCAATTCTCAGAAAACACATGGTGGCTCATAACCACCTGTAATGGTATCTGATGCTCTCTATTGGTGTGTCTGAGTACAGTGACAGTGTACTCATATGCATTAGATAGATAGATAGATAGATAGATAGATAGATAGATAGATAGATAGATAGATAGATAGATAGATAGATAGATAGAGATCTCTTGAGTGGTCTTACCTCCTCAAGAGCTCTCTGTATTTTACCTGCACAGAGCTATTGTATTCTCCTATCGCATTCTTGACATCTACTTTTATCTGACCTCATGTAATATCTTATTCTTCTTGGGTCTTTAAAGTTTCACCATTCAGCCCAAATCACTATTAGCACTATTGATTGTATGGGTGCTTTTACCACAGTGGGTATATGACCCAGTGAGTATTGTCTCAACTACACACCTTGTCTTGCTTTCTTATTCCTAATTTTCCAAGCTGTAACTGTCTACTCCATCATCCACATCCCATCAAGGGCTTCCTATTAACTTTCTGCAAGAGTCTCCATGCTCATTGCAAGTCCTTCCATCTGTGCCACAGTGAGAACATTCTGCCCTGTGTAAAATTACTGCCATCCATCTACTCCCCCACATATGTAGTAAGATTCCTTAAAAGTGTTATACATTTTACCTTCCTTCAGAAAAACCAATGGAAACAGTATACTTGCTATGTGTTTTTAAATTTTTTTTTTAAATTTTTGTGTGTATGTGTATGTTTGCTTAAGTTCATTTGTGTCATATGCATGAGTGAGGTGAGAAAATGGACTCAGAGTCCTAGAAAATGGAATGGAGCAGCCATGTAGGTTTTAGGAAATAAACTCTGGAAGAGCAGTAAGCACGTTCAAAAAAAAAAGTATGTGTATTGATATTTTGCCTGCATGTATATCTGTGTATCATGCAAATGCCTGGTGCCCATAGAGGCATGATAAGGATGTTGGACCACTGGAAAGAGGGGTTGCCAAGATATAAGACATTATGTTGATCCTGGGAATTGAATTCTCATCCTCTGGGAAAGCAGCAAGTACCCTTAGATACTGAGAGATCTCTCCAGATCCTCTCAGTATAAACTTGGGTACTAATATTTCTTTCCTGCTCTGGGAGTTCTCTTTACTCTGGAAATCAAAGACTGTTAAAATTACGAATTCCAAATTTCTGACCCTCTGTACTTATCCCTCATATCTTCCCACATGTCAACTGGCCTCCTTTTCCCTCCCCCTTCTCTCTCCCTCCCATATCTCTCTCTCCTTTTACTTCCCAGAGATTATTCTTCTCCTCCTCCTCCCGAGGAGGACTGTAGCATCCACACTTTGGTATGATTGTTCTGCTTGGGTTTCATATGGTCTATGAGTTGTATCATGGATATTCTAAGTTTCTATTTGGCTAATATCTTCTTACCAGTGAGTACATACCATATGTGTTCTTTTGTGA
>NC_034591.1:44894912-44898141 GCF_900095145.1 Mus pahari
GGTTACCTCACTAAGGATGATATCCTCCAGATACATCCATTTGCCCAAGAATTTCATAAATTCATTGCTTTTAATAGCTGAGTAGTACTCCATTGTGTAAATACACCACAATAGCTGAGTAGTACTCCATTGTTTAAATACACCACATTTTCTGTGTCTATTCCTCTGTTGAGGGACATCTGGGTTCTTTCCAGCTTCTGGCTATTATAAATAAGGCAACTATGAACACAGTGGAGTGTGTGTCCTTGTTATATGTTGGAGCATCTTTTGGGTATATGCCCAGGAGTGGTATAGCTGGGTTTCAGGTAGAACTATTTCCGATTTTCTGAGGACCCTCCAGAGTGATTTCCAGAGTGGTTGAAAATGCTGTCTTTTTTTCCACTGAATAGCTTTAGCTCCTTTGATCAAGTGATCATAGATGTGTGGGTTCATTTTTGGGTCTTCAGTTCTATCCATTGATCTATCTTGCCGTTTCTGTACCAGTACAATGCAGTTTTTTATCACTATTGCTCTGTAATACAACTTGAGGTAAGGGATAGTGATTCTCTCAGAATTGTTGAGTAGTTTTCGATATCCTGGGTTTTTTTTTATTCCACATGAATTTGCAAATTCTAACTCTGTGAAGAATTGAGTTGGAACTTTGATGGTGATTGTATTGAATATTTAGATTGCTTTCAGCAAAATGGTCATTTTTGCTATATTAATCCTGCCAATCTATGATCATGGAAGATCTTTCTATCTTCTGAAATCTTCTTTGATTTCTATCTTCAGTGACTTGAAGTTCTTATCATACAGATCTTTCACTTGCTTGGTTATATACCCATCAAGGTATTTAATATTATTTGTGACAATCCTGAAGGATGTTGTTTTCCTAATTTCTTTCTCAGTCTGTTTATCCTATGAGTATAGGAAGGCTACTGATTTGTTTGCATTAATTTTATATCCAGCCACTTTGCTGAAGTTGTTTATTAGCTAAAGGAGTTCTCTTGGGGTCACTCAAGTATACTATCATATCACATGCATATAGTGATAGTTTGACTTCTTCCTTTCCAACTTGTATCCCTTTGACCTCCTTTTGTTGTCTAATTGCTCTGACTAGGACTTTGAGTACTATATTGAATAGGTAGGGAGAGAGTGTACAGCCTTGTGTAGTCCCTGATTTTAGTGGGATTGCTTCAAGTTTCTCTCCATTTAGTTTGATGTTGGCTTCTAGTTTGCTGTATATTGCTTTTACTATGTTTAGGTATGTGCCTTGAATTCCTGATCTTCCCAAGACTTTTACCATGAAGGAGTATTTAATTTTGTCAAATGCTCTCTCAGCATCTAATGAAACAATCTGGTCTCCATCTGCAGTTGATTTTTCTAATACTAATAAGTTTGAGCTTTGTCATTCTTAGTTCATTAGTTGATTTACCTTGAAAATGAAGGTTATGATTATAATAAACTTGCTATCATTCAATGTAGAGTGTGCCTTTAAGACAGAGATAACTAGGGGATTTAGGACACGATTAACACTAGAACTGTATTCTCAAATAAACCCAACCAGCTAAGCTAATGATGTAATCATTAGCTAAACTAAGGATTGTTTGCAAAACCACCACACAGGAGTCTTGAGATGCCTTATTCATTAGAACTCCAAGGTCAATTTAGAATTATGTTAAACAGACTCTATCTTGCCTTGCTTTCTAATTTTCGCCATGATTATTATTTGCAAAGTGTGGGATTGTTTATCTCTTTTGAATTAAGGAGGGGGAAAGCATTAGTTTATCTAAAGTTCACTGTTACTGATCTACCATCTTACCTTTCTCATACACGCAAACACATTCTAGAGTGAAGTGATCATAAGTAAAATTAAAATATTAACATTATATTTTCCCAGAAGACCATAGCACTGCTGAAAATTTGTGCAGTGCTGCAAATATCTGACTCTAAGACTCAGCACCATGAGTGTAGGCTTAGACTATCATCTTCATAAATAATTTAGCTTCCTGCAGTGAGTGTGAACCAGCTTGAGTGGTGGCATTACTAAAAATAGGTTATAAAAGTGAGACCTATCAGTAAGATATTATCAAGCAGGGTTTATACTATCTCCTGACCACAAATAATCATTGTAGTCTATGCTGTGTCCACTAGGAACTCTTTTAAAAAACAAATACACATATTTTAATTTTGAGAAAGCCTGGCTTCAGTCATTGTACAATTACTTTAGTTAGCATTAAACAACAACAAAACCCCTATATATTATATTGTAGGATTTATGGAGACAGTCTTCCTTAAAAATGATTATATTGAGCTCATTTTTCAAAGTGCTATAGTATTCCAACAGTGTACCTAAGATTGATTTATCCAGACGGAACTAGTTTAACTCAAACTGATTCCCAAAGAATAAATATTTGTATTAAGAATATCCTTTATGTTGTATGTTCTCAGAAAATTTATTATCACAATTTCTGTCAATCTTTGTAATTCACTCATTTATGATAAAATATTATTGTACTATAGTAATCTTAACAAGATCAGCAAAAAGACAAACATACTCAGGGCAATATTTATTATATTTGATCCAGCAGTATTATCCCACTTATGCTGAATGTTGCTTCTTTCAGCTTGAAAATTTTTTCAGATTGTTATACTGATAGACCCATGTTCTCCAGTCTTCTCATAGTCCATAATCTGAGAAGATATTCTCTTGCTATTATGTGATATATGTATTTATAGTATGTTATAGGTGTAACATATCTTGGAATATTTATGTATCAGATGTTTGTTATGTCATTTTAAAGAATCCCCAGACTCATGAGAGAAGGAAAGTCCTATTATTTTACAGGAAGGGCTTACACACTGGGAGGTTGCCTGTAGGCCAGTGGATGGCCTCCCACCCATGCACTTGTCATCAATACAAATTGAACATAGTGGGTTAAAAAATGAAAGAGCTAATAATTGAACAATAAGTTGTATTGAAGCATTTTAGGTGGGTTTGGAAGGAAGAATGGAGGATAGAAAGAAGCAAAATATATTGTATATATTATTAATTTTCATATATAAAATATTATTATTAAAAAGAAGTGTCAAAATAAAATACGTCATAAATTGCTGGTTAAGAAGAAATGTTACATTTCTCATGATGAAGGGATATCCTTAAACTTGAGAAAGTATGGAAGCATCTGTATGTATGGACTACTTGAGAAAGTACTGAAGCATCTGTATATATGGACTACTTGAGAAAGTA
>NC_034591.1:44898152-44924826 GCF_900095145.1 Mus pahari
TATGGACTACTTGAGAAAGTACTGAAGCATCTGTATGTATGGACTACTTGAGAAAGTATGGAAGCATCTGTATATATGGACTACTTGAGAAAGTANNGAAGCATCTGTATATATGGACTACTTGAGAAAATACTAAATCCTGTGTATATATGGACTACATAAAACACAGGTCTTTCTTTCACTGCTAGTCTATTAGCATTTCTTTCCTCTATTTGTTCATTCGACACATGTTAAATTTAAACCTGCTATATGCCATACCCTGGAAGAAATTTTTACTATATGATAAAGAAATATGATACTTGAAATTTGAGTCTTGAATTTGTGGAAGACAGAAAATCCAAAAAAAGGATAGAAGTTCAGAGTAGTTAGTATTAGGCTAGAAGTATTTTAAGAGAGTAAAAGTGACTTCAGCTCGTCTAGTATAAAGATATTCAAGGAGAAGCTACACACACACACACACACACACACACACACACACACACACACATACACGCACGCACGCACGCACGCACGCACGCACGCACGCACACACACACCACCACCACCACCACCACCACAGACACATTGACTTGAACCAAATATGAATTTCATCTAGCAAACACAAGAAGGGGAAGGGGGAGAGGGAGGAGCCTGAGCCAGCATATCAAAACAGTTCAGTTACAGAGCAAAACAAGGCTACTTTAACTAGAACGTATGTTGGTGGAATTACAAGAGACAAGATAGAAGAGGCAGAGGGACTCTGCAGTCCCATAAGCCACATTCAAGTTGGGCTTATTAAAATCTATACTGAGCCATTGAAAACATGTTCAACATGTTACTGTTAACCAAAGGCACACCTTTGACAAGCTCATTTAATGGAACTGGAAGATCTGGTTTTAAGTTTCATTCATATATATGTATATATATACACACACACACTCACATACACGTGTGTGCATGCACACACATATATGTATGTGTGTGTTAATCTTACTGAATGATGGTACTATTTTCATAATGTATATGCTGTAACTATCAAAGATTTTAGGGGGTGAGGTCACTTTTAAGCTATTTTGAAATCTTTCAGATTATATTTATATAATTTCACCTTCTCTTTCCTCCTCTCAAGCCCTCTAATTCTATACCCTTTTGCTTTCTTTCAAATTCATGTTTTCTTTTATTTAATTGTTGCTCACACATGTGCACATGTGCATATGTTCAAACACATGTACACATGTGCAAACACATGTACACACATATGTATTTCTAAAGACATAAATAGAACCTGTTCAGTCTGCATAATATATTTGTGTGTATACATTGATTTTAAAATATGTTATAGATATTTTTAACTAATTCACCTAGAAGCTTTGTATTTATTGTTTAAATATTAAAGCTAGAGAAAAACACTAATCTTTAGAATAAAGTGACTCAGGGGAAGACACAAAAAATAAAGATAACAACCAATTTTCCCTAATTGTATCTGCCCTGGGAGGACGATTACTGTAACATGGCCAGTCATCTAGGAAGCAACCACAGTGGTTCTCTAAGGATCAGAGTTTGCAAACCAAGCATGTTATAAACCTTAGAAGCCAGAATGTGAGCAAAAGTCTGTTAACTAATTTTTAGAAACAAGAACACAATGTCTCAGGGGGTTTTGCTGTTTTGCTGAGGAGGTTGTGATATATACAGTCCTCAGAGACTGTTCCTGGGTCAGTTAACTCTCAAATCTGGTTGTCATTGCCATGAAGAATCTTTGATATGAGACACATGAGAAACAACACCAACAGGACACAGGACGTACACAGGAGTGCCTTCCCCTTTCTTTTCCCACTCATCTATAGGAAGAGGGTTTCATAGGATAATCGCCCTTCTTCCTCCACGTGTGACTCCCATCTCTCTTCTGTATAGCTGATCATTTTGTAGCATTTTTTAACTTTATGAAAGAATAGGTTTCTCTAGGAAATATCCATAGAAGCACATGATGTGTTTTGTTGAGATACATGAGTTCAACATGGGGTCTCAATATGTAGTCCAGTCTCCCCTCAGATGGATTCTGTAGCCTTTCATCTAATTACTTGATTTGAAGCATGTGGGGATAAAATAATGGCCACTCCATGAGAACAGTGCTCAATTGTGATCACACCCTGAAAACTTTTAACTATAGTTTTCATTTTTTTTCTCACCCTGTCACTGTGTACCACAAACATTCTCATTAGGAGAAGTCAGAATTCTCCTCTAAAATATTTTTATAATTTCAGTAGTTGATTAAAAAGTCAATTAGTTCTAAAATCTCAAGAGATTAAGGAAAATATCTTTTGTGCAAAATAAATTAACTTCAGTAGTTTTTTAGGGAAGAAATGGAAAACAATCATAAAACAACTCAATTGCTTAAAAATCTAGAATATTGTTTCCTTGTTATTGTATTTGTTTAGAAATAAATTAAAGTAAAATATTTCTGTATACATATTAAATCAACTTGAGTCCTCATATTAAATATTTAAGACTGACTTAAATAATTATAAATGTGCTTTTCAAAATAAAGGCATCTTATAATCAAATGGTCATATGCACTAAGAAAAAAATACTTAAGATTATAACAGCACCAAGCAGGACATACAAAACCAATAAAAAAATTAATTATAATTACAAAAAAACAACAAGAAGAAACCATTCTAGCAGATTTGGGGAGGTAAAATCTTACCCCAAGTTTGCTGTTATCAACCCCGTTTCCGGAATGTGTATTTAGGTTCTCAAGACCTAAGCAATAGTTTTTCTTATAGCTGGAAACAAATAACTTACCTTTCTTTAGGCATTATTTTCTACAGAAAATTGTATATTTTACTCAGTATGTAAGTTTCGAATTACATCAATATACTTATATTTTGCATCTTAGTGCCAAGGTACCAGGAGAATATCCCTGGGGGAGCTTTTCACCATCTTTCAGACTTCAGTGCAAAAAGTTCCACAGTATGGTTAATTTCCTGAGGCTAAAATACCTTTCCCTGTATGTCTGGAGGTGGTTAGAGAAAAGGAATAGTATGTTGTCAATATTAAAAGCATGCAGCATTGCCTTTTCAGGATGACAACCACCCTCCTTTTTTAAGCCGAGTCCATTTATGAGATGAAAAGAAGTGAGCGAATTGTGTGGATGCTGCTCTGCAGATTTTGACATAATCAGAAATTCTAATCTCATGAAACCGACAGACCATTATACTTGCAAAGGAGGGAGGGCTAGGAAGTGTCAGGTCCTCCAGAGAGAAATAGAGATTTCTCACCTCTTGGTCAGGTAAGCAAAAGATTGATGGGCCAGTTCATTGTCACTCCATGAATTCAGTGAAGGAAATGATAGCCTCTGGATTGCAGTTCAAGAAAGAGATGAGACTTATCAACGGAAATATGAACTATAATGGGATGGATTTTGAGGATTTTTTTTTCTTTCTTTCTTTCTTTCTTTCTTTCTTTCTTTCTTTCTTTCTTTCTTTCTTT
The DNA here is from genome assembly GCF_900095145.1 of Mus pahari. NCBI lineage: Eukaryota > Metazoa > Chordata > Mammalia > Rodentia > Muridae > Mus > Mus pahari. Next base: position 44,901,621 of record NC_034591.1, read on the forward strand.
CTTTCTTTCTTTCTTTCTTTCTTTCTTTTTTGAGAATCTTAATCTTATTTTAGTCACAGTGTTATGAATGAGTCCAAGATGTATTTTAATATACTTTTAAAACAAGTTGAATATACACTGAACAGACTTGCACCACAAGCTCATGCATGTGCACTGTGAGCTGTACCGGGGTGTTGTGGGAAATATTGACAAAGTACCTTACTATTGCCAGCATAGCACCAGTGGGCTGGTCGGGCAGTGGCCAGCCTGTTCTTATCATGTGGGGGACTCTCTGACTCAGAGCTTGGAAATCTCTCCACCCAGATTGCCAAATTCCCAATGGCTGGTTGCTACCACGCCAGACCCATGTTTCAAAAACTCTCATGGCCTTTTGTGGTGTACAACTGGCACGTTTCTCTCTGGAACTCAGTCTAAGCCGCTTGAAGGAAAAACACGTAAACCTAGTTCAGAATCAATGGTAACTCAATAGCTGGGTGTATAAACTAGAATCCTAATCTTGTAAGCCACATTAAGTCAAAATCTTCCGTTGGCAAATCCTGGCAGATTCGCCATATCAACCCAGAGACACTAGCAGCTATATCTTGCCCTCTCGCTAACCCTGTCCAAAAGCTCCTATCTCTCTCCTGCCTACTCTCTTCCCCATCCAATCCGAAGCCCTGCCTACTAGCCCAGTGACTGGCTCCTTTATTCATTAGGAATGGTTCACAAGAAGTCACCTGTGTATGTGACTCATTCCTAGTTCCACAATCATCCTGGAGAATGACCTTAGAAATTTTGAACGGAAAAAGAACAAAAAGATAAAATAAGAACAGTAACAAAGTACCAAATTGTAAAGATGTGAAGACATTTGCTTGTAATTTACAAAAAATTGACAAGTCTGGAATTAAAAATTACCCTGCTTCCGCCTATATTAAGAATGTTTTAGTACCCACCCTTTATGAATGCTAAATAGTACAACAACAAAAATGTCTGTCTATAAAAGAGTGGATGAGAAATGTTCTGTGAAGCTTTGAAGAGCTCTTAAGAAAGGTTTTATTTCTAACTCGGTTACACAGAATGTTTAGCTCACTGTCAACACCAAACAGCTAATGCCGCCCATTATTTAAAACCTCTGTGCAAAATATGTTGAAATATACCTTCCCAGACCTGAAAATGAAAGGTCTTGTTTGTATGTTTCTTTATATACAAAAAAATACAATTGTTTTACTTTTAAAGCTACTAGAATATTCAAATTTCCATTTTACTCTAATTCATTTTATTTTTTTTTTACAAAACAAAGTCAATATTATACATAGTGACTTAAAGTGGTGTGTGTATTCATCATAATACACTGTCTTAAAAGAATGGAGTTGATACTTTTTCTGCTATAGATAAACTTTGAAGACAATATGCTAAATAGAGTAAACCAGTCACAGAAGGACAGCTATTGTTTTTCTTATATGTGGTACTTATAATCCTGAGGTGAATAAAGACAGAAAGTAGAATGGTGGGTTCCAGAATGATGAACAAATATAAGATTAATGTTTGGTGAGTAAAGCTTAAGTTGGTAAAGAGGAAAAACTTCTAGAACTAGATGATAAGATATTTGCACAAACCTGAATACACTTAAATGCATGATAGTTTATTTATGTTGTGTATATTTCACCACAAGAAAATATTATGTTTCTATAAAGTAGTTTAGAAGCTATAATTCAACGTTGGAAACATTGTCATTTTAGTTTTAATTGGCTTCCTGTTCTGGCAAAATTTGGAGAAATTTGAATTTTCATTTTGCTTTATAAAAAGAACTATTCCTAGAAAACTGGGGGGGGGGGAGGGGGAATCCCAATCAAGAAAATGTATGAAAAACATTTTGTACCATGAGTCCAAGGCAAAATGTGGTGTTGTGTTTGGAAAATCATAAAAGACAAAGCAGGAAGTTAGGGTTCCAGCAATCAAGAGTAGAGAAGCTGTGGAGTTCAGAACTAGGGAAGATGTCTTTGTGAGTAAAGGGGTACTAGAACTAAGGAGCATAGGAGAAAGGATGCGCTTTCATTTAGGGCCTCTAGTGCCAAGGAGCACAAGGGAGGGTGACGTTTGATTTAAGGGTTCTGGAGCTAAGGAACACAGGGGAAGAGTGCCTTCAGAGTTAGGGTTCTAGAGCTAAGGATCATAGAGGAGTGCCTTCAGATTAAGGGTTCTAGAGTGATTTGCACAGGGGAGGACTACTTTCAGAGTAAGCATTCTAAAGCCAAGGATCATAGAGGAGGAATGCCTTCAGACTAAGGGTTCTAGAGCTAAGGATCATATACGAGGAGTGCCTCAGATTAAGGGTTCTAGAGCTGAGTCAAACAGGGGAGGAGTGCATTCAGAGTAAGATTTCTAGAGCTTAGGAGCACAGGGGATGAATGCTTTAAGTATAGGGCTTCTAGAGCCAAGGAGCACATAGGAGGGTGATTTGCAATTTAGGGGTTCTGGAGCTGAGGTGCACAGGGGAGGAGTGCCTTCAGAATACGGAGTTCTAGTTTTGTATCTTCCATGCCTAGTCTTAGAAATGGAAATTCATCAGTCATCCCATTTTCTGCAGTACTTTTATGACTATGCATAGATTTTCTGTCTTTAGTTTTGTTCAGAATTTGTAATAAGAATTGCTTTGTTTACTCCTGAATTCATGACAGATGCTTCCTGGATGATTTGTGAATAATGACAATATAAGGCAGTCTAAGCAGCTCAGGTCTCATCCTGTTGGAATGTACAGTTTGGGGAAATATTTATTTGTTCATAAAATGGAAAATTGAAATGTTTCCTCATTGATTAGTTAAATGATCTAGTTAAATCAGGGAAAGCATTTAAATGATTGCATCTACACATGCTGAATAAAATATAAATTTAATAAATTGGACCTGTCACAAAGTAACAGGTGATGAGCAGAGAAACATAACAACAACAACAAAACAGTCAAAATTTCTTTACTGTTTACTTTCAGACTGTATTATGCACCAAATTCTAAGGTATTCGTTTGCAGTTAGAAAAATTCAAAGATTCAATGTTCAAATACAAAATGAGAATTGAATTATTTAATCGCTATCCAAATACATTCTGAGTCTATATAGTTTGAAAACCAAAGCGTGTTTCCTGACTTGAAGTTTGATGAGCAAACAGAAGTCCCTGGGTAATTACTTTGCCAAAGATGTGGCAATGGTATCACAACTGTTGGTGACTCCCATTGACTGCTTATGGATTTTAATTGATTTTATAGGGAATAGATACTTTAGGTATTGTCAGTAGTGAGATAGTCTTTTATAATTTCTTGAGTATGTATAAGTCTGGGGGGATGTGAAATACAATAGAGGCACACAAATATTTAAAAATAAAAGCACCCATTCATTAATGTAAGAGAAGAGTCTCAAGGGTCTCTTATGAAAAAGATTTGGTTTATCAAAAATATGAGTAAATATAAATATATGTATTTTAATAAAGAATTATATGGCCTTTAAACTATATTACTTAGCTATTTATGTTAGAGAATTAGAGATTCTTCAGTTCTGGTGAAATGTGTTCATGTGACAGTATTTGTTCTTGTAGGTAGCATGCTATATAGTTATATAAGAGATACTAGCATACAAGTCCAGCCTTTTATACAGCAGTTAATATGCTAGACACACCTCTGACCTGACAGATGTGCATAGATAGATGATAAATGTACAGCCTCTTTTATATCTCTGAGTTTGGTGTACAGTCTTAATGTTGTCATTCCTGTGATGACTACCCAGCTCCACATAAACAGGGAAGTTGCATGGACCCATTCTTTGAACTTTGTGGCATGTACTGGGATACAATGTCTCATTTGTGGGATCCATGGTTTGAGTAATACAAACAAGGGCTACTGCTCTCACTCACACCTGACAACTTAAACATAAATAGACTTTGGCTTTTCAGTGAGATTTTCATTTTATTTCTATAACATTTGATGAGGCCATCAATTTAATCTTTATTCTGCTTGTACAGCTGTCTCATTGAAGAATAACAGACATGTAGCAAGAAAAACCCTCAAAGATAGTTTTGTAACTGTCACAAACAGGCATTCTCATTAACTGTCTCCAAGGTAAGTATGGCACTAATTTATTAAACTGTGGGGTGATTTCACCTAGTGTTTTGATATTATGAATAAACGTATATACTCCCATTTTGTTGTCATATGTGAAAGAATGGAGATTGCTGCCAATGAGTAGGCTATGTATAACTTCAAAACTGGTAATTTAACTTCATAGTCCTGTTGATAATGAAGTTGTCTTCTTATTTATAAAATGGGAATAATACTGTCAGCTATATTATAACACTGAGCCATAAACAGTGTGTCTTAGTTAGGGTTTTACTGCTGTGGACAGATACCATGACCAAGGCAACTGTTATAAGGACAATATTTAACTTGGTCTTGCTTACAGGTTCACAGGTTCAGTCCATTATCGTCAAGGCAAGAGCATGGCAGCATCCAGTCAGGCATGGCACAAGAGGAGCTCAGAGTTCTACATCTTTATCTGAAGGCTACTAGCAGAATACTGTCTCCCAGACAGCTAAGAGGAGCTCAGAGTTCTACATCTTTATCTGAAGGCTACTAGCAGAATACTGTCTCCCAGACAGCTAGGATGACGGTCTTAAAGCCCACACCCACAAGGACACACCAACTCCAACAAGCCACACTTATTCCAACAGGGCCACACCTTCTAATAGTGCCACTCCCTGAACCAAGCATATACAAACCATCACACAGAGTAATGAAAATAATTGCTCAACTGTGAGTACTTAATAGTATTTCTGTGTTTTATATAAAAATTTGCACATTTAAAAATATTAAAAATGATTTTCCTAGTAAAGACAAAAGAAGTTTAAAAATCAATCATGAATTGTTTCTCTGCTCTTTCTAATAAACATATTTGGGTATAATTGCAAACACCAAATAAGGCACTTATAATTTAAAAATAAATAATTTAGCTGCTGTTCTGTCAGTGCCTCCTTCCTTCAGTCTTTGATTTTGTCTTCAATTGATTAAAGCAGGAGTTGTGGTTATCTGTTGTTAAATGGTATTTAAAGAAATCCAGTCACCTCCATAAGATTTTGGAAGGAGTTACAGAGACAAAGTTTGGAGCTAAGTCGAAAGAATGGATCATCCAGAGACTACCCCACCTGGGGATCCATCCCATAATCAGCCACCAAACCNAGACACTACTGCATATGCCATCAAGATTTTACTGAAAGGACCCTGATATAGCTGTCTCCTGTGAGGCTATGCCAGTACCTGGCAAACACAGAAGTGGATGCTCACAGTCAGCTATTGGATGGAACACAGGGCCCCCAATGGAGGAGCTAGAGAAAGTACCCAAGGAGCTGAAGGGGTCTGCAACCCTATAGGTAGAACAACAATATGAACTAATCAGTAACCCCAGAGCTCATGTCTCTAGTTGCATATGCAGCAAAGATGGCCTAGTCGGCCATCAGTGGAAAGCAAGGCCCCTAGGTCTTGCAAACTATATATCCCCCCAGCACAGGGGAAGGCCAGGGCCAAGAAGTGGGACTGGGTGGGTAGGGGAGCAGGGCCGGGGAAGGGTATAGGGAACTTTCCGGATAGCATTTGAAATGTAAATAAAGAAAATATATAATTTAAAAAAAAAGAATTTGATCTGCCTGTAATTTTGGTCTGGAGGCTTTTGTAAAGGAGTGTTGTGGACAGAGCACCTGCACAGGGGGTTATGTAGTGTTAAAAGGAAGAAAAGAACACATCAAGGTTACTACTTTATTTTAGCTGGACAGCTGCAAAACTTTCACTAAGATTGAGTTTATTGGGAGTCATGATCACTGCTTCCAGCACATTATCTTCAACTCATATAGCGCACCATTTTCAATTTCTGTATACATATATATAAATTCTCCTTACAGATGTTTTATTATTTTATTTTATATTTTATTCTGTGTACATGGGTGTTTTGCCTGCATGTGTGCCTGTACATTGTTGTACTTATGCCATTTGACAGGCCTGAAAATGGTATTAGGTCTCCTGAACTAGAGTTGAATACAGGTGTTAGCTGTCATAGCTATTCTGGGAATGAAACCTGAGAAGTATGGAGGAGCAGCAGCAAGGGCTCTTGACGGCTTGGCCCCCAAATCATCTAATTTTTATCCTTACTGTTAGCCATTTAACTTCAATATATGGTAATATATGCTTCTCTTCTTCATGTAAATAATTTTTCAGGATATATTTCTACAGTAACATAAAATAGCTCTGAGTTTTACTTGACACTTGTAGTGATGATTTTATGCCCAACTCACTTCCTTATTTATACAATATTTATAAGTAAACACTTATTTATACAGCACTTATAAGTAAACATTTATACAGTACTTATAAGTAAACACTTATTTATACAGTACTTATAAGTCAACACTTACTTCTACAGTACTTATAAGTCAACACTTACTTCTGCAGTACTGATAAGTCAACACTTACTTATACAGTTCTTATAAGTCAACACTTACTCATACAGTACTTATAAGTAAACACTTACTTATACAGTACAATACTAGTTAAATATAATACTAGTTAGTACAATACTAGTTAAAGAGACTTTTCCCTGGTCTATATTCTCATGATGGCTACAGCTGCAAACGGCCAGAGCTGTGTCCCAGTAAAACTTACGCATGCTGTAATTTGAGTAGCTTTCAAGTTTTACATATCACAGTGAACCACGTTTTAATTTCCCTCATCCATTTGAAAATTCAATGAAGTACTCTTAACTCTTCTACTATCCAAAGATATGCAGTGGGGCTTTATTTGTCCATGGGCTGAGATGTCCTTTGCAACGGGTACTTGACTGGAAGGTTTGGAAGGAATCTGACTTGCCCACAGGTATCCAGGCTATTAACTATGAAGAACATTTTCACTCTGCAGTGGTGCAATATTCCGTGCTAAAGCTTGCTTGGAAAAATAATTCTAAGAAAATATAGTGAAATCCTGCGTGTGTGTCATATACACATGCTGATAGAAAGCTATTTGTATATTTGCTATCTATGTCACTTAAAGATTCACCTTATTTTGATTTACAAATAATTTAATTCATATTCCCATGTCACTAATAATCTTATTTATGCCTAAGGATTATCACTAAGAGCAGGTTTGCTTGACAGAAGAGAGTAAATGTGTCACAGGGTGTTCGTGTGTTTGCTGATGAATGTCTGCTTGTTTTGTAGGGTGTGAAAGAAACTCATTTTTGAAAAATTTCAAGAGACTGTTTATAAAATAAATGCAGTTTTAATAAAGTATTTCACTTCATTTTTCAAGAACCTTTGACCCCCCCCTAATCTTCTACAGGATTCTCATTTGTTAAAACATGAAGAGTTATTAAAACTAGAATTATTATTTAAATGATACTATTTATAAAACTATATATGTATGTGGAAATGGTCTCCTATGTTATCTTTGTTCTCAAATGTATCCCTTTGAATAATTAAAAAGAATATTTTACAATATACTTGTTCAGAATGATGGATATAATAGTGATATTTTATTCAAATATATCATATATTTTGAGCCTATTCTGTCCTTTCCCGTCGTAAACAGCCCTTATAATTTTCTGTGGATGGTGTTGGGAATCAGATCTAATATATGCATGACAAGCACTGTCCCACTGAGTCTGCTTCTATTTCAATGTTCATACACACACACACACACACACACACACACACACACACTCACACACACACAAATAAATAAGTAAAGGTTTTATTTCTGAGATAAAGCATAAAGTGTCTGCTCAAGTTTGACTTTTTTTCACTTAATGTGGTCTCCTGTTACATTCCATTTCCTATGAATGATGTGATTTTCTTTCTTCATGAATGAATAAAATACAATTGTGTACATATTTCATTTATCTGTTCATATGTTTGTTTCCATAACTTTCCTATTGTCACCAACACTGCAATAAACATATCTTTATTGCATAATGATTTGGATTCTTTTGTGTATATTCCTGAGAATGGTCTATGACATCTTCTAGTAGCTATGTTTAAGCTTTTGGAGGACTCTCCAGGCTAATTTCCATATTCATTTAACACCTCTACAATCTTGCCAGCATTTGTTTTGACTGAGGTGAGACAGAATCTCAGAGAAGTTTGGATTTGCATTTCTCCGATGCACAAGGATGTTGGGAATTTTTAATAAATTTATTTATTTGTTTTTCATCTTTGGAGAACTGACTTGATTCCTTTTAATTTCTTTCTTTTAAAAATTATTTCATTAATTCTTTGAGACTCCCATACACTATAATTTGAAAATATTCATGCCCAACTCTTTCTCTAAACTTCTGTATCCACACTTACCTTTCTACCACCTCCAGTATCCTGTGCTCTGACGCCAACTTGTGCTGTCTGTGCTCTTCTCAATGTGGCACCATACACTCCAACTAAAGAATGTTCTTTTCCTCTTCCTTATTAACAAGGTTTCACTGTGTGGGCCCATCTGGCCTCAAACGCACAACCTTCCTGATGTCCAATCCTGAGTGCTAGGATCAGAAGCATACACCAAGACAATTTTTATGTGTCTATATGTATAATTATAGAGTAAAATATATTTAAGAAGTGATTGAACTTATTCAAAAATTGGAATTAGGTATTAGGAAAAGAAATTGTCCTGTGTGTGCATGTATTGCTGAATATACAATGAAGGATGGATCTATATGTATTTGCATGATATAAATGTGTAATTTTGAACATAAACTTTCAACAAAATTTCCTATAGACTAATAAGCCAATCCACAGGGACTTATTAACATCATCACCATAATTATTATTATAATTGTTATTATCATCATAGAGTTGTGCTAGGGAATATGGCCCAGTTTTTCAAATTAGCATGCAGGCAGTTTGGCAGCTGACTCTTAGCAAGGCACATTAAAAGTGTGGCTCTAATGGTTTACAGCTAGTTTTGTTATTATGTTATTTTTTAAATATAGGTATTTGGAACCCCCTAAGAATATACTTGTCTAAATTGAAGGACTTAAATCCGCACAGTTACTTGATCCTTTTTTTCCCCTGCTCTAAAGATTTTATTATAACAAAAAGCTTCTGTTTTGCTCCTGATTTAAATGATAAAATTAATGCATATTCATTTATTAAGAGTTGAAAACGGCAAAAGATTTAAGTATGACAAATATTCACACATTGTTCTACTTAATCAAAACAAAGTCACAGATAACTTTTTGATGTATTTCACATCTGTTTATGTTTAAACTATTGAAATTAAAATTCACAGTGACTTTTAAAAGTGAATAGTATGCTATAGTCATCTTCAACATTTCATACAGGCTATGGAAACACAATTTTATCAACTAGATTCCAGTTAGAGAGGAATTATACATATGCTTAGAACACAAGCAACAGAGAAAGGAGGAGAAACAGTCTTGTGTGTTTGTGTGTGCGTGTGGTCACATGTATGCATGCTGCTTTATGTGCATGAAAGCCAGACATCAACACTTGGTGTCTTCCTCTGCTGTTCTCCACCTTATTTTTGAGTAAGGGTCTCTCATTAAGCTGGAAATACCAATTCTATAAAGGTTAGTGAGCTCAGGAGATCTGTCCATCATCGCAGCAGGCTTTTAAAAGTTAAATATGCTTTTAGACAATTTCAAACATGTATGCAACGCATATTCACCACTATCACCACCCACCTCTTTAGACACTCATTTCTTATGAGGGCGTATGGAATTCTAATCCCAGGTCTTATGCTCGCAAATATTGTACTATATGTTCTAAATCATCTCCCCAGCCCTTAAAGGTAAATGGTCTTTGTGAAGTTCTTCTGTATTGATGAGGAGATATAGGTCTGATAGGAAGTGAAGTAGAACTAAAAGCAGTTCTGATGTAGCCAGGAAACACAGATAGGCTAAAGCTTTTGAAATAGGGCAGCACTTAGGAAGCTGTGCTAGAACGCCTCAATGGTCTCTCATGTCTATGCTTCAACCTTGGTAATGCAGATGCCTGCACTCAGATGCTGGTATCTACCTCAAAATTAAAATATATATTTGGTCCTGGAATTGAAGGAGGCAGAAGCTATGATATGGGTGCTAAATCAGATACCAGGGTTTCTGGCAGCTTGAATAGAAGGATCAGAAGCTGCAACCATGAAGGGCACCCTGACTTTCCCTAAAACTATTCCTGCAAGGTTTCAATGTACCTTCTAAATCTCACACAAAATATCTCATTCTGGCACTCTCAACTTATAGCCACACAAAGTAAGGTATTTTTAGAAATTAAAGGCCTCCTTAAATGGATCCAATCCATAAAAATCATTTTTATTTCATATCAAATAAGTCATCTTATGAAATGCATATGCTTTACTCTACAGCACTGCACATACATACTGAAATAAAATGTCTTAAGAAGTGGATGCTCACAGTCAGCTATTGGATGGAGCACAGGGCCCCCAATGGAGGAGCTAGAGAAAGTACCCAAGGGGCTGAAGGGGTCTGCAACCCTGTTGGTGGAACAACATTATGAACTAACCAGTACCCCCTGAACTCATGTCTCTAGCTGCATATGTAGCAGAAGATGGCCTAATCGGCCATCATTGAAAAGAGAGGCCCCTTGGTCTTGCAAACTTTATATGACCCAGCACAGGTGAAGGCCAGGGCCAAGAAGTGGGAGTGGGTGGGAAGGGGAGCAGGGGCGGAGGGAGGGTATGTGGAACTTTCGGGATAGCATTTGAAATGTAAATAAAGAAAATATCAAATTAAAAAAAAAGAATTCGTGAAAAAAAAAAAAGATATTCTTGATATGGCCTGATGATTTTTTTTTTTTTTTTTTTGAGAAGATTGACTGCCACTCAGCAGTCTTGGTTGGCCCAGGACACATTATGTAGCCTAGTCTTAACCTCATAACAATACTGTCACATCTTTGACAATGCTGGGATTATGGATTGACTTTTAAAATTAATTAAACAAACTTCCTGTGCGGTATACTTGGACTAAAACTGAGAAACTTTATGTAATTCTCTATTATATTTTGTGAAAGCATCATGTGAGATAATATCAGTATTGCTGTTTATGCTAGTGTTTCTAATTTATATGGCATGTTGTTTGGGACATTTTCACACTAGTTCAACCTAAGCATTATGAATAAAGATCTGGTACCTGAAGAACTTGATGCCAAAATATTTTGTGTATTGTTATTACTAAATGTCTAATTAAAATGTTCATTTTGTGCAGTTCTAATATATCCATCTCAGACACCTGAAAATGTATCAGGTGTTTGTGAAAAGACTTTTCAAACTTGTCCCAAGATGAAGAGACAATGTTTTCTACCAAAACAAATTAGTTGTAAAATAGTCTGCTATGCAAGCTTTTTAATTTGCAAGTTCTTTATAATAAATTTTAGTTATAAAAATACAATGGTTATGTGTCACTTTCTTTATTAACATTTTAGATGTTAAAACTCATGTTTTCATCATCTAAAACATCAATACTAAATTTCTTTTTTCTTTCAAAGAATGTTTTCAGTCCTGTGAAGCCAGCTTTTAAAAGGTTATGACCACTTGATTTTAAATGTAATGATCCTTTCTTTTGCTTTCAAGCAAACAGAAAGAAGGAATCCCAAACAAAGTAAATACTCATACATCACTGAAAAAAAATTGATGCTGCGGTTATAAGCAAATGCCTTCTTTAGAGTTCAGCTAGGAAGGCATAATTCCACTATTTTCTTTCCTTGTAGTGCAGTTTTAGACATGGTGGGTTGTATGTAGAATTTTGAGATGAAGAACTTTGAGTGTTTTCTTTTTTATTTTTTTCCTCTTAGCTATCCTCTAGCGGTTACACCTCAGTCTATTTCTCACAGTGAGATTCCAGTATGATTTATCTATGTTAAACTAGCTACCCAGAGAAGGCAGACAGGAGAGGATGGTGCTCCAGCTGTGAGGAGATGAGCCCCAGCAGGGAGATGGGCTGGGTTTGAAAATATCTACAACAATATGAACTAACCAATACCTCCGAGAGCTCGTGTCTCTAGCTGCATATGTAGCAGAAGATGGCCTAATCGGCCATCACTGGGAAGAGAGGCCCCTAGGACTTGCAAACTCAATACAGGGGAATGCCAGGGCCAAGAAGTGGGAGTGGGTGGGTAGGTGAGCAGGGTGGGGGAACTTTTGGGATAGCATTTGAAATGTAAATAAAGAAAATATCTAATTAAAAAAGAAAAGAAAAGAAAAGAAAAGAAAAGAAAAGAAAAGAAAAGAAAAGAAAAGAAAAGAAAAGAAAAGAAAAGACCTACAACAACCTACCAATTTCTCCCTCACAGGTCACATGATTTTTTTTCTTCAGGACAATTCTGCATGAATTCTTTTGCTATTAACTTAAAATAAATAATGCTTCTTTCCCTAACAATAAACAGAAAACCTAGTTCTTGGTATTATTCATCCATATGATTGTGATCCTGCTTATTGGAATTAGAAGACAACTAAAATGTGGCTTCTAGCATTCTAGGTCTTCCACACCTTACTTCCCAACCCCATGCTCAATCCTATTATTCTGTATTCCACCTCACTCCTTTTGTTCTCCTCTCTTGTCTCGAGATTGTACGTTAATGGCTTGCGTTTATGCCAGTATGTTTCCATTTCCCTCCACCTACACTTTGGGATAATTTTATTGTTAGATTCATATCATTGATTTCTTGGATCACCCCTTACTTGGAAGGAACTTCAGTAGAGTGATTGTCACTCACTCACAGACAGACAGACAGACAGAGTAAAAGAATTGAGGGGAAGAGGGTATGGCAGGTGATTATTGTAGCTATTTTAGAATCAGGCACTTTATCTCTAGACCTGTTCTTATTTATTATTTTCCCTAGAATATACAGCAATGCCAACAACCCAGAAACAATCAATACATTTTTCCAAGAAATCACAAGCAGTCACTCCTAAAAGAAAGAGATAACTGCATTAGAAATCAGCCTCCGACTGATTCCTCCTAAATTGAGCCAGATGTCTTATTCTTGAATTGTGGTAGCTGTACGGGCTGGGAGAAAAAAGAAACACAGAGAAAGATGTTACCTATGGTAATCTGCATCAGTCTGCCGGGTGAAAGGTGGAGCCAGCGGAGAAAATGGGACCTCCTTGGTATTCTCTGGAGTGTGTAAATGATGTGAGAGGTTTTAGTGTACCTTTTCCATTGATTACAAAAGACACAGGTTACATTCTCTTAAATTCTCATCAAGTAGCCTTTATCCTCAGTGATTATGCTCAGGGTCTGTGGTGTAAGATCAGAACCACTTACCATTTACATTCAAAATGCCTCTTGTCTGGGCACTGAGCACTGAAAATACGAAAGGAGCATAAGCCAGTTGAAGAGAGAGGAGAAAAGAGCCAACCATTTACACCAGAACTTGGCAAGCTCTCATGCGGCCACTTAAGCAGTTTGCAGGAAAAATAGGAGGGAGGATTCATGGTTCCAGTTAGATATTCAATAACTGACAACCAAAAGCAAGGGCGATGATTCTAAGTTGTGAAACCTACATCCAATGACATGTTGAATGCCACATTCTATTTAGATCCTTGGCTATTATTTATAGGGGCTGATACTGATTTAATATAACATCTAATTTATATCTGGAAAAATATAAATTTTGTCATTCTCCAAGATCTGAAATGTTGTAACACCACCATGGCACAATACATAAAATACTCCATACCAGAAAGCTTTGTTTTGTGTCACAAGTGAAAAAACGCTGTATAAATTTACATGTAAGTTATATTCTTAATCATATGTCATCCTATGCACCCATCTATCTCTCCATCTATCTATCACCTGTCTATCTACCTATTTATCTATCTAGAGTCATGGATTTAAAGAATTGTAGAAGCTGAAAAATCACACAGTATTTAAAATAAAAAAGTGGGCCTCAGGATTGTCAGTTGCACACTCTGTAAGCCTGTAGGAAGGGATTGTGATCTCAGTCTGAAGGCCTCTGAATTGGAATGCACAGAGGTTAGGAAGGTTAATTCCCCAGGCTAAAGATTAAGTCAGAGCTGTGGGGTCATCCTTTCCTCTGCTGGTCTGTGTTATCCAAGCCCTCAGTGGGCTGAAGGCGCTGCCTCAGACTGTATAGCATGGCATGCTGTCCTCACTTTGATAAGTTAAATGCTGATCTCTTCTGAAACCTCCTCACTGAACATTCTAAAGTAAGGCTTAACCATAGACATCCTGAAACCTACCCATTTACTCTTCAAATTAGCAACCTGAGCTCACTCTATAGCAAGGCAATCTGGTCAGACCCTGAAGCCCTGTAACAGGGATGTATTTGGGTTTCTGAGAAGAAGAGTCATTCTTCCCAGCACTAAAGTCTGGAAAACACTCTGCCTGTGCTTCTTATAAAGACGAGATAGTACAATGAATTTAGCATTCCCATAATAAATATAACAGTAAGTTTCAAAGAGCTTTTGAATGAAGGCCAATGTCATTGCCAAAGCATAGTTTAGTTGAAAGAATCTCAACAGGACCCAAGACTAAATACAGTTTCAGCATCTAGATTGGACAAAGAGTAAATTTAGTCCCCAGGTGAATGGCTTCCAGTGATTGTGTTACATAGCTATTAATTAATTGATTAATTAATTAATTAATCAAAATTAATCGGCTTGCAGACCACTGAAGATGAACCCCTTTCTCGTAATTAGCTTCAGTTCTTAGTGACACAAAAATTTTTAAACTTTTTATTTTTTGTGACTTTCACATTATGAACCCCAATCCCATTCATCCCTCCTCCCCTCATACCTGTTCTACACCCTTGCAACCCACCCCCAAGTAGAGAATAAAATCTCATTGTGAAAGCTATAGTGTGTTACAATGTGTCTCTCAGTACACCCTTTGCCCCACAGTTCTTTGCTTGCAAATGATCATTGCAACAACTCATTGGTTGCAATCTCAAGGTCTCTGGCTTCCCCTACTCTATCAATACTAGAACATCACTAGGTGTCCTCTCAGATATCCTGTTGTACCTTACCATAGAGGTCCTGTAGTTTTGGATCTGTGGGACTGGCCCTTTCATGCAATCCAGCAATTCATAGGGAGGTAACGTTGGAGTGGACCAATTTAAAGCCCTGGATCTAGGCCTGAGAAGTATCTAAGGTGGTCAGCCCACTGGCTTTCCCACTCTTATTCCCTGGGGAACAGCTCACCAGCAGCTTTCACATCCAGGGTCAACTCTACCCTGTTGTCCAGTTGAGGAGGTGCAGGGCCTGCTCTCCTGATTGTTGCAGCCAATGATGAACAGTTCTCCCACGCTCATGACCCAGGGGCCAGTTCTTCTACCTGCCATTGATGGTGAGGGACAAGTGAAGAGAGAGGAGCTTTTCTCCATTGTCCACGCCATTGCCCTGCAGACAAGAGGCAGAGTTGAGTCTCTTGAACTCTATCTTCAGGGCTGGCTCACCTGCAACTCCTGCAATGTGCCGGCTGCTCTCTGGAGAACTGCAGATGACTAGGGACAGGGGCAGCTTTCTTGCTGTCATGCTTCCAGAATCATTTCTCCCACAATGTCCAGGTGAGGGGTGGGGCCAGTTCTGCACAGGCCTCAGACATTAACATGTCCTGGGGTTATAGCCCAGACCAAGGACATCAGCCTGGCCTTTGGTGGTAATAGACCACTGCTACTGAATAGCCATGGACCAAGAAGTGGCCCCCAGGGAGAGCCCAGGCAAGGACCCTACCATGTTCCTAGGTGGCATCAATAGCTACTCACATCAGGCAGTTCCTCACTACCCTTGAGTTTCAATTTCTGCATTTCTTCATTTTACCTACACACTTTTGTTTTTTTCCCCTTATTTTTCCACCACTAACTTGCCCCTCTTAGTGGCATCTGGGGGTCTCTCATGCATGGTCTCATGTTCCTCAGGGGTATAACATGGGCTATACACCTGTTGTGTATTATGGTGCCTGGCAGGGTTGTCTCCAGCATGGTCTGCTCCCCAAGGCCTGAGCTGTGTCGGACTGATGTTCATCTCAGGCTAGTTTCCTGTCTGGGCTTCATGGCTCTGGTCTGGTGGTTATCTCAGGTTTACTCAGTGAACAATCAGCCTTGTGATGGTTGTCTGTCTTAGGCTCACTCCCTCCAGGGGAGAGTCACAAGCAGGATTCTTTTAGTCTATGGGCTTTCTCTCTATCCTGGGAGCACATCCTGGCCTGCATACTGTCAAACTCGTGGTTGTCTCAGGCTAGCTTGCTGTCTAGACCCCCTGGCTCCAGACTGGTGGTTGTCTCAGGATCCCCACCCCCCCATATATATATTTTTTTTCAGAGAACATCCTTCTGATGTTCATAGGTCAGTACACTGAGTCAGCCTCTTCTTTCTGCCACCTACTGATGTACATGTGACACAGCAGCCACGCCTACAATGCTTCTAGGGACAGGTTTATATGAGTTTTTAAAGAAGGGGGAATAGTATCACAATTTCCCTTTCTTAAGACTTAGAATACATATGAAACAGAAGAAGATGGAATTAGCAGGGTTGTGTTGAAGTCCATTAAGTGAAAGCAGTTTCCTTGTGGGAAACCATGGTTATTTTGTTTGCACTGGTTTAATTCTTTTCTTTGTTAATGGGCAGATCGGATGTCTGAACTGCCAGGAAGATTATACAATTACTAACCAGCAGAAGACTTTCTAGTAAAGAACAAAGACACACAGTTGTTCCCTCTGTTAGAATTAATCTAAATGGACATGTCAATAGCCTAATAGAAAAATGTCCCTCAGAATAGCTGTGGCTTCCAAAATGTTAAGAAAAACATGTATAATCTACCTAAACATGAAGACTAGCACAATCATCCATTTAGTTGTGGTCCATTCTCATCCACTGGGAGCGTTTTTCTCTACAAAGGTTCCTTTGGTCACTGCTCACTCTCTTCTGTTAGGGTTTCTCATATTAATTTGTGGTACATTCTTCCTGTCTTTCACACTATACTTTTTGTTTTATCTGATTTCTTTTATGGAGAACAACGCAAGGATTGGGGGAATCAAGATGAAGACAGAGGTCCTAGTAACAGTGGGTTGACAACCAGAGTAACACAATATTAAAGATTAAAACGGTGTACATCCATTTATAAAGTCAATTGATTTTTGAATAAGGTGCCAGTGTGGAAGTAAACCTCTCGAACCAGGTATTCATTCAGAGGTGAGGAACTTCAACAGCTGTACACATCACATACAGAATTAATTTGTATTGGGTTGACAACATAGAACTGGAGTGATAACACAGTGATTAAGAGCACTGGATGCTCTTCCAGAGAAGCTGGGTTCAATTCCCTGCATCCACAGGACAGCTCGCCAATGTTGTAACTCCAGTTCCAGAGGATCTGAAACTCACACAGACAAATGTATAGGCAAAACATGAATTAATCTAAACTAAAAAGATATTACAGTATTACAAAATATAAGAGAAAAACACAGTAAAATACCTTAGTGACATAGGAATTTATTATAGTCTAAGAAAGGAACTTAAATGAAAAAAATATAAAATAACTTCATGATCTACAAATTTTTATTGTAAAAGGCTGCTAAAAAATAAATAATCCACAGGCTGAAAATATTTCACGTTCTTAACTGAATTCTATGTTTCTCATTGTCCAGAGAAAAGCCATTATTCTAAGAGAAACTTTATCAATGTAGATGAGCAAATACAACTAATTTTCAAGGGTCATTTCCCCAAGTGTTGGATTGCTTTTAGATTTGCTCCGGTGGATTCAAATGTGTCTAAGTGTTCAACCAATCAAGCCACTCCATAGTTTCTTTAGGCAATTTCAACAAACCATCCTATGCATGGGTCGTTACTAACATTGCTAAAATTTAGAGTAATCCAGTCACAATTGAAGTCAGCACTTCAATTATGAACCATTTTCTTTATGCCAACCTTATTTTGCAAGTGTACTGAATAAATTAACTTGCTAACTCAAAGCAGTGCAGAGAAGCACACTGCTTCTACTATTTAGAGGAGTTTAGTGTTTAAAGTTCAAACATTTCTTTAAAACAGAATGAGTTTGCTGTATAGTTAAAAATAGAGACAGTGACAAATGTCTCTGACTGTGCTAGAATCTAGGACTGATCTGGATTTTTTTTCCTTTAGAATTCTATAGCTGTCTATATGAAGAATAATTATTGAATTATTGGCTTTGGCATAAGAAAAGTATGAGTTTCAGCTCAATTTCTTAATTGCTCTCTTGTCTAAGCTATGTATTTTAGTTTCTGTCTCCCAAAACAAAAGAGAGGTAGAGTAATTTTATTGGCCTTATAATAAATTGGATAATTAAATAAGTTAATAATGGTAAAATCACATCACAAGTTACTAGTAGTACAAAATATTTTCTATCACTTTAATGGATGCATCTGGAAATTACCAACACATACTATGATTTAAAAAATACTTTACATTAAGCCCTGACAGAAAACCAGGTGGACTACCTGAATATCAGCTCTTTCTCCAGTCACTGCCCTTCCCCCAACCCACCTCCTTGTCTTAGTCAGGGTTTCTATTCCTGCACAAATGTCACGATCAAGAAGCAAGTTGAGGAGGAAAGGGTTTATTCAGCTTACACTTTCCAAATTGCTGTTCATCACCAAAGAAGTCAGGACTGGGATTCAAGCAGGCCAGGAAGCAGGAACTGAAGCAGAGGCCATGGAGGGATGTTCCTTACTGGCTTGCTTAGCTTTCTTGCTTTCTTTCTTTCTTTCTTTCTTTCTTTCTTTCTTTCTTTCTTTCTTTCTTTCTTTCTTTCTTTCTCTCTCTCTTTCTTCTTTCTTTTTGAGTTCATTTTTTTTGTTTTTTAGAAGACTATTATTTTTATATTAGATATTTTCTTTATTTACATTTCAAATGCTATCCTGAAAGTTCCCTATACCCCCCCACCCCTGCTCCCCTACCCACCCACTCCTACTTTTTGGCTCTGGCATTCCCCTGTGCTGGGTCATATAAAGTTTGCAAGACCATGGGACCTCTCTTCCCAATGATGGTCAATTAGGCCATCTTCTGCTACATATGCAGCTAGAGACACGAGCTCAGGGGGTACTGCTTAGTTCATGTTGTTGTTCCACCTACAGGGTTGCAGCCCCCTTTAGCTCCTTGGGTACTTTCTCTAGCTCCTCCATTGGGGGTCCTGTGTTCCATCCAATAGCTGTGAGCATCCAAGTCTGTGTTTGACAGGCACTGGCATAGCCTCACAAGAGGTTGCTATATGAAGGTCCCTTCAGCAGAATCTTGCTGGCATGTGCAATAGTATCTGGGTTTGGTGGTTGATGATGGGATGGATCCCCGGATGGGGTAGTCTCTGGATAGTCCATCCTTTCACCTTTCATCTTAGCTCTAAATTTTGTCTCTGTACCTATATCCTTTCATGGGTATTTTGTTCCTTATTCTAAGGAGGCATGAAGTATCCACAAGATGGTCTTCCTTCTTGGATTTCTTGTGTTTTGCAAAATGTATCTTGGGTATTCTAAGTTTGTGGGCTAATATCCGCTTATCAGTGAGTGCATATCTAGTGACTTCTTTTGTGATTGTGTTACCTCACTAAGGATGATATNCTCCAGATACATTCATTTGCCCAAGTATTTCATAAATTCATTGTTTTTAATAGCTGAGTAGTATCAGCCTGGGGATGGTACCACCCACCAGAGGCCCTTCTCACCTTGATCACTAATTGAGAAAAATGCCTTACAGCTGGATATCATGGAGGCATTTTCTCCACTGAAGGTCCTTTCCCTGTGATAATTCCAGCTTATGTTAAGTTGACACACAAAACCAGCCAGTACACTCATCTTCTAGATCCAATCCAGCAGTTTCATCCTCAGCCTTGTATCAGAAAACTTGCTGCAGTCACACTTTCCTCTCTGACCCCAACCCTTATGGATAACAAAGGTGTTCTCCAACCTTCCTTCCCCTAACTCATCCTAGTATAATAATAGCCTGCAACAGCATCAGGCATTCACTGGAAACACATCAGCTGAGCAGGCCTTAGAAACAGATAAACTAACTGAATATGCTCACCATGCCCCTGTTCCCTCAAAATCCATTTCCTCACTCTTATCCCTAGCTTCTCATCAGAATATGTCTTTACTTCCCTATTTCCATGTCCTGTGGATACTACATATCTTTCTCTTCTAATCTGCCCCCCCCCACGCCTGACAGAAAACAGGGTAGGTTGCCTGCAGATTCTCTCTTCTCCTTCTCTTCCCCAGATCCAATGTCCCAGTCTCAGTCTTAGTTTTGCAACAGATCACCTGCTATATAACCTTCCTTTGCCCACATCTCCGGTGGCTCTCGCAGACTGTCCCATTCTAACCTCCCTCTCCACACTTGTTGCTTTTTCCCAGCTCCTACTCCAACTCTGTGCTAAACCATAGGCCACTATTGCCAAGAAAGAAGGTTACTCTTCTATAGGTCTTCCTCTCTTCCTTTCTTCTCTCTCTAAACCATAAATCTCCTCCTCCGCACTATATCAGACCATCAGGAGTGACCCCTCTGCACTGCCTCCACCACTTCAAAGAGACAAAATAAACATACCTGTATTGAATGCTCCACACTCCTTTGTCCTGCAGATGTCCTCAGATCACTATCCTATGCCATATTCCTAAATATGAGCTCCCAATGCATAGAAACACATTTAACCTAGAGCTGCCAGTGGGCACAACTATCAGATCCAAAAACAATTCCTAACTTGCATCACACTCTGAGAAAACCCAGATAGAAAAAAGAAACCAGGAGACAAAACATGAACCCAATGGAGATAATGCCAGAAATCTGCACCCAGGCCTATAATTATTGCCAAAAGTTCAGATATCAGCACAATAACACCATTAGTAGTAGCAGGGCAAGATGTCTCCAATAGAGTAAGCTATTTTGCCACAACAGGCTCTGAATATTCCAATATAGCTCTAGCAATTTAGAAAAAGACCTCTAAATTGTTTATATGAAGATGATTGAGGTCATTAAAGAAGAAATTAATACCTTCTAAAAATTCAGGAAGACAAAAACAAACAATGAAAGAAAATCAGTAAAACTGTTCAAGACCTGATAATGGAAGTAGGACCAATAAAGAAAATCCAAACTTAGAGAATTCTAAAAGAAAAATTACGAACTTGAATAGGAACTACTGAAGTAAACTTCACCAACAGAATACATAATATGGAAGAGAAAAATCTCAGGCATTGAAGACACAAGAGGAGAAATAGATGCATCCATCTTTAAAAAACATGTTAAACTAAACATAAAAATCTCCTGACAGAAAACATTAAGTAAATCAGGGACATCATGAAAAAGAAAGAAAGAAAGAAAGAAAAACCAAAGGTTAATAGGAATAAAAGAAGAAACCCCTATCAAAGGCCCATAAAATATTTTCTACAATATCAAAAAAATCATTTTTTCTAAGCTAACAAAGAAGATACCTACAGAAACAAACAGAGCAACAAATAGGTGGAACTAGAAAAGAAAGTACCCTCCCAGAAAATAATCAAAACATTAAACATACTGAACAAAGACAGAATAGTGAAAGCTGCAAAGGAAAACCACAAAGTCACGTATAAAGGCAGATCTAGAACTATTACACCTGACTTCTCAACAGAGACTCTAAATGCTAGAAGGATGCGGACAGATGTACAGGAGACTAAAGATGGTCCTATACGCAACAAAACTTTCAATCAGCATGATGGAGAAATGAGGTATTTTATGATCAAGCTGAATTCAGACAATATCTATTTACAAATCCAGCCCTACAGAAGATGCCAGAAGAAACACCACAACCTAAGGAGAATAAGCACAACCATGAAAAAATAGAGGATAAATAACCTCAGCCCTACTGGGCATGGTGGCGCATGCCTTTAATCCCAGCACTCTGGAGGCAGAGGCAGACGGATTTCTGAGTTCGAGGCCAGCCTGGTCTACAAAGTGAGTTCCAGGACAGCCAGGGCTATACAGAGAAACCCTGTCTCGAAACCCCCCTCCCTCCCCAAAAAATAACCTAATACCATCAAAATCAAAGAACACACACACACACACACACAACCTTCAGCACCAGCACCACCTCTACCACACTAAAATAACAGGAATCAACAATCATCGGTTTGATATGTCTCAGTATCAGTGGACTCATTTCCATTGCCTGGGGCCCTTGATGTCTGCAGGCTCTGCTGTTGGCAGGGACCATTAGGGTCTGTGTGGTCTGTGCTACCACCTGAGGACATGGTGTTTTCACTCCCCTGCTGTCACACAGGGCCATGTTAGAGTCCATAGTCCTGCTATATATAGCCAGGGTCTGGTTCAATGTTTGTTATCTATGTTAACCACCCAGGGTCATGGAGATGCCCATGATCTGCACTGGTGCCTGATGCCACTTTGCTGTCTGTGGGATATGTTGCCTGCCACTGAGGTCATACTGAAATGGTGGTATCTATGGTCCTGGCTGTTTCCAAGGGCTTTGTCTGGGTCCATAGTCCTAGTACCTATGGAGGACAAGGCCATAAACTGTGCTGCCAGCAGAAACCACGTGGAAGCCTATGACTTGTGTTGTGACTCTGACTGTGAAGAGTAAGGAAGCCACTTTGGCAATGGTATCAATGACTGCAGACATATAGTTGAAAAAGAGTGACATAGAAGGTGTGGTGGTTTGAATATGTTTGGCGCAGAGAGTGACATTATTTGAAGGTATAGTCTTGTTAAAGTAGGTGTAGCCTTGTTGAATGAAGTGTGTCACTGTGGGAGTAGGCTTTAAGACCCTCATCCTAGCTGTCTAGAAGCCGGACTTCTCCTATAGGCCTTCAGATGAAGATGTAGAATGCTCAGTTCCTCCTGTACCACATTTGCCTGGATGCTACTATGTTTTTACCTTGAAGATAATGGACTGAACCTCTAAGCCATCCCCAATTAAACGTTGTCCTTATAAAAGTTGCCTTGGTCGTGGTATCTGTTCACAGCAGTAAAACCCTAACTCAGACAGAAGGCTTCTGCAACAACCACTACCCACCTCCACAGTAACAGCCTAAACAGGAAACCATCAAAGAGAATACTTCAAAAGTGTGATATAAGCGGCCTCATGTGAGGCTATGCCAGTGTCTGACAACAGAAGTGGATGCACACTCTCAGCTATTGGATGGAACACAGGGCCCCCAATGGAGGAGCTAGAGAAAGTACCCAAGGAGCTGAAGGGGTCTGCAACCCTATA
>NC_034591.1:44926031-44930761 GCF_900095145.1 Mus pahari
TGGTGTATACAGCTCTAAATGGGAAGGTTTAATCAAATGTCTCTCTCTCAGAGTTCAGAGAATGCTGAAGAAAAATAGGCTGAAAGAATCTAAGAGTCAGAGTGAGCAGAGGGTACCAGAAGAACAAGTCCTCTGAATCTACTAAGAAAATCTCTTAAAAACATAGAGACTGAAGAAGCAAGAAGAGAGTCTACCCAGGTTTATTCCTCTCTATATGCATTATAGCTTTCAACTTCATATTGTTATGGGTCTCTGAGTGTGAGAATGAATGGGTGTTTAATTCCTGTGGCTTCTCTTGGGTCTCTTTTCATTCTGTCAGGTTGCTGTGTCCAGCCTCAAGGGAACATCTTTTGTTCATATTATACCTTATTTTGTTATGTTTGTTTGTTGTGTCTTAGAAGCCCGTTTTCAAATGAAACACAGAAAAGCAATAGATCCAGATAGGAGGAGAGATGGAGATGGATTGAGAATAGGTGAAGGGAAAACTATAATCAAGATATGAGAAAAGAATCTCCTTTCAGTAAACAAGATATATTTTTAAAAACTAGAAATGCTCTATTAAAATCCTCAAACACAAAAAATTTAACCATACAGGAAAAAGATCCTGCCTGAGTGCTTCATCCAAAGTTAATTGATATCAACATTTTTATTACATCTATTGACGACTCATTTTATTAATTATTTTAAAGTAAATTTAAGGCATTCATTTAACTTGAACAGTATATTGCTCTGTTTATTAAGATTATTTAAAATACAGCCACATACTGTAGTACTACAAATAAAACATTAAAAGAAGCCATTGTTTCATTATGCTGTGCCCGTTTTAATTGCCCACCAATTGTTGCTTCAGTGTTTTTAAGGTTTGCCTATTTGAATTGGGATCCATGTGTAAGTACTGCCTTAAGGAATTAGCTGATAAACTAATGTATAAAACCCAGTGTCCTTTCTTTTGTGTACTACTAAGCTTTAAAACAAGTCAATAATTTGTGTGATAATATTACTTTCTAGAGTTGGCATTAAATGAATATTGGAATTAGACAACAATCAACAACAGAATGTAAAATTGTTAGGGGAAAACTCATTGGTAAGCATTTAATAGAACAAATGGATATCACTTGAATCCTCTGTTTATCATAAGTTTCATCAACAGTGGTATAAAATACATGCTTATAAAATACATAACAATTTGAAGACACACTGAAGCACATTTTTGTTAAAATCAAACAAAAGAACAAGACCAATGACGTTCATTGTCTTCTGATCATAACAATTATGCATCACCATACCCATTTTCTCATTCATTTCATAGATTCAAAACAAATTAATTTAAACAAACAATTTTGTCAACATTTCTTTCAAGGTACTGAGAGGCATTTTAATTAATACTTTTTAAGAAATTAAAAAATTCTAAATCCTGGTTTGATATGTGTAATATTACTGTCAATTTGACAGCATCTTGAATCATCTTGTCAAATGGGCTTCTGGGAATGTGTAGTGAGGTTTGTGTCTTGATTGTGGTAATTGATGAAAAAAGATGTTTGTAATTGTGGGTGGAACCATTGCCCTTTCTCAAAATTCTGTGCTGCATGTGATATAGAAAGTGGCCTGAGCACTAGCATGCATTTCGTCATTGCTGAATGATCCTGATTATGAATGTGATGTGAACAGCCATCTCATGTTGCTATTATCCCATTGTAAGCCACTATAAACCCTTTCTCCTTTATGTTGTGTTTGCCAAGATTTTTTATCACAGCATTAAGAAAGGAAACTAAAACAATGTATAATTTTCTTTGTTTTTCTTGCATCTATCTGTCATATGTCTGTGTACCAGCCTAACACATATATATGCATTTCATCTATTGGCACATATATGTCTTTTTAGAACCACTCTTGTGCTCCAAAATATAATTTTGAAAACTTAGACAATTTACATATCATGTATCTATCTCTCTTTCAGTCTTTCAACTATATCTTATTTCTAATTTTATTTGTTAATGGCAACTTTTATTTTAATTTTACTTATTTTTCCTCCTAACCACAGTTTCCCCTACCTCCTCTCCTCTCAGTGAGCTCCCGCCTCTTCTTGCACCCACTCCTCTGCTTCTTTTCAGAATAGGGCTGCTGGCTTTATGAATATCAACTAGCCATGGCTTATCAAGTTGTGTAAGACTAAGTAGGTACCTTCTCCTCTTCTATTAAGGCTAGATGAGGCAGGCTGGTAGGAGGAAGGCGGTCCCAAAGTCAGGCACCAGAGTCAGAGATAGTCCCTAATTTCACGGTTAGGAGTCCCACAGGAAGATCAAGCCACACAAGTGTAACGTAAGTGCAGAGGGCCTATATCAGTCCCTTGCAGGCTCCATGACTGGTGGTTTATATCTTTGATCCCCTAAGGATTTTCCTGAGATATATTATTCTTACCTCTGAAATCATATGTAAGTTTAAAACTAATGTCTACAATGCATTTATTGCATAAGTAGTGTCAGCAATATGGACCAGGAGGTAAAAGTGCTTATTGCAAAAGCTTGTGGTCTTGAATTTTATACCTAGAATACATGTAAAAGTGTAAGGAGAAACTGAGCTCACAAAATTATCCTCTGACCTTCACCCTCATACCAAAGCAAATGAGTCATATCATGCACACTCAGTAATAAGAATAAATACATAAGTTAATGTATTACTGCAGCCTATCTTCTAGTAACATCATATATGTATATATACTATGTGAAGTTAGGGGCTTTAATGTATCTTTAAAATATAAATCAATTACACAATACTTGAAGGAATATAAGCAGATGAATATTTAAAATCTATTTGTGGACAGATGTTCAGCAATTTTGTGGTGACAGTGACATTTTCAAGTCCCTCAAAACACACTGTTTGTCATCATATTCTATTTTTGGAAGTCTTGTTTCTTCCATTCTCTACATTTATGACCCCATCTCTCTCTCTGACTAACCTCCCTCTTCCCCTAACATTTATTTTTCTCTACAACAAACACTTTCAACTTGATGTTGCCTTCTATAGGCCACCCTTGGGGCTAGGAAGGTCAGTAGAACACACTCTGCTCGAGATTTTAAAAGTCAAGAAGTAAGTAAACTAGAAGATATCTTTTCTTTCAGAAAGATACAGTTTAGTAAGTTTTATTTTTGCATTTTGGCAAAATACATACATACCATGCACTGATCTATCCACCTCCTTAGCATGTATTGAAGATATAGTGTTAAATGCCTCTATATTGTTTCAAAGTGAAATTCTAGACCATTTTTTTTACCATGTATAACAAGCTCTATCCTTATGGAACTCCTTATTTCATTTTACCTTTACCTGAGGCCAGTACCATATTAATATCTAAATATCTATATTTATGTTCATATGTGTATAATATATAAGCATTTCTATATTTTCAACACTTCTACATTAGTAATGTGCAAGTTTTGGTGAGATTTGTAGCATGCTAGAAAAATAAATAGATGGAAATTAATATTTTGAATGCTTTAGTCATTTATAAAAAAATCTGTATACAGAAAAGGAAGTTGAGCATTTATTTAGAGCATATCTATTAATCATTTAAAGCATTTATCTAATATTTGCTGTTTTAAAGATGCTATGAATGCAATATGATGAGTAATGCCTTAAATCATGACAAAATGATTCCAATCAAATTATCTGCGGAATGCTGCAGTTTGGATTGGACCATTCCCCACTGGCCTGTTTGTTCAAGCATTAATCCTTACCTTGACATTTTGTTGAAATGGCATTTAAAGAGATGGCGCTTAGTAGGACATTCTTTCTTTTTTTTTTCTTCATTTTCCTTGCCAAATGCATTGTATTATTTTTCTTTTTTAAATTATTTTATTAGATATTTTCTTCATTTACATTTCAAATGCTATCCCAAATGTCCCCTATATCCTGCCCCGACTCTGCTCCCCTACCCACCCACTCCCACTTCTTGGCCCTGGCCCTCCCCTCTATGGGGAATATAAAGTTTGCAAGACCAAAGGGCCTCTCTTCCCAATGATGGCTGAATACGCCATCTTCTACTACATATGCAGCTAGAGACACGAGCTCTGGGGGTACTGCTTAGTTCATATTGTTGTTCTACATATAGGGTTGCAGAACCCTTCAGCTCCTTGGGTACTTTCTCTAGCTCCTAAATTGGGGGCCCTGTGTTTCATCCAATAGCTGACTTTGTGCATCCACTTCTGTGTTTGTCAGGCACTGGCATAGCCTCACAAGAGGCCGCTATATCAGGGTCCCTTCAGCAGAATCTTGCTGGCATGTGCATTAGTATCTGGGTTTGGTGGCTGATGATGGGATGGATCCCTGGGTGGGGTAGTCTCTAGATAGTCCATCCTTTCCTCTTAGCTCCAAACTTTGTCTCTGTAACTCCTTTTATGGGTATTCTAAGGAGAAATGAAGTATCCACCCGTTGGTCTTCCTTCTTTTTGGTTTTCTTGCGTTTTGCAAATGGTATCTTGGGTATTCTAAGTTTCTAGGCTGATATCCACTTATCAGTGAGTGCATATCTAGTGACTTCTTTTGTGATTGGATTACCTCACTAAGGATGTTATCCTTCAGATATATGCATTTGGCCAAGAATTTCATAAATTCATTGTTCTTAATAGCTGAATAGTACTTCATTGTGTAAATGTACCACATTTTCTGTATCCATTCCTCTATTGAGGGACATCTGGGTTCTTTCCAGCTTCTGGCTATTATAAATAAGGCTG
>NC_034591.1:44931796-44933703 GCF_900095145.1 Mus pahari
GTGTGTGTGTGTGTGTGTGTGTGTGTGTGTGTGTTTCTAAATATATAAATAAATGCTGCTTATCAACATGCGCTGCATAAGTAAGACATGAACAACAATGATACCAACCAAAGAACAGGCTAATATAGAAGTGGGGAAGCTTTTAGGACTCCCACCATAGATGAAGAATTACTGGTAACTGGGGAAATGCTGAGTGCAGGAAACATGATCTTCATCAGGAAAACGTCTTCTGGCTCCCAGTTATTTATCCAATCAAGTGGTCGCCTCTGAGGTCATATACATATAACTAAGTAATCTTTAAAAAAATAATAATTTATGTAAAGGTTGCTTTTATTTCCTCAGATGAAGTGGTGAGATGAGAGCTATACTCAAGCTATACAAATACATGTTTTGGACTGAACCCAGAGTGTTTCCTTCTTTGTTCTAACTATCCCTAGGCCTAGATCTAACTATACCTAGGTCTAGCTACTGTACACCCTAATCTTCCAAAACTACTTGTTCAATCTCACTTCTCTTGGCTTCTCTCTGAATTGCTTTTCTGGGCCTCATACGAACTTTGGCAAACTGTTCTAGTCTTCTGGCTTCTTCTCATTCTCTGGCTCATTCTGCCTTTACCTGTGTGTAGCTTGTTCTGTCTACAACCTATCTCTGTAAAGCTACTGTACATACACATCCCACCTCCATTTACCACAGCATACCCTTTCTCACTCTTGTTGTTTTCTTAAGTCCAATATCGTTCTTGTGCTGAGAGTCGTTCCTGAGAGTCAGGAATATTCTATCTCTGATGCATCCTGTTAAATCTTTCTCTGGTTTGTCTTGCTTCTCAATTAGATGTCACTTTCAAACATGGCTGCTTCGTCTACAAACCAACTTTACCTTTATTGTTTGGGATTAAAGGTGTGTACCAAGAGCATGTCCACATTCCAGCCAGAGAAATTAAAGGTGTGTCATTCCAGACAGATCACACAAACCTAGAAGGTGTTTGCATGTGATCCCTTGCCAGAGCAGCCATGTTGCTGGATTAAAATTCTTCTACACACTTATTTTTTATTTTACATGTATGTTGTGTCTTAGTATATACACAAACATATAAATACATACACACACACACACACACACACACATACACACACACACACATGCATTATGTATGTGCAGATGCCTATAGAGGCCAGAAGAGGTTTTCCAGTTTCCTGGAACTAGACTTAAGACAGTTGGAAGGCACTCAGTGTTGGTGCTGGCAACTGAGCCAGAGTCCTGTTGCAAGGACTCTAATCTCTAAGCCATCTCTCTATCCCCACAAAACATTGTTAAAATATCTGAGAAATTTTGATTGATCAAATATTTTCACATGATTTTGACAAGAAAAAAATTGATTTATATTATGAGTGCTAAAAACGATTTTCTATACAATGGTGTTTCTTTTGGGGGCAAATGTGTTGGGCTTCATGTAGATAATTCTGTTGTTTTCTAGTTTTGGGCAACAAACCTAAATTCTTAAATTTGCTAATCCAGGGTTTTACAAGTAAAATACTGCATTTTTATATAGGTAATCATATGTAGATCTGTTAAACTATTATTTAAAATATGCCCCATTCTTTTGTTTATACCTTTTATAATACTTACTGGTGGCTAGAATATTCCATTTTTATGCAATACCTTACAAATGTATTTCTGAGCAGTAAGAAAGCTTTCCCTTCTGTTCCTCAGCCTTTGATAAGCCAATACCAGAAAGGTGTGTATCTTGGGTATTCTAAGTTTCTAGGCTAATATCCACTTATCAGTGAGTGCATATCTAGTGACTTCTTTTGTGATTGGGTTATCTCACTAAGGATGATATCCTCCAAATACATCCATTTGCCCAAGAATTTCATAAATTCATTGTTCTTAATAGCTGAGTAGTACTT
>NC_034591.1:44934150-44940609 GCF_900095145.1 Mus pahari
TAGTCCTCTATCAGATTTAGGATTGGTAAAAATCCTTTCCCAATCTGTTGGTGGCCTTTTTGTCTTGTTGACAGTGTCTTTTGCCTTACAGAAGCATTGCAATTTTATGAGGTCCCATTTGTCAATTCTTGATTTTACAGCACAAGCCATTGCTGTTCTGTTTAGAAATTTTTTCCCTGTGTGGATGGGAGACTTTTAACAGACCCACTGCTCAAGTTATATCTTACAATCACTAGGTAAGACCATCTTAGGGTAGAAGCCAGCTATTAAGTTGTTTAAAAGTAAACTAGATAGTTTTAAGGTGTACTAAAATCTGGCACATACTTTGATTAAACAAGATCTGGCTTTCTTCACACCAGATAAGGAGAAAACAGGTTTTGTTCCTATAGATTCCTTCCAAGGCTGATGGTTCAGTGCCAGGTTTGCTGAACTGGTTAACTCAAGGTTTCATCATTGAGAAAGCCAGACAACCCATGAGGCTATAGCATCTCATCTATCCTCATCAGTGTAGGTCTTCATGGACATTTGAGTTCATTCTCCTAGACTGGAGAGGTTTTACATCATTTTTATCAGTTTTGAGGGGAATCAGGTTTGACTCCATCTCTCAAGCTCAATGTAACATTAACTGGACTAAGATCATACCTGTTGATTGGTTTTGCATACTTAGTCTCATTCAATTAGGAAAAGGTTACCACAGTAACTACTTCCATTCCCTGCAATTTAATCATAGTTGCTGCGCTATTGATGATTCATTTATATGACATTATTTTGTTTGCTAACCTCTGGCATGGGTCAATAAGTCCTATGCATAACTTACATGTCTCAGAAAGACAAAACAACTGCTTATGGTGCTTTCCTCATAGCAATGCACAGTGATGATAGCACTTCAAGAATTCTTAAAGAAAGAATTGATGTTCACTTGTAGATAGACTTTACATTTTTCAGTGTTCACAAAGTTACCCAATACACACACACTGAGAGCGAGAAGGGGGAGGGGGAGGTGAGGAGGAGGTGGGAAGGGGGAGCAGGTAGGGAGAGGGAGGGGGAGGGAGAGTGTCTTAGTCAGGGTTTCTATTCCTGCACAAACATCATGACCAAGAAGCAAGTTGGGGAGGAAAGGGTTTATTCGGCTTACATTTCCATACTGCTGTTGATCACCAAAGGATGCAGGACTGGAACACAAGCAGGTCAGAAAGCAGGAGCTGATACAGAAGCCATGGAGGGATGTTCTTTGCTGGCTTACTTCCCCTGGCTTGCTCAGCCTGCTCTCTTATAGAACCCAAGACTACCAGCCCAGAGATGGCACCACCCACAAGGGGCCTCTCCCCCTTGATCACTAATTGAGAAAATGCCCCACAGCTGGATCTCATGGGGGCATTTTCCCAACTAAAGCTCCTTTCTCTGTGATAACTCCTGCTGTGTCAAGTTGACACAAAACTAACCAGTACAGAGAGGGAGGGGTAGGGGAAGGGAGAGGGAGGGAAATATTGAGAGAGAGAATTATTGTTGATTACATTGTATTGTAGAACTTAAATTAATGAAAGAACACAACTCAGCCCATAGCAAATGACTATAATGATATAATGAGGCTTATATTTTAAACATATTTAACATATTTAAATATACACACACAATAGACAGACAGCAGAGGGAAAGGAGGAAACAAAATTAGGATGTGAAAAATATTATAGATGAGAAAATATAGGTCAGAGGTATTTACAAATCTAAAACGATGCTCTTACTGGAACTGCTGAAACAGTTAAAGTAAACGGCTGGATTCAGCCAGGCTGACAGATGCAACAATTCAGTCCCAGCTACCGGAAGGCTAAGAGCAGCACTGTTAAAGTGTCCACTGGGGCTACTCAGAGAATTTGAGGACAACTTGGAGAGCTTAGTAAGACCTTGCATAAAAATAAAAACATAAAGGCAGAGCCAGGGACATAATTCACTCCAAGAGCAAGTGTCTGAAACTTGCAAAGCCCAAGGCTCGATATCTGCCATCAGAAAATATTAATTTAAAACCTACCAGGTGCTCCTCATTGTCCTGTTGTCCTTCTGGATCCTGCCTGGCACATTTACTACAATTTCAGTTGGTTTGCCTGCTTAATTTGTTTATTGTATTGCCCATTTCTTTCATCACACATATGCCCGCTAGATGGTATTTTTGGGTTTTATTGCTGTGAATAGACAGCAGGACCAAGGCAACTCTTATAAAAGAAAATACTCATTTGGGGCTGGATTACAGTTTCAGATGTTCAATCCATTGCCATCATGGTGGGAGACATGGCAGCCACCAGGCAGACGTGGTGCTGGAGAAGGATTTGGGAGTTCTACATCTTGCTCCGCAGGCGGCAAGAGAAGCCTAGTTGCATTTCACACTCGTTGCAGCCAAAGCATTTAAGACCTCCAAGCCCCACCAATTTAGCCAACAGAGCCTCTAACAAAGCCATACCCTTCCCCTAAGGCCACACCCCTGAAGAGTGCTGTTCCCAATGGCCAAGCACTCGCACACAGGAATCTATGGAGGCTATACCTATTCAAACCAACAAGGATGGCATTTTGTATCACTTGTTTCACAGTCTGTCCCCTAAAATCTCAGCTGAAGCAACAGGCCGAGCAGTACACTTAGCAGTGTGCGGAGCTGAGGACCAGACCCAAAGCTGTCTGTATGCTAAGCAAGCATGGTGCCACCAAGCTGTGTCTCTGTAGTATGGATACTACAGAAGACAGCCATGAATTAGTTCTTGATTGAGGAGCACGTATCTCTAGAGACATGCCCATCTAGTTATGCCACACATCAACTCTGATACACATAGCCTGGGCAGAATTAAGAGGAAGGCCTTGTCTATCTCTTTATTCTCCATGGTGCCCCATTGAAAGCATCCAGCTCATCTCTGACATCCTCATAGAACCCATCCACCAAAAATCAATATAGGTGCCTTCCAGAAGACACTTTTTTTTTTTTTTTACCACATCCTATAGCCAGTACTAACTTTATTCCAACTACTAGTTTTATTTTTATAATTTACAATTTCGTATAATACCTTGTTATAACTTATGTGCAACATAAATAATTCTTGTATTATTATAATGTATGTGTAATTCTATCTGATAAAAGTGATACACTATCCTACTATTATATAAAATGCTACCTTGTATAAATTACTTCATATTATTACTTCTATTCACTTCATCTATTTAATATAATTAAAATTATTTGAGTCCAGTGAGTATTTAGAAGTTGTTTTTATATTTCCAATAATGTCTATTTTAATATTTGGGACATGGGAGGTTTGTCTGAGCTTGTGACTATATACCTAAAATTATGATGCTATATTTGGTTCTCTTACTATCAACATTATTACAACCTTTGTTTCTCTTCATTCATTTCTATCAATTCAATGTAAAATAAAAAAGACTTAAGAAATTGTCCTTACCAAAGACAAAGGAAAGATTTAGGTCAATAATATGAAAATGAAAATCATATAGTTTGGGTGGGGTGTCTGATGATTTGTTAGACTTCACAAATGACAAATGAGAAAAACAAAATTCAACCTTTTCTAAGTATAGAACTCACTTTTTTTTTTAAGTAGCAATAGCAATGCTGTCATTTTCTCCTATTCTGCTTGTGTGATTTCCTATGTTAATGCTGTATCTTATCAAAGTGCTTTCTGTTTTAGCTCTTTGGTAAATTGTCTATTGGGAGATGACGTATAGCCACCATATTAGGATGATCAATGGGCTCATGAAGTTCAAATTCATTAACTCATGTGTTATATTCTTTCTCTAGCCTAAAGTGTCTATTCATTAACTTGCCTTGAAATGTCAGAGGGGCTATATTTATTCAGTGTTAAACTGCCACTGGAGGTGTGTGTGTGTGTGTGTGTGTGTGTGTGTGTGTGTGTGTCTGTCTGTCTGTCTGTCTGTCTGTCTGTGAATATCTATGTTCCTATCCATGGGTGTTCTCTGAAATGTGTTCTGCTAAGCCTCTCATTGGTGCTTTAATGTGCAGTTTCCCCTTACACAGCCATAGTAAAATCCGATGGGACTAAGAAGTCAGTGCAGACTTCTACAACCACATCTGTGCTTTGTGCATCACATAAAATCCAAGTTAATATCCTTTTTATATATTTTTGTTCAATGATATAAAGTTGATATTTTAATAAAGCCCATTCTAAAAGTGATACATAATTCATAGCACCATCTTGTTACATATTCCTTACTAAATATTTAATTCATAACTATGATCCTGTAGGAGCCCAAGAAAATTAGAAATTTCAAAAGACGTCCTTGCAGCTTTCCCTCTAAAGAGCGATTTTGAATGAAGAATCATCACCTTTTCCTTATAAGAATCTGCAGGAACCTGAATAAAACACAATAAACAGTTGACATTTATTGTAATGTCTGCAGTAGAGCATTGCAATGTTTAGATATAGTCTTATGAATTTAAATAATATGTTAGCATATTTGAAGACATTGCAACATTCATTACCTCTTGTTTCAACAGTTCTCAAAGCACTGTCTAGAAGTCTCTGAGGTCTGTGTTTGCCTTTAATTAAATGAAGGCTGAGGTCAAACCATTTTCCTAATAATACTAAGTTCCTGTTTCTCTTTCACGGTTTCCATGACTCAGGTTCCAGGAATATGTGCCATGTGCTATTATAGCAGTGGGAGTGCCAAGTAGAAAGTTCTATAAAGCCAGAGGTTTTAAAAGTTAAAAACATTATTAAAAAGCCAATCATATATATATATATATATATATATATATATATATATATATATATATACTTTTTTTTCTAGTTCATGTATTTATTTCTTCATATTTCACAGATTCCATTGAGATTTACTTGGTGATTTTGTGAGACAGTATTTTACATACTGAAAATATACGGGAGAATTAAAACTATTAATTTGAGATCTTTTGGGTTGTTTTATGCCACAGTTGGAAGAAAAGTGACACACAAGTATAAAGAATAAAGCTTATTTTATGTACAAATGTTTGAAAATGTTGTAATAGGGACAAGCTATTGCTATTCTCTATCAGAAGGTTCAAGTCTTTTTCTAAGTCTCCTCATGGCTGACTTCATTTCCTGGTTCCTCAGAGTATAGATCAAGGTGTTTAGCAGAGGAGAGATGACTGTGAAGGTGACAGAGATGGCTTT
Organism: Mus pahari; assembly: GCF_900095145.1. Classification (NCBI taxonomy): domain Eukaryota; kingdom Metazoa; phylum Chordata; class Mammalia; order Rodentia; family Muridae; genus Mus; species Mus pahari. The sequence continues at coordinate 44,939,313 of NC_034591.1, forward strand.
ATCTGTGGGGAGGGCAGTGAAGGGCCTGGCATAGACATAGATGCAAGGGACAAAATGCAAGGTGACCACGGTGATGTGGGAGGTGCAGGTGGAGATGACTTTCTTCCTGCCCTCTCCTGAATGAGACCTAAGCATCATTAGAATGACTGTATATGATGCCACCAACAACACAAACCACAGAGTAGCAACCAGGCCATTATTGGAAATCATCAGCAGCTCAAGAACAAAGATGTCTGTGCAGGCAAGTTTGATGACCTGGGGGACATCACAGTAGAAAGTGTCAAGAACATTGTGTCCACAGAATGGAAGTGTCAGCAAGAGAGAAATCTGTACTATGGAGTGGGCAAAGCCCCCCACCCAGGAGACCACTATTAACAAAATGCAACAGCCTCTGCTCATGATGGTCACATAGTGCAAGGGCTTAGAGATGGCCACATATCTATCTAGAGCCATCACAGACAGAGAAAACACATCCACTCCCCCAATAAGGTGGAAGAAGAACATCTGAGTGAGACATCCATTGAAAGAGATGGTCTTTCTGTCTGAGAGAAGGTCCACCAAAACCTTGGGGGCAGTGATGGAGGAAAAGCAGATATCAGCAACAGACAAATTCCTGAGCAAGAAATACATGGGGGTGTGAAGGCGAGACTCACAGGTCACTGTGACCATGATGAGAAGGTTTCCCAGCAGAGTTGTCACATACACCAGGAGAAGGAAAAAAAAAATATGGAACGCTTCATGAATTTGCGTGTCATTCTTGCGCAGGGGCCATGCTAATCTTCTCTGTATCGTTCCAATTTTAGTATATGTGCTGCTGAAGCGAGCACCACATATACTTTTAAAATAGTATTTTTTACTATAGTATAAAATGATCTCAGCATTAGTTTCTAATTTAGTGAATATAACTTGTATTAAAAATGTCCTTTGGAGATCCTGATAAATTTTTCCATGGATAAGGAAAGGTTGTCCTTTTACTTGATGCAGATAATATGTTATCTTACTTATTTGTAGAATTAGTATTTATTTGGTATAACTTCAGCAATCCACCTCTTCAAGATTCATATGAATAGCTTATAGTTTTTTTTTCCCAGAAAAACATCTGTCATTTTTATTATCCAGTTTTGTTTTGTTTTGTTTTGTTTTTTTTGTTTTGTCTTTTTGATTTTCTAGACAGGGTTTCTCTGTGTAGCCCTGGTTGTCCTGAAACTCACTTTGTAGAACAGACTGGCCTTAAACTCAGAAATCCAACTGCCTCTGCCTCCCAAGTGCTGGGTTTAAATGTGTGTGCCACCATGGC
>NC_034591.1:44940736-44942130 GCF_900095145.1 Mus pahari
TCTTTTAAGGTTTGATGGTCTCATTCTACAATTAGCTTATAGTTTTTATACTTCTAAACCACTTATAATATTTAATTTGATAACACAAGAAAGAAAAGATTAATCAGTATTGTTCTCTATCTTTTCATTTCTAAAGAAATAATTTCATAAGCAACCCAGATTTTATTCTTATCTGTGAATTTGTATTGCCAATTATAAAACGATCTAAGACAAAAAGTTATTACATGGCCAGGAATATTCTTCATTTTATCTTTATAGATTTCTGACTATAAAATATATTATACTATAATAATAATAATAATAATAATAATAATAATAATAATAATGACACAGGTCACAGTCATGCACATGGTTTCTGATTAGAGTCTTCATGACATTAATGCCATTTACTCTGGCTTTTATTATTGTTACATATTACTTTAATGAAATCTAATGATCAAAATGATGGAAATAGAGAGGAGCCTAAGGAAAAGAAGGTTCAGTGACAGGCCTAAAGTGGGATCCAGATCAAGGGGAGGCCCCAATACCTGACACTGTTAAGGAGGCTATGGAGTACTCACAAAAAGGGACCTAGCAGAACCACATTCCAGGAAACCCCAAAACAGCTGAAAGAGTCAGATGCAGATATTTGCACCCAGTCGATGGACAGAAGCAGCTGACCCCTGTTGTTGATTGAGGGAAAGGCTGGAAGAAGCTGAGGAGGAAGGCAACCCTGTAGAATGACCAGCAGTCTCAATTAACATGGACCCCTGAGATCTCTCAGGTACTGTACTACCAACCAGGCAGCATACACCAGCTGATATGAGGCCCCCAACACACATAAAGCAGAGGACTGCCAGGTCTGGTTTTAGTCAGAGAAGATGTTCCTAAACCTCAAGAGATTTGAGGCCCCAGGGAGTTTAACATTCTGGTGGGGTGGGGGGTGGGGTGGGAACAGGGAAATAAAAATTAAAAAATTATCCTGATCAAGTAAGTTAGGCTGGGCAGCTTCTCATATGACATGATGCTTAACAAGCAAGAGAACTCTAACTTTCAACAAGAGAATCAACATGCCACCTCCTCCTAGGTAGATGCAAGGGAATGACCTCCATCTGACAGAATGTCAGAGTTGTAGGTCTTCCAAACAAAGAAAATATGCCTATTTATTTTATAGCTCTCCTCTGTAAGTTTCAGTTTCTCTCGTTTTATTTGGAGTTCCTTGACTCACTTATACTTGAGCTTTGTACAAGGAGATAAGAACGGTAACATCAATATGAATTAACCAGTACCCTCAGAGCTCCTTGGAACTATATCACCAATCAAAGAAAACACATGGTGGAACTTGTGGCTCTAGCTATATTTGTAGCAGAGGATGGCCTAGTTGGTCATCAATGGGAGGAGAGGGCCTTGGTCCT
>NC_034591.1:44942475-44955254 GCF_900095145.1 Mus pahari
TAAAATATTTAATAAAAAATTATAAAAGTCTTAAAACAGAAAAGAATGGATCAATTCTCATTCTTCTACATGCTAACTGCCAGTTGTGCCAGCACCATTTGTTGAAAATGCTGTCTTTTTTTCCACTGGATGGTTTTAGCTCCTTTGTCAAAGATCAAGTGACCATAGGTGTGTGGGTCCATTTCTGGGTCTTCAATTCTATTCCATTGATCTACCTGTCTGTCCAGAAAACCAAATAACCCTATTAAAAAATGGAGCACAGAACTAAACAAAGAATTCTCAACTGAGGAATACCGAATGGCTGAGATGCACCTGAAAAAAATGTTCAACATCCTTAATCATCAGTGAAATGCAAAGCAAAACAACACCGAGATTCAACCTCACACCAGTTAGAATGGCTAAGATCAAAAATTCAGGTAACAGAGATGCTGGTGAGGATGTGGAGAAAGAGGAACACTCCTCCATTGCTGGTGGGATTGCAAGTTGGTAAACTACTCTAGAAATCTTACTACCAGAAGATCCAGCAATACCTCTCCTGGTCATATACCCAGAAGATTTTCCAACTTATAATAAGGACACATGCTCCACTATGTTCATAGAAGCATTATTTATTATTATAAAGAAGCTGGAAAGAACCCAGATGTCCCTCAAGAGAAGAATGGATACAGAAATTGTGGTAGTTTACACAATGGAGTACTATTCAGCAATTAAAAACAACGAATTCATGAAATTCTTAGGCAAATGGATGTATCTGGAGGATATCATCCTGAGTGAGGTAACCCAATCACAAAAGAACACACATGATATACACTCACTGATAAGTGGATATTAGCCCAGAAACTTAGACTGCCCAAGATACAATTTACAGAATCCATGAAACTCAAGAAGGAAGACCAAGTGTGGATATTTCGTTCCTTCTTAAAGTGGGGAACAAAATACCCATGGATGGAGTTACAGAGATAATTTTCAGAGCTGAGATGGAAGGACCATCCAGAGACTGCCATCCCATAAACAACCACCAAGCCTAGATACTATTACATATGCCAACAAGATTTTGCTGACAAGACCCTGATATAGCTATCTCTTGTGAGGCTATGCCAGTGCCTGACAAATACAAAAGTGGATGCTCACAGCCATCTATTGGATGGAACACAGGTCCCCCAGTGAAGTAGCTAGAGGAAATACCCAAGGAGCTGAAGGGCTCTGCAACCCTATAGGAGGAACAAAAATGTGAACTAACCAGTATCCCCCAGAGCTCATGTCTCTAGCTGCATATGTAGCAGAGGATGGCCTAGTGGGCCATCAATGGGAGGAAATACCCTTGATCTTGGGAAGATTATATGCCCCAGTATAGGGGAATGCCAGGGCCAGAAAGCTACAGTGGGTGAGTTGGAGAGCAGGGCAGGGGGAGGGTACAGGGGACTTTCAGAGAGGCCATAGCATTTGAAATGTAATGAAGAAAATGTCTAATAAAAGAAAAGACAAGTAAAACAAACAAACAAACAAACAAACAAACAAACAAAAAACATTAGAGAGGCTGGGGAAAGTGGAAGGATAATGACCATCAAAATGATTCCATACTTTCACAGTTTCAAACACATGCAAGTCAAACTTTTTTTTTCCATTTTTATGAGGTATTTCCTTCATTTACAATTCAAATGCTATTCCCAAAGTTCCCTATACACCCCCTGCTCTCCTACCCACCCACTCCCACTTCTTGGCCCTGGTGTTCCCCTGTACTGTGGCATATAAAGTTTGCAAGACCAAGGGGCTTCTCTTCCCAGTGATGGCTGACTAGACCATCTTCTGCTACATATGCAGCTAGAGACAAGAGCTCTGGGGGTACTGGTTAGTTCATATTGTTGTTCCACCTATAGGGCTGCAGACCCCTTCAGCTCCTTGGGTACTTTCTCTAGCTCCTCTATTGGGGTCCCTGTGTTCCATCTGATATCTGACTGTGAGCATCCATTTCTGTGTTTGCCAGGCACTGGCATAGTCTCACAAGAGATATACACTCACTGATAAGTGGATATTAGCCCAGAAACTTAGAATACCCAAGATACAATTTGTAAAACACATGAAACTCAAGAAGAATGAAGACCAAAATGTGGACACTTCACCCCTTCTTAGAATTGGGAACAAAACACCCATGGAAGGAGTTACAGAGACAAAATTTGGAGCTGAGACGAAAGGATGGACCATCCAGAAACTGCCCCACCCAGGGGTCCATCCCATAATCAGCCACCAAACGCAGACACTATTGCATACGCCAGCAAGATTTTGCTGAAAGGACCCTGATATAGCAAGTCTAACTTTAAAACATGGTTGTAAGGACTTACTTTTCTGCATCTTCCTGTGATTTAGAGGATATAATTTTCCACGCTTCCTCTGTGATTTGCTTGCAGAACCATTTCTAACTTTTGTCAGTATAATGTGATTCACACACATCAGAAACCTCATCCATGGCACTTCTATTTTCTTGTGACATTTACTAATGTCATTTACCATCATAAACAAGTAGTGAATTCTAGTTCCCTTTCTCTGTCTATTCTTTTAAAGCTTCAAAGTAAAAAGCAGAAACCAGCCTTTTGCTCTGTCATTATCTGTAAATATATAACTTCAGGGATTTCACAAGAAAGAGAAAAGCAAGAAAAAGAGAAAAGGGAGGAGGTTGGATAGGGGATTTATTTACATAGTTTCCTTTACACACAGAGTATCTTGTTAGCACCACAAAGTCATCAGGATATTTACCAGCATGTTTATTGTTTGATTCACTAGATACCAAATGGAATTAATTATAAAGGCTTTTAATTGACAGGGATGCACTATTTTCTCTCAAAGTTCATATAAATTGATTTAGTCTGTCTTTCTGATTCCCAGTGCATTGGTGACACCAAGGGTATGTTAGTGTTCATGGAAGCCTCTTGACTCATACATTATTCATTCTGCATATAATCTCCTGAGAGCTTTCCTTTCTTATCTTAACCATTCTTTGTCATGTGGATAAAATGTACTTTCTTGGGAGATCACAAGACATGGTTGAAAAATAATACTCATTTAAAATGACTTCTGTTCAATATTACATATTTTCTATGCTTACATTGGACAAAATTTCTGTCCTTATACATGTGAGAATTCCTATGCACCTTTATTAGGCTTTCACATTTCATTACATTTATGTCATACAATTTTATTTTTTTTTCTTTTTAAACATTCTATCACTGATGCATGAATCATATGAAACAGTGGTGGTGCATCACTAGTTCACTAGGTCACAGTGATGTCACTGGAGATATCTATGAGTGACAGGAAGGTAGAGCACAGTGTCTAAAACAATGTCTCAAAATTGGCATGGTCACGGGACAGCAATCTTACCTCATGGTAATCCCACCAGTCACAAACCTAAATAACTACTTATAGCCACTCCATTTCTTCAATTTATTCATAAGTCCATCATGGAAATGCTTACAAATAAAATATTGATAAGTATATTTACTCTACAGTAATGCTTGAGGCATGGTAAGTCCTGGATAACACGTAGCCTTGCATTTGCTATGGATTGATCTTGGCATCTGCAGTCAGAAGCAAATTACAGGATGTGGGAAAATACAAATGATAGGAAAAAATTATGAATCAAAAGTTCTGCTGATAGTCTTTAGAAAAGACAAATGAAAATATCCCTTGTAATTATCAACACTCACAATCTCTTTCTGAACAAGTTTCTATGTTTTATCACATGAGATAGATATTTTAAAGGACAGAAACAAAAGTTTATCATGCATTATTTGACATAAAGATCCTATAATGCACTTTTTTTGCCAAAATTATTTAATTTTACTTGATAAAGTATTATATTTTGTTTTATACAATCTAACATTTTGAAATATGTGCACACATACATTCATTGGCTAAAGGAAGCCAATGAATGTATCAACAAGCTAATATAGATATCGTTTGTTTTAGTGATATCACTGAAAATATACTTAGAAATTGTCAAGAATAAAATATTATAATTGTTTTTAATATAGTCATTATATTGAACCATACATCTTCTGAGTTTCTTCTTTCTATAAAAGTTAAATGTACCATTTGACCAATAATTCCTCCCCCCAGATCTTTCAAGTCTTTTATTTTTAAAAATTAATTTACTTTAAATGGGCATATGGATCTACATATTAATGATGGTAGCATGGTGTTTTAACATATGTCTATACTGTAAAATATTTATGTTTCAATCAAGTTAAATGTGCTTAGGGCCTCAAATATTTATAATTTCTTTACAGTAAACCTCAAAAGTACCTTCTAATGGTTTGAAAGTTACAGTATGTTATTGTTATTTATTGTCTTCCTGCTGCTGAAAAGCACACTAGAACACCATACCCCTATATAACTATACTTTAATTTCCACTGATCAACTTTCATCCCAGTTTTGTTGTATTGTAATTAATGTGTGAATACTTAGTATATTTTTATTTATATATAAAATATGTTTATGAAGTACCACATTTTATACTTAATATATTTTATTATATGTTTTATTTATTCTTTGATAATTTCTTCCATGCATAAAGTGCATTATGTTCACATGCAAACCCCGGTCCTCCCTTCCAGCTCTCCCTAGATCATCCCATATTCCTCACCCAAATTCATGTATTTATTTTGTATGACTCAGACCCAATTTGTGCTATTCATACAGTTGTGCATTTGTAAACATCCACTGAAACATGCTCAACCTATCAGAGAATACAACTCTGAAAAGGTTTATTCTCCCTCTTTTAGTAGCCTTCAATTGTTATACTCAGTTATTAGTATGGCCTTATGTCTTTTTCTCCCATCAGTGTTGGACTATTGACTGGCTTCATCCCTGTATATCTTGTGAAGGCAAGCATATTTTCTGAGTTCATGTGTTTTGTGATTCTGTCATACTTTGAAGATACCATTTTGATCTTTATTAGTTTTCCCCTACTTGAAGCTCTTGAATTATTTATGCCTCCCTCTTTTGAGATTTTCTAAGCTTTGGTAGTATGGGGTATATTATCATTGTTATATTTATAACTGAGCACTCTATAGACACTTGTTCTCTACACTTTGATCAGTTGTGACTCTTTGTACTGTCACCCATTATATAAAGATGCTTCTTTGATGAAGATCGATAACTGTACTAATCTATGAAGGCTTTATACCCCAATATAGGGGAATGTCAGGACCAGGAAAGGGAGTGGGTGGGTTGGGGAGCAGGGAGGGGGATAGGGGATTTTTGGAAGGGAAACTAGGAAAGGGATAACATTTGAAATGTAAATAAAGAAAATATCTAATAAAAAAAGAAAAAAAGAAATAACTTTGACATTATGTTCATTTAGCAAAACAATAGTTGTAAATTGATCATTGGACTTATGTACCCTCTACCCAGGGATTTGTGGCCAGAATTAAGTACTAGTCATGGATTTCTTTCTACAGAGCATGCCTTACAGGCAGTCAGAGAGTAGTTTGGTTACTCCAATAACATCTATGCCACTATTGTGCAAGAGCTTGATGGGTTAGTCATTATGGTAGCTTGCGAGTCAAGTGAATAAGACTGTTGATAATTTTTATTCCTCAACAGCTTGCTTAGAATGTGCTGGTACTGTGAAAACTCCCCAACAGGGAACAAACTTTCAGGTCCATACAAGCTTAATTTCTCCAACTCCAATGACAAAAGTATGTGGTCGGCAACCAACACCAGTGCATTATCTTGCATTATTTTGAGGGATCTCTTTGATCTCCCAGACTAATTAACTTGGGGGAACACATCATATTTCTGCCACTGAGCCTGTTATTTGACAATGTATAATGCATTAGCATTATACTTGCTATGGAGTAATTCTATTTAAACTCTTTATGTGTGTAAGTCTATATACATATATGTATTTATCACCATTTACTATTCTAGTGGTTGCTTTTCTGACTGCAGTAAGATGTAATTTTGGTGTAAATTTAATTTTCAATTCGCTGAAGGATAATGAGGTTAAACACTTCTTAAAAATATTTCTTAGTAATTTGAATGAATTCTTTTGAAAATTGTCTATCCATAGCTCAAAAATTTATAATTCATTTTTTAAAATGTAGTCATTAGTTTCCTTGGTATTTAGTTTTTATTTTAGTACACTGTATATTCTATACACTAACCCTCTGTGAGACATACAGATGTCAGTTTTTCTCATTTCATAGGCTGCCTCTCTTGTTAATGAATTAAAAACTTTAGTATACAATCTTTTCCTTCTTTATTTTTGAGAAGTTTATACATGTATTCAGTGAATATAAGCATATTAATATCTGTGATTACACTTTCCAGCTACTTTTATATGATCCTATTGTACTTCCTTCCAACTTTATCCAATATACATATATTGGATAAAGTTGAAAGGAGGTGCATATGTATATTTCCAATTTACATTTATATTTATATCTATATCTATCTCATCTATGTCTATACCTAATCTATATATTATCTAATATATATCTATATCCATATGTTATACTAAGTACAGCAAGTGCTGCCAATATGAGGATGGGAATATGACTACTGAAACGTGGAATGTACAGAAAGAATGATTAGCCCTCTCCAAGCTACTATAAATGTCTAATAGATTCTCACTATGGGGTTGGGTGTGAACATTATCTACCCCATCTATGCTGGCCTTTAACTGTTTTGATCTTGTGTATATCTTCTGCAGATAAACACAGCAGCTATGAGTTCATGAGTGCAATAACCATGTCATGTCCAGAAAGAAGCATTTCATAGGACTTCTCTCCAGCCTCCAGCTCTTGCATTCTTTCTGAGTCCTCTTCATAACATTCCTTAAGACATGGTGGTAGTGAGTGATATGGGTATTCTGATTAAGGCCAAGCATTCATTTTACCAGTTATTCGTCTCATCACTCACTGTTTTTTTAGGCCAGAGGGAAGCTTCTTTGACCAAAGTTGAAAATAGCCCAAATTTATAGGAATGAAAGATGTATTTAGAAATAAATTTGACTATGGGGCCTTTTAGCAAAACAATAATATCAGAGTCTAGGCTAGCCTCAATGACATCTACATCCATGGAATTTTGGATACTATTATACTAGCAGAGATGAAATTTCCTCTTATGAAATGATATTTGATCCAACTTCATAAGACCAGGACCTTATTCAGAACGTTGTTTCCTGAGCCTATATCCTGAAGTATATGCTCTTCTTTCCGCTAAAAGTTTTAAAATTTGAACTCTAACATCAAGATTTATATTTTATATTTATATTTTGGAGTTTATATTTTATAGAAGGTGAAAGAGAAGGAATAATCTTTCCTTCTCAATAGACATCAATGAGCAAAAGGAAAATTACATTTTTTCTAATGTAGTCACACTGAATGTATTATTAACATATAACATAGAACAGTAAGTTCCATGACCAGTACTAGATGGCCAGTGCAAAAAAAAAAAATCACTGGTATTTTCATAAACTTTATGTCTCATGTTGCCTTGTTTGGACAACTTTTTTGTCTTAATGCTTTTTAATTTTAAGTCTGGTTTCAGGTTTTGTGCTTCTATGGGTTTAGTGTGTGTATGTTTTATAGGTTTTACTTTTAAAAAAATTCTAGTTTGTATATATTTTGTTTGCCTATCCCTCCAAAAAAGAGATTGAGATTCATAGGGGATGGAGCTGCTTGCAGCAAAATGTGGAGAGGAACTAAGAGGAGTTGGATGATTAGAATATATCCCATATACAGTCACCAAGCACAGACACTATTGCTGATGCTAACAAGTACTTGCTGAGAGGAGGCTGATATAGCTGTTTCCTGAGAGGCTCAGCCAGAGCCTGACAAATACAGAGGTGGATGCTCACAGCCAACCATTGGATTAACATAGGGTCCCCAATGGAGGAGTTAGAGAAGAGACTGAAGGAGCTGAAGTGGTTTGCAACCCCATAGGAAGAAAAATTGGATGGTTTTAGCTCCCTTGTCAAAGATCAAGTGACCATAGGTATGTAGGTTCATTTCTGGGTCTTCAGTTCTATCCCATAGATCTACTTGCCTGTCACTGTACCAATACCATGCAGTTTTTATTGCAATTGCTCTCTAGTACAGCTTGAGGTCAAGAATGGTGATTCCAATAGAAGTTCTTTTATTGTTGAGAATAGTTTTCACTATCCTAGGTTTTTTTGTTATTGCAGATGATTTTGCAAATTGCTCTTTCTAACTCTGTGAAGAATTAAGTTGGAATTTTGATGGGGATTGCATTAAATCAGTAGACTACTTTTAGCAAGATGGCCATTTTTACAATATTAATCTTGCTAATCCAGGAGCATGGGAGATCTTTCCATCTTCTGAGATCCTCGATTTCTTTCTTCAGAGTCCTGAAGTTCTTATCTTATAGATCTTTCACTTGCTTAGTTAGAGACACACCAAGGTATTTCATATTATGTGTGACTATTTTGAAGGGTGTTGTTTCTCTAATTACTTTCTCAGCCTGTTTATCTTTTGTGTAGAGGAAGGCCACTGATTTGTTTGAGTTAATTTTTTATCCAGCTACATTGCTGAAGTTGTTTATCAGGTTTAGGAGATCTCAGGCAGAATTTTGGGTGTCACTTAAGTATATCATATCATCTGCAAATAGTGATATTTTGACTTCTTCCTTTATATCACTTTGATCTCCTTTTGTTGTTTAATTGTTCTGGCTAGGACTTCAAGTACTGTATTGAATAGGTAGCGAGAAAGAGGGCAGCCTTCTGTAGTCCCCAATTTTAGTAGGATTGGTTCAAGATTCTCTCCATTTAGTTTGTTGTCTCTTGGGTGAATTTGGTTCTTTTTGTTCTAAGCCTGTCAGGTGTGTTGTCGGGCTGCTAGTGTATGTTCTCTCCAGTTTCTTTTTGGAGACACTCAGAGCTGTGAGTTTTCCTCTTAGGANTGCTTTCATTGTGTGCCATAAGTTTGGGTATGTTGTGACTTCATTTTCATTAAACTCTAAAAAGTCTTTAATTTCTTTCTTTCTTTTTTCCTTGACCGAGTTATCACTGAGCAGAGTGTTGTTCAGCTTCCTCGTGTGTGTGGGTTTTCTGTTATTTATGTTGTTATTTGAGATCAGCCTTGGTCCCTGGTGATCTGATAGGATGCATGGGATTATTATCTTGTTTTTGTTGATGCCTGGTTTGTGACCTATTTTATGGTCAGTTTTGTAGAAGGTATCATGAGTCACTGAGAAGAAGGTATATACTTTTGTTTTAGGATAAAATAGTCTATAGATATCTGTTAAATTCTTTTGTTTCATAACTTCTGTTAGCTTCACTGTGTCTCTATTTTGTTTCTGATTCCATGATCTGTTCCATTGAATGACAGTGGGGTGTTGAAGTCATCCACTCTTATGGTGTGCAGTGAAATGTATGCTTTGAGCTTTAGTAAGGTTTCTTTTATGAATATGGATGCCTTTGCATTTGGAGCATAGATATAAAGAATTGAGAGTTCATCTTGGTGGATTTTTCCTTTGAGGAGTATGAAGTGTCCCTACTTATGTTTTTTGATAACTTTAGGTTGAACATTGATTTTATTCTATATCAGAATGACTACTCCTTTTTTCTTCAGACCATTTGCATGGAAAATTGTTTTACATCCTTTTACTCTTAGGTATTGTCTTTTTGTCATTGAGGTGGGTTTTCTATATGCAGCAAAATCTTGTGTCCTATTTATATAACCAGTCTGTTAGCCTATGTCTTTTTATTGGGGAATTGAGTCCATTGATATTAAGAGATATTAAGGAAAAGTAATTGTTGTTTCCTGTTATTTTTGTTGTTAGAATTAGAATTCTTTTCATGTGAATATCTTCTTTTAGGTTTGTTGAAAGATTACTTTCTTGCTTTTTCTAGGGTGTAGTTTCCCTTCTTGTGTTGGAGTTTTCCTTTTATAATCCTTTGAGGGGCTGAATTTGTGCAACAATATTGTGTAAATTTAGATTGTTGTGGAATACCTTGGTTTCTCCATCTATTGTAATTGACAGTTTTTCTGGGTATAGTAGCATGGACTGGCTGTCATGTTCTCTTAGCGTCTGTATGACATCTGCCTAGGATCTTCTGGCTTTCATCATCTCTGGCAAGAAATCTGTTATAATTCTGATAGGTCTACCTTTATATGTTACTTGACTTTTCTTCCCTTACTGCTTTTAATATTCTTTCTTTGTTTTGTGCATTTGGTGCTTTGATTATTATGTGACAGGGGGAATTTCTTTTCTGGTCCAATCTATTTGGAGTTCTGTAGGCTTCTTGTATGTTCATGGGCATCTATTTCTTTAAGTTGGGGACGTTTTCTTCTATAATTTTGTTGAAGATGTCTACCTGCCCTTTAAGTTGGGAATCTTTGCTTTTTTTCTGTACCTATTATCCTTAGGTTTGGTCTTCTCATTGTGTCCTGGATTTCCTGGGTATTTGGGGTTAGGATCTTTTTGCATTTTTCATTGTTTTTGATTGTTGTGTCAATGTTTTCTATGGAATCTTCTGCACCTGAGATTCTCTCTCCTATCTCTAGTATTCTGTTGGTAATGATTTTATCTATGACTCCTGATCTCTTTCCTACATTTTCCATCTCCAGGGTTGTCTCCCTTTGTGATTTCTTTATTGTTTCTACTTCCATTTTTAGATCCTGGAAGGTTTTGTTCAATCTCTTCACCTGTTTGGTTGTGTTTTCCTGTAATTCTTTAAGGGATTTTTGTTTTTCCTTTTTATGGGTTTCTACTTGTTTACCTGTGGTCTCCTGTGATTCTTTAAGGGAATTATTTATGTCCTTCTTAATGTCCTCCTCATCATCATCATGAGAAGTGACTTTAGATCCATATCTTGCTTTTCTGGTGTGGTGGTATATCCCAGACTTGGTACAGTGGGAAAATTGGATTCTGATGATGCCAAGTAACCTTGGTTTCTGTTGCTTCTGCTCTTATGCTTGTCTCCTGCCATCTGATTATCTCAAGTGTTCCCTGCCCTCACTATATCTGATTGGAGCCTGTTCTTCCTATAATCCCAGTTGAGTCAGAACTCCTCAGAGTCCGGCTTTCTCTATGATTCTGTGATTCTGGGATCCTGGGATCCTGGGATCCTGAGATTCTGGGTGTGTCAGAATTCCTGGGAGTCAAGCAGCCTCTGAGACCCTGAGATCTTAGTGTGACAAAGCTCCTTGGATACTGGGATCCTAGAATCCCAAGATCCTGGGCATGTTACAGCACCAGGGAGTAGAGACTCCTCTCCTCTGAGCACTTTTGGACTGTGCACTGAGTTTGTCCCCAAGGTAGAGCAGCACTGATTAGAAAGATTTTTTTCTCAATTTTTATGTGTTGGAATTTTGATAAAGAGTTGATCAAATCAATATTAATCTTACTATGTGCATGATGGATATATGCATAATTTGCTCTGTTCTTTTTTAGTTTGTTTGTTTTTTACTGTTGGTTTTAAATTTTTGTTTAGATTTTTCACTTCATTTGTGGGTTCGTTTGCTTGCTTGCTTGCTTTTTGGGATATTTTGAATAGGGTTGTCTCAATGATTTCCTTCTCAATATGTTTTGCCTTCCTATGTAGGTATTACTGATTTTGTTATGTTAGTTTCATTACCTATTCCTTTGCTAGAAATGCTGATCAGCTGCAGGAGCTGCCTGGTCTAGGTCTCTCATATAGACAATCACATCATTTGAAAATAGGGTTTGCATGTATTCACTTATTTACTATTTACATTCTTTTGATTCCCTTCTTTTGCCTCAACCCTTTATCTAGGCCTTCAAACACTCTATGGAGCAAAGATGGTCAGAATGGATATTTTCCTGTTCTTAACAACAGAATAGATAGCAACACAATGAAAAATTATAAGCCAATCTCCTGATGAACATAGACACAAAAATTCTCAATCAAAGAGTTACAAATGGAGTTTGAGAATATTTCCAAAAGATCAGTCAATTCTGTCAATATCATTCAAGGGATATGTGGATGGTTTAATACACATAAATCAATAAATGTAATTCACCACTTAAGAGAAAACAAATATAGAGAATCTATAATCATCTCAATTGATGAAGAAATGACCTTTGATTACATCCAACATTCCTTCATAGTAATATGCCACTCCCATTTAATTTTATTTTTTTCAATTTTTATTAGGTATTTACTTCATTTACATTTCAAATGCTATCCCCAAAGTACCCTATACCCTCCCCCTCATGCTAACCTACCCACCCACTCCCCCTTCTTGGCCGTGGTATTCCCCTGTACTGGGGTATATAAAGTTTGCAAGACCAAGGGGCCTCTCTTTCCAATGATGGCTGACTAGACCATCTTCTGCTACATATGCAGCTAGAGACATGAGCTCTGGTGGTGCTGGTTAGTTCATATTGTTGTTCCACCTATAGGGTTGCAGACCTCTTCAGCTCCTTGGGTATACTTGCTCAAGTTCCTCTATTGAGGGCCCTGTGTTCCATCCAATAGCTGGCTGTGAGCATCTACTTCTGTGTTTGTCAGGCACTGGCATAGCCTCATGAGAGACAGCTATATTAGGGTCCTTTCAGCAAAATCTTGCTGGCGTATGCAATAGTGTTTGCATTTGGTGACTGATTATGGGATGGACCCCTGGGTGAGGCAGTTTTTGGATGGTCCATCCTTTCGTCTCAGCTCCAAACTTTGTCTCTATAACCCCTTCCATGGGAGTTTTGTTTCCAGTTCTAAGAAGGGGCGAAGTGTCCACACTTTGGTCTTCGTTCTTCTTGAGTTTCATGTGTTTTTACAAATTGTATCTTGGGT
>NC_034591.1:44956676-44969877 GCF_900095145.1 Mus pahari
AGATTCTTTTATCATTGAGAAGGGTTTTTGTTTTCGTAGGTTTTTCGTTATTCCAGATGAATTTGCAAATTACTCTTTCTAACTCATTGAAGAATTGAGTTGGAATTTTGATAGGGATTGCATTGACTCTGTCGATTGCTTTCTGCAAGATAGCCATTTTCACAATGTTTATCCTGCCAATCCATGAGCATGGGAGATCTTTCCATCTTCTGAGATCTTCTTTGATTTCTTTCTTCAGAGATTTGAAGTTCTCATCAAACAGATCTTTTACTTCCTTAGTTAGAGTCACAGCAAGGTATTTTATATTATTTGTGACTATTGTGAAGGGTGCTGTTTCCCTAATCTTTCTCATCCTGTTTATCCTTTGTGTAGAGAATGGCCACTGATTTGTCACTCACTTGGATCTTTTACACACCGTGTATCTCATGGTGAAATGTAATGGCTATAATTCCATCTGCCTATTACTTCAGGGATAATGTTTTCATGTCTTTTCAAGTGTCATTTTATTCTCAGATGATTTCCTTTTTTTTTTTTTTTTTCAGTTTCAACAGAACTTTAGAGCCAGTGTTAGTTATGTCCAATTGTAAGACAAAAACACAAATACGCAAGTTTGGTCTATACTGCAGCTATTCAGGAAATGTGTTTCTCAGAGAAGAGCGCTGGGTCACATGTGCTTACAGAAGATAGTTATGGGAAAACTTTGGAGATCCCCTCCACATACCATAGAGGATTCCAGAATTCATTGTAGAGATGTTGATAAGCTACATGAAGTTTTGGCCTTTAACTCAGCATGGATTTAACAGAAAACTGGTTTCTGATTTATTTTTCAATGTTCTGTGAGGAAAAATACAGGCTTAAATCCCCTTTTCTTCAGTTTTGTGAAGAGTTTGAAAGAATATGAAAGTTCCAAACTAATTGAGATTGATATTTAATAATTTTGTTTTAAAGTAACATTAAATGGAAAACTCTATTTGCAGAAGCTTATGAATTGTCGTAGTTGAGAAACAATCCCAGATTACAAATCTCCACTAGAGTTTGTAGATCAATTATTTCACATGCATGCAGCTCTGCCTTCTCTGAGCAACCTGTGCTCAGTACATAAAATCAAACATCAAAAGACAATTTATTTATTTATTTATTTATTTATCTATTTATTTATTTATTGTTTATATACAATGAATTACTGACTTCAAGAATTTTAAGACTTCTTTGGAATATTGAGAGCAGCTGTGTTGGGAATCTGATAAAGATACACAGGAGCTGGCTGGCATTTGGAATGCCTAGATTCAGGTTGTTGCTACAGTCCTGCAAACTGGACTCTAAGTCAAACTTTGCAATTTATAAACCCCAGTGTGTAAATCAGAATTGTAAGTATTGACACTCTGAGCATGTTGTCATTAAACATTTAACTGGAGACTTGCTTTCTGTTTCAGAGGCTTAGTCCATTATCTTAAATGCAGGGAGCATGGCAGCACGAAACACAGTGGAGTAGTAGTAGTTTAGAGGAACACCCTGGTCAGCAACAGCAAGGAGAGAGAGAGAGGGAGAGAAGGAGAGAGAGAGAGGGAGAGAAGGAGAGAGAGAGAGGGAGAGAGAGAGAGAGAGAGAGAGAGAGAGAGAGAGAGAGAGAGACTGGGCATGGCTTAGGTTTTTTGAAACCTCAAACACCACCCCAGTGATGCTTCCTANAGAGAGAGAGAGGGAGAGAGAGAGAGAGAGAGAGAGAGAGAGAGAGAGAGAGAGAGAGACTGGGCATGGCTTAGGTTTTTTGAAACCTCAAACACCACCCCAGTGATGCTTCCTAACAAGGACACATGTTCTAATCCTTCTCATCATTTCAAGAAGTGCTACTCCCTGGTGACTAAGCATTCAAATATATGAGCCTACTGGGTGTGTCGGGGGCACTATTATTTAAGCCACCATAGATGTCAAAACCTTTTATGAACCTAAAGGAGTTATTTATCTGCTGTGATAGGTGTTGCACCAATGTGTATTGAAAGCAAACACATTATACTGTTATGATCACAGGAAGGACCCTGAAATCTGAAGACCAATTTAACCTGACAGTCTTTTACAGTTTGCTTGGTCACCTTTAACTGTAATTGCTGTGGCTGTTAGCCATCTTTAGGCATAAGACACATGATTATCTGCTGGTAATTTATCAGTTACATCTAGTATATCAATTACATCTAGTATATGTAGGCATTTCATTTCTCTCATTGTTTTTAAATAAAATGACTTAGGTGTCTCACAACTGTAAATAGGTTTTAAGGTCATCTATAGCTGATAATTTTTGAGGGGAACAAACTGAGACTTGTGGCTAAAAAACCAACTAATGCTATATGGATTAAGCAAGTTGTCTTTAAATATCTAGAAACACACACACACACACACACACACACATACACACACACACACACCCCACCCTACATGTGCAAGCAACAATACTTAAAGGAAAAGAAGCCATGAATTTGAGAGAAAGCAAGGGGTGTTACAATGAAGGGACTAATAGTACAAATCCACCTGCATAGGATGACTTTTATTTTCTAATGTTCTTCTTTACTTTTCCTCAGAAATTTGAAGTTTTCTTTGTAGACCTTTTTTTCTCCTTTGTTAAGTTTCTTCCAAGACATTTTATTTTCTTTGACGGTATCATAAATGGAAGTATGTCAAGGATCTGTGTGGTATGTGTTTGTTGGTGATGTATAAATAGAAAAGGTATTGATTTTTTTTAAAAGTTCTGTATCTTGTATTCAGTATTCTGACACTTTGTTGGAATTGATTCTTTCTACAAGGTTTCTGGTAGAATTTTTGAAATCTCTCATATCATTTATGCCATCTGCAAATAGAAATACTTTGAGTTCTTTTCTTCTTTTATTTTTTAATTTTTTTCCTAGCTTATTGATCCAGCTAGTATTTTGAGCACAGTATTGAATGCTTGTTGATAATAGCCAGCCCTGCATCATTCCTTATTTCAGTGCAATTAAAGTTTTTCTCTGCGTAGGATGATATAGGCTATGGATTTCGCATATGTAGATTTTATTAGGTTAATATGATATTTTCTCTAGTCTTACTTTATAGAACTTTTATCATGAAGGCTTGTTGCAAGTTTTCAAAGGCTTTTGTTCTGGATATATGGATGTAATAATGTGCTAGTGTCTTTAAATCCATTTATATGACTTACTACATTTATTGACTTATGTTGAACTAATATTACACCGCTGAGATAAAGCCAATTTTGTCACGGTGAATAATCATTCTGATCTGTATACAGTTTATTCATACTTTTATCGAAGATTTGAATCTATGATCATCAGGGTTATTGACCTGTAGTTGGCCTGCAATTTTGAAAAATGTGTATGTGTGTGTGTGTATGTGTGTGTGTGTGTGTTCACATTGACCTGGTTTTGTTAGCGTGATACTGATTTGCAAAAAGACTTTGGGAATGCTCCCTTTCTCCTGCCCATGCCCCCTCTCCTTTTCTTTTGTTTTCTTTCATTTTTATGTGTCTTTGTTTCATTCATTCATTCATTCATTTATTTGTTCATTCATTCCTTTTCTTCTCTTCTTACTCCTCCTCCTCCTCCTGCTCCTCCTTCTCCAATAACATAAAGATTGAATATGGATCTACTTTGCATTCCTGGAAACATTCTGCTATGAATCCATTTGATTCTGGACATTGTGCTGTTGTTGTTCTTGCAGTTTTGTCAGAAAACTTTTTATTCCTGTTTAAATGAGATGTTTATATGTGCCTATGCAGGTTGTTATTATTTCGTTTCCTTAATTTTGGTGGTTTTGATTCATTTAGAATATCTTTCATTTCTTTTAGTTCTTTCAGTTTAAGGAAACACAGGTTTCTAAAGAATTACCTTGTTAATGTCAGTAGGTCTTTGGTATCTGTTGTAATTTTAACCTGTTCACTTCTCTGTCTGTAAATTTGGATCATCTCTTTCTTTTGTGCAAAGGGTCAGTTGATCTTGTTTATCTCCTAAAAGAACCTGCTCTTAGAATTATTTATTATCTGTGTACTGTTTCATTTTCTGTCTTATTAATTTCTGCTCTGATTTTTATTTCTTGTCTTCTACTGGGTTTGGGTTTGGTTTATTATTGTTTTAAATTTTTTGAGCTGCATAGGTAAGTTTTTTATTTGTTCTCTTTCTGATTTTTTTCAATGTAATCATTGAGAACGATATATTTCCTTCATACAACTGCTTTAATGTCTACCAAAGGATTTGCTCTGCTGTTTTTCTATTCTCATTTACTTCCGGAATATTTTTATTTCTTGATTTCTTCTTTGACTCATTCATCATCCAGTAATAAGTTGTTTAATTTCCATGAGTTCGTGTAATTATTAATGATCTGTTTGCTGTTGATTTTAAGTTTTATTTTATTATACTCAGATAGATTACACAGTGTTACTTAAATCTTTCTAAAGATTTTAAGATCTGTTTTGTGACCCAGGATATATATCAAAGTATTTTTAATATTAATTTGTAAAGCTCAGCCCTTGATCTTTAATTACTGCAGTGATTCCACACATGTTAGAAACATGACCATGTGTGAATTCAGGAATGCCTTCCCTTGAGGAGAGTTCTGAAAAACTAGTATATATAATTTTTCTTAAGGAATGGTTCATGTTAGGAAGAATGATTTAAAAAAGCCTTATTCTTTTTGCTTTTAACAATGACTAGATGTGGTCAGGTGTGGAACTTAGCATGTGTGCTTTGTTTCCAAAGTTGAGAGTCATGACACACAGAGCTGATGCAATCTTAATAGTGGATATTCTCCTCATTATTATTAATTTTTTAGATATCCTTTAATATCTGGGTTTCTCCACATCTTCACTCAGACTGCCATATGAGAAAGAATTTTCCCTTTCCATCATGAACTAATTTAAGGTTTGGCAGAAAAACTCAGGCAACCAACAACCCAGGGTTTCCTACTTAGCATATTAATTATCCAAGCTTTCAGCCTGAAGCTAAGATAGGTTGAAGCTTACGCAAGATTCTCCAACTTCTCTGAAATCAAGCTGATAGCACACAAAAATATCCTTGTAGACCTCATATTTTCTGTGTGTAATTTCTATTCTCTGGGCATTTTTAGCTTCATCAGTTTCTGCTTATGTTCAGACTTGAACATATGGTTCTGTTAATGGGAAGTGACTGGATTCTAGAAGAAGGCAGCATTTAGTAGCTCAGTGTGCTGTCTGAGCAGGCCTTTGGCAGAGATCCTTCTCACCTTAATTTTCTTCATTACTTCTTCCTGTGACTCACAGAAGGGTGTATCATTCACAGTAGACATGCTTAGGACAATTCAAATGTATCTTTGCAGTGTTCTATCTACTAATCATAGGCATTCATACAGGACAAATAAGGGAAAATCTTAATGACAACATTCAGAAGTATATAATATTGACAGTATTGAGACTTTATGTCTGAAAATACTAAGGAATCTGAGATATGGAAAAATGATGGACTTTTCTAAAGCATTTTTTTCCTGTTTTAATTCTTTTTGGATATTGAATTTTTTCCCATTTTCTGATGACTATGGATAATAAATAGAAGAAACTTCTTTTTCTTGAGAAAACATTGATTGTGTCTCTTTTCTCTTTCTATTAAGTTGTGTGTCTATTTTATTTTATTGCACTTTGAAATAAGATCTTATCATATAACTTCTGTTGGCCTCAATCTTACAATCCTACGGTTGTCATGTTCTGTGTGTTTAGGTTCAGGTATGTGTAAGACATCTAGTTCTTGAGGACATGATTTTCTTGTCAGAACAAATTATATCTGAAAAGTAGCATTAGTCTACTAGTAATATCCAAGGTAAAACTTTGTATTAAGTGCATCAGTATTTTCAATGATAGAATGTAGTGTACTTTATGAATAACAAAAAGCAAAAGACAGCTCTGAGGAAATTATGAGTTATTTCCCGAATAAAACTTTGGTATATTTTTGCTGAGCACATTTTTAAAAGTAGTTATATTTACAGAGTAAACAAAAGTTCTTAAAGTGATGTTTTATCATTTTTTTAAAAAAATTATAGAAAACATAGTGACAACAGATGCTGGTGAGGATGTGGATGAAGGGGGAACACTCCTCTATTGCTGGTGAGATTGCAAACCACTCTCGTACAACCACTCTGGAAATCAGTCTAGATTTTTCTCAGAAAACTGGAAATATTCCTACCTGAAAACCCAGCAATATCACTCTTGGGCATATACCCAAAAGACGCTCCACCATATAACAAGAACACATACTCTTTGCAGCCTTATTTGTAATAGCCAGAAACTAGAAGCAACCCAGATGTGCTTCCACTGAAGAATGGATACAGAAAAAATGGATTCTTTCACACAATATTAAAGTCTATTCAAGTGTTAAAAACAAAGACATCATGAAGTTTGCAGGCAAATGGATAGAACTAGAAAATATCAATCTGAGTGAGGTAACCCAGACCCAAAAGGACATACATGGTATATACACACTGATAAGTGAATACTAGACATCCTTCTTATTTAACCTCTTTGGATCTATGAGCTATATCATAGGTATTTGGTTACGTTTGGCTAACTCCAGAGACCTGAAATTAGGGAGACTCCCAAAACTCAATGTGCGTGACCTTAGCCAAAATGGCCAACAGTGGAGATATGGAACCTGAAGAGACCACCTCCAGAAGCTAGACAGGACCACCAGTGAAAAGATGGGGACACTAACCCACCTTCAAAAATTTTGACCCAAAATTGTTCCTGCCTAATAGAAATGCAGGGACAAAAATGGAGCAGAGACTGAGGAATAGCCAACCAGTGACTAGCTCAACTGGAGATCCATCATATGGATGAGCAGCAGTTTCTGGCACTATCACTGATGTTATGTTGTGCTTGCAGACTGGAGTCTAGCATGGCTCTCCTCTGCGAGCTTTGCCTCGAAGCTGAGACAGATCAGATACTCAGAGCCAAACAGCATGGGACAATGGTTGGAGAAGAGTTAGGGCAGAGATTGAAGGAACTGAAGTAGATGGCAACTCCACAGGAAGATCAGCAGTGCCAACTAACCTGGGCCCTTGGGAGCTCCCAGAGGCTGAGCCACCAACTAAAGAGAACACAGGAGCCCCTCCTCCACCCCTGGCACATATGTAGCTGAGGGCCTACCTTGTCTGGGCTCAGTGGGAGATCATGTGTCTAATCCTGCAAAGACTTGATGTTCTAGGGTGGAAGGCATACCCAAGGAGGGGCACCCTTTCAGAGGTGAAGGGGAAGTGGATGGGGGAAAGAATCCTATGAGGGGGAACAGTGATGAGGTTCAGTATTTGGGATGTAAATAAATAAATAAATAGATAAATAAATAAATAAACATTTTTTACAAAATAATGTGTGACTTTTAAGAGAGAGGTAGCTGATATAGTTGAAAGAAAGCAGAATTATCACCTTATGATAGAGACATTGAAAATAATCTGAAGATAAATACAACATAAAAGATCAGGAAAACACAAAAATAGACTCCTAACAACCACCANGTTAAGGTGGAGATTTCATTCTTTTCTGCCTTCAGACATCCACATTTTATCCTTTATGCATATATAAAATGACTTCAAGGCTTATTTGATTATAGACTGAATTATTCTATCACAGGATGACAAGCACTGACAAATAGCTTTCCAATAATAAGAAGTCTAGCAGACCCCATGCATATCTGTAAAAGGTGGTATGAGAAAACAGGCAGGAATGTCTTCTATCCAGATGCTTCCATGTGGGAGACAGTGCTGTCAATGTCTGTTACATTATTCTGTCACCTGGGACGTCTTACATTTATCAGGGCAATCAAGTTTCAGGATAATTTTCTAACTAGTAACCCAGGCTAGAGTAGCACATTACGAAAGATTAGTTGAATTAAAAGGTATGTTCACATAACATTAATGAGTTTTGCCTACTTGTCAATATTCTTAGAAATATTCATGTTCAAATGAGGACAATGGCAGAATTCCATGTTTGGACGTTTGCCTAAAGTAACCTGAGGAAACAATGGAGTTGTGGTTTCTGATTTTTGTTAGTATTCATAAAATATGACAAACATTGAGAATACTGTAAAACCAGGTTGACTTTTTATATAATAGGTAAGTAGCCTGGAGACCTTTACTCAGTATTTTAGGTAGGTAGTATGGGATCTGGCATTAGTATGGGAATGGAGTTCGTTTGTCAGTTGTGGTGGTTTACATCTGTAATTCAAGATGTGTGGCTGAATAATATGGATTGGAATCCATTGTCAGCTATATGGGGAGATCCTGTTGCAAAAGAACAATAGCAAAGCCTAGAGAGACAGTTCAATTTGTAAGAGTGTTTGCTACTCTTAGCAGAGGACTTGGGTTTGATTCCTAGCATCTATGTCAAGTGGTTCATAGCTACTATAACACCAGCTTTAGACTCAGTTACATACACATCAATAAAATCAAAATAAGCACTAAAATACAATAATAAGACTAGAGATGTTTCTTAGTGGTAGATCTCTTGATCAGTGTATATAAAACCCTAGATTTGAACACCAACCCCAAACAAACCAAAAAGAACCAAAAACAGAACCAAAAAGAGAGGACAGATACTTGAATGGGTACATTTATAAACCTATGAGTGAAAAGTATTGCTTATTCAGGAGAGAGTCAGAATTTTGGGTATGCTACATGGTAGCCATCATTTCTATAACTGAGGCACTTAGAAGTGGTGGATTGAACATGAAAGAACAGACATGTTTTACTAAATTTAAGTAGTGTCATTATATAATATTTTCAGTTTAGAAGAAAAAAAGAATGACTTTTTCTGCCAAAGAGGCAAGTGTTAAGTCTATTTTTTCCCCTACCATATGTCACAAGGGAAAAAAATAATCACAGATGTCAAGGAGAACTTAAGCTAGAAGAATAAGACCAACAATAACGACCAATAAATGGAAAAGAAAAAAAGTATTTCCAGCTCAACTGTTTATTTTTTTAATGGATATTTTATTTATTTACTTTTCAAATGCTATCCTCTTTCCTGGTTTCCTTTCCACAACCCCCACATCCTATTCCCCCTCCCCCTGCTTCTAGAAGTGTGTGCTCCCATCCACACACCCACTCCTGCATCCCTGCCCTAACATGCTATGCAGTGGCATCAAGCCTTCACAGCACCAAGGGCCTCCTCTCCCATTGATGCCCAACAAAGACCATCCTCTGCTACATATGCAGCTGGAGTCATGGGTCCCTCCATGCCTCCATGTGTACTCTTTGGTTGATGGTTTAGTCCCTGGAAGCGCTGGGAGGTCTGGTTGGTTGATGTTATTCTTCCAATGGGGTTACAAATCCTTCAGCTCCTTCTGTCCTTATGAAATCCAGAGTTTCATAATCACATTGGAGAGTAGGAGGGTTCTAAAATGATCATGTAAAATAATTGTTATTCACTTTACTCAACTTAAAATAAATGTAGCTGTATTTAATAACTTATACTTTTAAAATAATGAAACAATTAATTTTGTTTAGGATCCACACTTTGTAACTCCATCATGAGTTCTATTTTATTCCTTTTCAAAACAATCAACTTTTTATTTTGTATTTTATTGAATATTTAATAATTATTCATTAAGTCTTTATTTTCTTAGTATTTCATAGTTTCTGTAGTTTTAATTTTACATGAAAATAGTAAGATCATTAAGGTTCAGTCTTTTCTTCACTAATATATTTTTAAGTAAAATAAAATTTCCAATAGCATACTTAGATACATACACACATCTTAATTTTAAATTTTCCTATTTAATATCATCTAGCTATAAACCCTGTAACCTGTAACAGATGTTTGTTTACAAAATATATCATTTGGTATTTCCTTTTTAAACCTCATATACTTGTCTATATATTTAGGAAGGCATATTTCTGAGTTTGAGGCTAGCCTGTTCTACAAAGTTAGTTCCAGGACAGCCAGGGCTATACAGAGAAACCCTGTCTCAATTCCCCCTCCCCGATGCCCCCCCAAATTCTAAACCACTTGTTACTTTATAAATTTTAGTGATTATGAGGTTAATTATATTGTGTTCTTAGGATACATTATTTCATTCCTAGAAATCAGTTGTTTGAGGTTTTGTTTGCAAATATTCAGGTATCCTCTGTGCTTTCTTGAAGAGATGGCACAGTAAATCATCTTAGAAAACAAAGTTCAACCCAGTCAATTAGATTAAAATTTAAATGATGGCATGAGTTTATACCCTGTTACATTTTAATCTGCTTGTTATGCCAGTTACATAGACAAATTTGTCACTTTTCTTGTTGATTTTAGTTCTCATTGATTTTCTACATTTGTCATACTTTTATTTCAATGTAAGATATATTATTTTAGGTGGACTGATGATTTCAACATTATGCAACACCTTTGTTTCAGTAAATATTCCTACTTGAAGTCTAAGATATAATAAGATAGCTATGTCTGGTGTGTGTATGTATGTGTGTGTGTTTGTATGTGTGTGTGTGTGTGTGTATGCACGTGTGCATGCGTGTTTGGTTCATATTAGCATATGACTGGGCTATTAGAGTGACACAGCTTTCTAATATCATTATGTATCTACTTGACACTCGAACTGTGTAAACAAGATTTGTTCCTTCTCCCTTTGGTCCCATACAGGCATTTTTTTAACACAGGAATCAAAACAATTCTTTGGAAATCTAAATTCATTTCTCTTTTTACCCACTTCTGTTAGAGTAAAAATTCAAGTTCTCACTTAATGTAGCTGGCTCTTTTTGTGCTAGCATTCTTTTATAGCTCTGAGCTTGTCTCCCGCTATTCTCTCTGAGAGCTTTCTGAGTCATTGTTCACAGTTTTAGGTATGAGTCAATCTTCTGTTTGAGGGTGATGCTTCCCCTTGGCTAATCTGCAAACCTATCGCGCTACTGTTGCAAGCTGTCTCCTTGTGCATCTTATGACAACTCCAGATAAAATTGTAAGCCATACCTGATTTCTAACAGCCCATAGCTCCTAAGCAGCTCTTGTTCTCCTTTCCTCAAAGAACTTCTAGCTTTCTGGTTACTGAGCCATAGTGAAATGCCCAGATCTACAGGGCACGTTCATTAGGTTCATTCAATGACATATCCCAAATGCTTTGAAATCCATCTAGTACCAACTAATTTCCAATAAATATTTGTAAAAGGAATCAGTGAATCCCATTCTCTAACGACGTCAGCTATTCTTCATTGAAAAGACAGTTAAGCTGTTGTGAGAACACTCAGGACACTGCACATGAGGTTAGTGCTGGTAGATTAGAAGACTTTTTACACTGCAGGCTTACTGCTTTTCAACAAGCCATTGATGCATTTTTTTTCATCAAAATATAGATAAATAATTTAAAATCTCATACTTAAATAACTATGTTGTTTAGAAATTTAATGTTTTGTGGGAGAGAAGCAACAACAATAAATGAAAGCAAACAAACAAGGAAAGCAAGGGGAGAAGACCCTTGGCTGAATCTGTCTAGATAAGGTGCGCATTGCTACTGGAATCAATTGCCAAAGTAATTGAGGCAAGGGATATTTACTGAGCTTTTTCCATCAGCCAGATACTGCACCAAGTGTCTAAACTTAGTTCCTTTTAGTAACTCCAATGATCCTTTAAGGATTTATTCCATTTTGGAATACTTTATAGGTGAGAAATTCTGACCCAGTCATTAAATATCTGCATTTTTTGACAAGTCCACTTTTTAATTTCCTATTATATGAGGAAGGTAGGCTTTTGACTTCTCAGATTCTGAATCTGAGGGAATAAAAAACATCGAATGTGGGCCATAAATATAACTTTGACTGGCCACTTTATCAAAATCTTTATACTCCTTAGGCCATTTATCCTTACCTGTAAACATGAAAGGTGATAGTAAATGCAGTTGTTACACCAAACCTTCTTGATTTCAGTAAACTAAATCATCAGATGCAAAATTAAGAGCTTGCCTTCAGGGCTCCATCCAACCTTACTTTTCTTTTTGGCCAGCTCCCTTGGCTGCCCTAAACCTTCTCACTTCCCATAAAGTAAAGACCAAGAAAAACCTGGATGGACTCTGAACAACAAATGACTGTGTTCCAAGTCCTCTGTACAGAGCGAGCTTGGTTTTTATTCAGAAGTCATGACTTTATTAAATCCGGCAGCTGAGACTTAAATAATCCCAGCATGCAGATTCTATGATTTCAGCCATTTAGCATAACTTCATCTATGCAATATTTGTTTTAGCTTTTATGCTGTTCTGTGAGGTATAAATAACTTCCATGTCAAGGTAACAGGCTTTCTATAATGTTCTGTCTCCAAACACCTGAGTAGTAGAGAATTAGCCAAAATCTCTCTCTCTCTCTCTCTCTCTCTCTCTCTCTCTCTCTCTCTCTCTCTCTCTCTCCCATCATCTCCTCTCCCCATCTTCCACTCTGTTCGCTATATCTCTATGTGTTTATTGTTTGCCTTTTCTCTCTCTTCATGTGGGTGCTAAATGTGAATTTATGTATTCCTGCATGTGTACATGTACATATGCAGTGTCTGTGTGTGGTCATTTGTAGAGATCTCACCTCTACTATCCTCTTCAATCAATTTCTACCCTAATTTTTTAAGATGAGGTCTCTGCATGAATCTGAAGTTTATGGTTAACCAAGGATACAGGGATCCATTTGTATCCTTGCCCCGAGCATTTGTAATTACAAACTCATGCAGCTTTACTGTGGGTTCTGAGAATTTGAACTCAGTTCTTTATGCTTGTCTGGAAAACATTATTTTTTAATTTTTTTATTTAGATATTTTCTTTCTTTACATTTCAAATGCTATCCTGAAAGTTCCCTATACCCTCCCTAATCCCCTGTTCCCCTACCCACCCACTCCCACTTCTTGGCCCTGGCATTCCACTGTGTTGGGTCATATAAAGTTTGCAAGACCAAGGGGACTTTTTTTCCCCAATGATGGCCAATTAGGCCATCTTCTGCTACATATGCAGCTAGAGACACGAGCTCAGGGGGTACTGGTTAGTTCATATAGTCGTTCAACCTATAGGGTTGCAGCCCCCTTCAGCTCCTTGGGTACTTTCTCTAGCTCCTCTATTGGGGGCCCTGTGTTCCATCCAATAGCTGACTGTGAGCATCTACTTCTGTGTTTGTGAGGCACTGGCGTAGCCTCACAAGAGGCCGCTATATCAGGGACCCTTCAGCAGAATCTTGCTGGCATGTGCAT
>NC_034591.1:44970817-44976236 GCF_900095145.1 Mus pahari
ACTATCTTCAGTTTTGGACCAACATATTAGCTTATAAGTGTCCAATGCAGAGTTATATACCTAGTGTTCTCTCTCTCTCTCTCTCTCTCTCTCTCTCTCTCTCTGTATCTATCTATCTATCTATCTATCTATCTATCTATCTATCTATCTATCTATCTATAGTCTTATACATTGCCACATAGGTACAAACAAAAAACAAAAAAACATAAACAAACAAACAAACAAACAAACAAAAAGAACTGCCACTGATCTGATTGTAATTGTCCTAGGAAGAAGAAAACCATACTAAAGAATGTGACAAATTTCTTTACAGAACTTAGAGACTTTGATTGTGCTTTTCTCATCCTAATGGCAAATAGCTCTCTGTGTGATTAGAATTGTAGAGGAAGGAAAAAAATAACCCTCTCATTTTCCTTCAGAAGTGGCAGGATTGGGAAGCTGCAAACACCACTCTTCTGATGACTCTGTGACTATTTTCTTTGTACTTTTAATCTAAACCTCAAGACAATTTCCTGGTCCACACATATATATGATAATTTTTGTTGATTTTGTATTAAATATGAGGATTTCTTGATATGGTATACTTTTTATATAGAATCTCTGTAAATAGTAAAATCAGGGGAGAGATCCTTAAGAATTAAGCTCAGTATATTTACTATCTGCTTGTACTTTTTAGGCAATTGTAACAGTCGTTGAAGCTTGGGGTGGGGCTTATGTAGCAGACATTTGTGTCTCACGTTCCTGAAGGCTAGGGGTTCCAAAATCAAGGCTCTGGCACATCTCGTTTCATGTGAAGACAGCTTCCTGTCTTAGAGGGAAGCTCCTTCTTGCCGCAGATTCACATGCTGCACAATATAAAAACAGCAAGATCTCTCCTATGTGACCTCTTCTGGGTCACTGATCGACCCTGTGGGCTCCATATGTATGCAGATGCATCTTATAAATGCCTGTTATCCAGGCATCATCACCTTAGCGACCAGAGCTCCCACACATGTCTTTGGGAGCAACAAATATCCAGTCTATAGCACTATTTGTACACTGTTAGTGATTTTTCCACCTATAATGTATTTTGTGCAAGTTTTATAAGCAGGATAGCTACTTTTTCTTACCACCAAGTAAAATTTCTTATAAAAATCTTTGAAAACTACATTTGAACAAAAATTGGAAAATAAGGTATTTGTATTTCTGTCAAAGATAAGCTATTAACAGTTTGATGAATATTTTTATTATCTGCAAAATGTGTTTTTCTTATATATAATTATATACATATATAATTACAAAATTAGTGTTCATTTACTTTTACTCTTTTTTTCAGCTGAAAATATTTAAAAATTTTTTCGATTAACCTCATCATTAGGGATGTTGTTGTGTATTTCACTTCTCTCACTTGGCTATAGTAAAATACCAGTTGCTACAATGTTTATAGAGAGCAGAGGTCTGCTTTGGATTCTTCTGGAGGTTGGGAAGTCTAAGATGAGGACAGAGGCAGGATCAGTGTTGGAAGAAGTGACTGCTTTCTCACTTATTCCTTGCTGCATCCTTTTGTAGAGCAGACAACGTTTTCTGAGGTGTCCCTCTTTATAAGTATACTAATGCAGTCCACAAGGGCTCTAACTGTACCATCAGGACACGCTGCAAAGGCAACACTGCCAATACCATGACATCAGCATAGAAATTCTGTTTTATTGTTTGTTTGTTTGTTTGTTTGTGTGTTGAAACAAGGTACTGGCTGGCCTGGAATTTTCTAGACGAGGTATGACTTGAAGTCCTGGGAATTATATCTCCCTCTGTCCTTCAAGAGTTACGTCCAGAGGCAAGGACCATTATGCTCCTTTTTAAGGGGGATATAAACCTTTTTTATACTGCAACCAAATAAAAAAAAAAACTGCATTATAATATTCAGCTATTGTTTTAAGACAAGATCTAAAGAAGAAGTAGATCAAGCTATATTTGAAACTGATAAGTGATGTTTATAAATTTATGGTCATTTCTTTGTAAAGTAGTAAAATTAGAGGCTGAAGAGAGTGCTTAGTGGTTGGTTAGGAGCACTGACTGCTTTTCTTGATATCCTGAGTGAAACGTCCCAGTGCCCACAGGGTGGCTCACAATTGACTGTAATTCCAGTTTTAGGGCACTCAGTACCTCCTAGGACACTAGGGATGCACATGGTACACAGATATACAGAAAGCAGAACAACCACGGACATAAATAAAAATAATATAATTTTAAAGTAGTAAATTCTTTTGCCATCAGAACTTTTCAATAATGTTATAAGACGATATTGCTATAAAGCAACAGGTCTTGGCTTCTAAGTACTAAATAATACCAAACTTGGAGAGATTTAAAGAGAAGGTGAGTTGATGCTACTCTTGTCCTACTAATTTTTGGAAGCACTTTCTAGACCAGTGGTTCTCATTCTGTGGTTCACTACCCATTTGGAGATCAAACAAACCATTCACAGGGGTTGCATATCAAATATCTTGCACATTAGATATTCATAACAGTAGCAAAATTCTACTTATGAAATAGCAACAAAATGATTGGACACATAAATAGCCAGTGACCTGGTATCAATCTGGCACCATACTCTTATGTCCTGGGTTTCTAGGGATGCATGCATTCTAAATGGATGACCTGAGACTAGTAGGCCTGTCATAGGAGATACAGAGACAAAGAATGGAGCAGAGACTGAAGGAAAGGCCATCCAGAGACTGTCACTCCTGGGGATCCATCCCATATACAGTTACCAAACACAGACACTATTGGGGATGCCAACAAGAGCTTGCTGACAGGAGCCTGATATAGCTGTCTCCCGAGAGACTCTGCCAGTGCCTGACAAGCACAGAAGTGGAGACTCACAGCCATCCATTGGACTGAGCACAGGGTCCCCAATGGAGGAGCTAGAGAAAGGACCCAAGGAGCTGAAGGGTTTTGCAGCCCCATAGGAGGAACGACAATATGAACCATTCAGTACCCGCAGAGTTCCCCAAGACTAAACCACTAAACAAAGAGTATACATGGAGGGACCCATGGCTCCAGCCGTATATGTAGCAGAATATGGCCTTATTGGACCATATTCTTATCAATGACATGAGAGACCCTTGGTCCTGTGAAGACTGGATACCCAAGTGTAGGGGAATACCAGGATAGAGAAGCAGGAGTTGGGGGGTTGGTGAGCAGGGGAGGGAGATGGGATTGGGGTGTTAGAGAGGAAATGAGGAAAGGGGATAACATTTGAAATGTAAATAAAGAAAATAATAAAAAAAATGCATCTTATCCAAGAGCTATTTCATACTTTGCATAGTTAGAAAGGTTCAATCACTTATTACAGAGAGTTAAGGAGTGTAATCAAGATATTTCTTGCATGCTATAAGATTTAAATATAGAAAAAAAAATGAATATAGGAGAATTCTAGAAACATCTATCCCATGTGAATCCTTTTATTTGCATTTAACTAACTTCAGTGGCTAGTGTCATCCAGGTATTAGATCCAGCCACTTTACAACTTCAACAGTTACTATACCTATTTATTGTTATGAATTATAAAGGCAGCAGATCCTATGTCTCAGATTAAACACATGTTGTTCAATAACTCCCACCAGAGAATTCTGCATACAAAGGCATTATTCAAAGTAGTTTTCAGCCTTTGTAATGCTATTTCTAAAGAGATGCAGTCTTGACAATTTAATAGTTAAACTTGAAGCCCAAATTGAAAATTCATTTTGTGGGCTGTTATATGCCTGCTTGCCTTATTGTTTTTTTTCTTTCTCTTTGCTGTGACTAATTTAGTCTAAAAGCCAGATAATGAGGTCAATCACCGTAGTCTTCAGCATCATGCAGACAGTGACCCTCCTCTGAGATTTAGTGTCTGAGCAAGGAAAATGGACAATAAGTTTAAATCTCAGTTGAGGAAAGTGCTGTCTGGGATGATCAATAGGACATATCTGAAAAGAATGACAAGACAGATGGACATGTCCGGAAGAGATTTCTCACCACAACAGAAGGTGTTAGTATGTAATAGATGAAAAATAGAATGTTCTTATGGGGTGAATTGGATCCAGATGTGTAAAGACAAACATTTTACATCATTCATATCAAAGTCCAGAAATGCTAGGGGTGTGTGTGTGTGTGTGTGTGTGTGTGTGTGTGTGTGTGTAGCATAGTGCATTGAAAGAACCCAGGAATAGTGACTCTTTCTCTAATCAATGAACATGGATAGCAATGGATCTTGGCATCTTCTCACATCTTCTGCTCAATGGAACCAGAGCTGTGTTTGAGAATAAACTGATTTCAGGAGAATATATGGCAAATAGAAAATATCCCTAGAATCTAATTACTTGAAAGTAAGATAATGAACTAATAATAATAGAGATAGGCAAAAAGGATAGAAATCCATCTGAAAATGACTCCCTCTGAGGAAATGGGGATATTTTGAATATTAAAAATGATAGGAAATTTATAACTATATATGTTATTTATAAGTTATTTAAAAGTATAGGAATCTGTGCACCTGTACTGATAAAAATGTTAATGAGTTGAGAAGAGCTATTCCTTTGGTTTAGTACAATGCCAGATAACAGATGTTCAAGGGCTAGTAGAAACAGAATTTATTATTTCATATTAATCTTGCTGAGTTTAAGTGAAGGAATGTTCTCATTGATTGGAAAACCACCACCAACAAAGACAGACTTAACTGGGCATAATGTTGGTAAATTAATGTCATAAAATCAGGAACTAGATTATTTGTGTTTTTCTTGCATGATACTATTATAATAGGTTGAAAATTATTTTAAAACCCAAACCTTAGGACACTACATTGATCATTTTATCTCGGAAAACAAAATGAATAATTTAGCTACAAAACTTTATATTATATTGTTCAAGTAGAAAAGTGTTGCTTTTGTTTATTTTCTAACTGCTCCTTCCAGGAATAAAACATGGTCAGTGGTGGAGTACTCACATTTATTAAAAATTTCATTTTAGGCTAAGATCATAATTTTTTAGAAAGGGTATTTTAATTGATGGAAGAATCTTGTGATGTTTATGTAATGACCATGATATTTACTGAGGGACCAGTGTAGGCAGCAGAGTGAGGCCAACAGAATCCCAACACAATCCAATACCTGTTCGGAACTGTAAGGGGCAAGGTTCTAGTCCCTGGAAAGAGTGATAGCATTTTACAAAATTTGGCTGGCCAAGTCATATGTAAATTTGGGACATTCCTTGATTATTTTCTTAGCTTTATCTGTTTTGCTTGAAAATATCGAGAATTCAAAAAATGGAATTTCATTAGCTTGTGTTAACAATTTCAAATACAGATACTGTATTAGTCAGGGTTCTCTAGAGTCACAGAACTTGCAGATAGTCTCTATATAGTAAAGGAATTTATTGATGACTTACAGTCTGCAGTCCAAATCCC
>NC_034591.1:44976842-44978388 GCF_900095145.1 Mus pahari
AGAAACCCTGTCTTGAAAAAAACAACCAACCAAACAAAAAATTGTGCCTGTGCTTTTGTCTTGTGCATATGTCTACATGCCTCTGTGTGTGTGTGTGTGTGTGTGTGTGTGTGTGTGTGTGTGTGTATTTGCTTGTGTCTTTTTGGGTGTGTGGATGTGTCTGTTGCTGAGGATTGAAATAAGGGCCCTTCAGAGTCCTTGCTAGAGTTCTGCCACCAAACCACATCCCTCATAGATTAAATAAAACTTCCAAACATCTTTTATATAGAATTTCTAAAATACATATATTTCTTATGTTGTACATATTTATTGTTGTTTATCCTTATTTATTATTACTTTTCTAAAAGATTGTATCCACTTGTACATTACTTTTTATATTTGCACATGGGTATTGAGAACTTCTTTGTGAATTCAATAGGTAAAAATGGTTTCCTTTAATTTGCAAATATTGACCAATTGAGACTTCTTCTATATAGCTATGGATTCTTGTATTCTGTTCTAGACTGTTTCCATATGCCATTTTCTTCTCATTACCTGTAAAGACTAATAGTTATATTTACTTTTAAGACTTTACCTAAAAATAAATTCTTTCTTTGATGTGAGGATAATTAATTTTCTTGTCAGGAAATGTGATGTGTGATCAATCTTTTTGTTTTTAAACATAATCCAGCTTTGAACTGCAAAGTAACCACACATTTTCCTTTTGGAAATATTTGTAGAGGAAATAGTAAACAAAAGACACTTCTGTAATAATATGAGCAAGGAAGACTTTTCCTGTCAGTGAGTAATGAGAGATTTTCTGTGCTAGGAACAGGGATGGTCAGCATGACTGTGTCTTGCAGATTTAGGTTTGCATTAGACAACATTAGGTAACTTATTCATGTGCATATATACTATAATCTCCCTTCACCAATGTTCCTGAAAAATCTTCCCTCTTAAATTCTCTTCTTAGATTCTCATGCTATGTCAAGTGGGGTATGTTCAGTAAGTTCCATTTTTCTTCTCTTTAATTTTGAAATTATCATGCAATTACAACATATTCCCCCTTCCCTTTCCTCCCTCCAAACCCTCTCATATATCTCTCCTTCCTCTCTTTCAGTTTGGAGGTAACCTAAAACCATTACTTTACTGAACCAGCATGATCCCTATGAACATCCTAAACATTTGTCCTTCTACTCACAGATAAGTATAGTCTTCATCCCTCAAGGGAACTTCTCTGTGTGGCAGGCAAAGACGACTACAGACAACCACAACCAAGGAACATGTGTATCTGTGGAGTCCTACCCTAGTCAATACACTCGCCATCACCCCTGTTCTTAAGTCTCAGAGAACATTGTGGAAGAGGACATAGAAAGATTGGGGAAATGCAAATCAAAACAACCCTGAGATTCCACCTCACACCAGTCAGAATGGCTAAGATTAAAAATTCAGGTGACAGCAGATGCTGGCAAGGTTGTGGAGAAAGAGGAACACTCCTCCATTGCTGGTGGGATTGCAAGCTTGTACAACCACTCTGGAAATCAGTCTGGTGGTTCCTCAGAAAATT
>NC_034591.1:44979278-44988355 GCF_900095145.1 Mus pahari
GCTCATGTCTCTACCTGCATATATAGCAGAAGATGGCCTAATTGGCCATCATTGGGAAGAGAGGCCCCTTGGTCTTGTAAACTTTATATGACCTAGCACAGGGGAAGGCCAGGGCCAAGTAGTGGGAGTGGGTGGGTAGGGGAGCACGGGTGGTGGGGGGTATAGGGAAATTTTGGGATAGCATTTGAAATGTAAATAAAGAAAATAATAATGATAATAATAAAGAATGTAAAAATAAAAAAGATTGTATGAACCAGAAGATCCGGAAATTTGCTGTGCGGTTATGTCTCCTAGTAATGCTAGAAGCCACACCAACGAGATATTAAAGAAGAGGAATAGATATACGACTTACTGCTTTAGGCATTACATGTTTGTAGACTCTGCTGATGTCCTGGAACTGTTTTCCCTAACAAAAGCCAATCATCAAATCCCAGTGACAAACTGCACTTCTTTGTAGGTGTATACAGGCTATGTTG
Organism: Mus pahari; assembly: GCF_900095145.1. NCBI lineage: Eukaryota > Metazoa > Chordata > Mammalia > Rodentia > Muridae > Mus > Mus pahari. Next base: position 44,979,755 of record NC_034591.1, read on the forward strand.
CCTGTTCACCCTTCTGACTGCTTGCCTTGCTTTTCTTGGTCCACTGGCTCCGTTCTTGGAGACAGTAGATTCTAGCAATATAAAGATCTCTTACCATGGTATCTTCATGTACATCCACAGATCATGAGAGTCACTGAGTTTAGTGTTACCAAATTCTTGATTAAGTGGGGTCAATGTTCTCATGCCATTGATTTTTTTGTTAATTAGATATTTTCTTTATTTACATTACAAATGTTATCCCCTTTCCTAGTTTCCCCTCTGAAAACCCCCACACATAACCCCCCCCCCTGCTCACCAACCCACCTACTTTTGATTTCTGGCCCTGGCATTTCCTTATACTGGGGCATATAACCTTCACAGGACTAAGGTCCTCTCCTCCCATTGATGATTGACTAGGCCATCATCTGCTACATATGTAGCTAAAGCCATGAGTCTCACCATGTATTTTCTTGGGTTGGTGGTTTAGTCCCAGTGAGCACTTGAAGTACTGGTTAGTTCATATTGTTCCTCCTATGGGGATGAAAACCCCTTAAGCTCCTTGGGTATTTTCTGTAGCCCCTTCATTGGGGACCCTGTGCTCAGTCCAATGGATGGCTGTGAGCATCCACTTCTATATTTGTCAGGCACTGGCAGAGCTTCTCAGGAGACAACTATATCAGGCTCCTGTCAGCAAGCTCTTGTTGGCATCCACAATAGTGTCTAGCTTTGGTGGTTGTTTATGGGATGGATCCCTAGGTGGGGCAGTCTTTAGATGGTCATTCCTTCAGTCTCTGCTCTGAACTTTGTCTCTGTAACTCCTTCCATGTGTATTTTGTTCCCTCTTCTAAGAAGGATCGAAACATCTACATTCTGGTAGGTAAGAAGGAATTCTTCCTGAATTTCATGTGTTTTTCAAATTGTATCTTGGGTATGCTAAATTTCTGAGATAATATCCACTTATCAGTGAGTACATATCATTTGTGATTGGATTACCTCACTCAGGATGATATCCTCCAGATCCATCCCTTTGTCTAAGTACTGGTACAGTGACAGAGAGGTAGGTCAATAGAATAGAATTGAAGACCCAGAAATGAACCCACACACCTATGGTCACTTGATCTTTGACAAAGGAGCTAAAACCATCTAGTGGAAAAAAGACAGCGTTTTCAACAAATGGTGCTGGCTCAACTGGCAGTTATCATATAGAAGAATGCGAATTGATCCATTCTTATGTCCTTGTACAAAGTTCAAGTCTAAGTGGATCAAGGACCTCCACATAAACCATAGACACTGAAACTTATAGCGGAGAAAGTGGGGGAAAGTCTCAAACATATGGGCCCAGGGGAAAAATTCCTGAACACACCACCAATGACTTGTGTTGTAAGATTATGAATTAACAAATGAGACTTCATAAAGTTGCAAAACTTCTGTAAGGCAAAGGACACTGTCAATAAGACAAAGGGGCAACCAACAGATTGGGAAAAAAAAATCTTTCCCAATCCTAAATCCAACAGGGGGCTAATATCCAATATATATAAACAACTCAAGAAGTTAGACTCTAGAAAACAAAATATCCCTATTAAAAAATGGGGTACAAAGCTAAATAGAATTCTCAACTGAGGAATATCGAATTGCTGAGAAGCACCTAAAAAATGTTCATCGTCCTTAATCATCAGGAAAATGCAAACCATAACAACCCTGAGATCCACACCATTCAGAATGGCTAAGATCAAAAACTCAGGTGACAGCATATGCTGGTGAGAATGTGGAGAAAGAGCAACACCCCTCCATTGCTGGTGGGATTGCAAGCTGGAATAACCACTCTGAAAATCAATTTGGCGGTTCCTCAGTAAATTGAATATACTACTACAGAAAGATCCAGCAATACCACTCCTGGGCATATACCCAGAAGATGCTCCAACGTGTAATAAGGGCACATGCGCCACTATGTTCATAGCAGCTTGATTTATAATAGCCAGAAGCTAGAAAGAACCCAGATGTAACTCAACAGAGGGATGGATACAGAAAATGTGGTGGTACATTTACACAATGGAGTACTACTCAGCTATTAAAAATGATGAATTTATGAATTTTTCATGGCTTTCCCATCATATGTCAAGGAACATTTGGGATCCATCAAAGTGTGTGTGTGTGTGTGTGTGTGTGTGTGTCTGTGTGTGTCTGTGTGTGTGTGTAGGAGGAGGAAGATGAGAAAGAGAAGGACCAAGAGGAGGGAGAGGAGGAGTAGGAAGAGGAGTGGGGTTTGGATTGTGGTGAGAGAATATGACCTCACCATCAGCATGTTTTTCTCAGGATGTAATAAACGGCATACAGGTTGTAAGGGTCTGTATATAGCCCTGAGTGGGTGTCCTCAGTTACCTCACTATGTTACCAAGAACATCTTTCCAAAGTTACTTTTTTAAAAACAATTGTTAAATGTCAGAAACATTGGAGAGACTTCCTATGGTGTCTCCTCTGATTCAAGAGGCAATAGGCCTTCAAATGGTAAAGATGCATTTTATCATTTTGAGTGGATTCAACAGAGTGAGCCTCTTTTGCTTTGAGGGTCAGGTTCTCCCAGCACTTTTTTTCTTTCCTTTCATGCAAGCTTCTACCTTGTACATCAACACCCCACCCAAAGTCAAGCTTGGGTTTTGATCTCAGATGTACATCTTTTCTTGTGTATTCAGTATGTTAGGCATCTGTACAGTTAGCAGCCACACTTCTTCTTGTATTCATCTTTAAGACTTTACCAAGTGTGCTAAAGTTCAGCTTTTGGGGGTCCATCTTATTTACTCCTCTTCAGCATTTTGACCTTTGTTAAAACCACACTCCTTCTGATAATATCTTCCCCTACCCTAGATTAACTTATACAATTTCATTCTGCTTCTTTTCCCAGCTAGCTGCTTCTTGGTCAATTAAAGAGTTGCCTGTTACTGGCCTTTGTTCTTAGCCCTATAGCACCAACTGTCACATACAAAATAAGTTTCTGACTCCTAAACTCCAGTGTCAGCATTTGCTCTGATGCAGGCTCACAGATCAAGCTGCCTCATTAACGCCTCTGCCTGGTTGTCTCATAAGACTTCAAGGTGACCTGAAATCTAAATCACTTCCCTTCCTCCATGATAAGATCTATGCTGCAGTGACCCAGACCCTCATGATTGCTGGTTTGAAATCCTATGACAGCATCGTTTTGTCAATTTCAAAAGACCATGGTTTCTATAAAGATATAGGAAGTGCAAATGTACAAACTGAACATCAAAAATATTAATTGTATTCTCAGAATGTGATAAAATTTCAATAATCTTGGTTAGAAAAGAATGGAAAATACATTCAGTTGTTTCTACATATAGATGTATTTGTGTCATTTTGGCCCACTATCAGGCTCCTGATTGAAAAAAAAATAATGGTCTACATTGGGAACTGGCAGCCATTCTCTTATAATGTGATGGTAGCATTCATAGGCTGTTAAAGGGCAGTTCATTGTGTGCACACACACATCCTTCTAGAGAACACATTTGAGCAGGCAGCATGTGGAGCTTCAGCAGCATACTGCTGCCCTGCAGGTGAGTGGGGAAGTGACCAACTCTGAGGAGATGGGTTTCCATATATTTACATCACAGCAGTGGGATGTATTTGTAGGAATTGTTTCAATAATAAAATGAATACCACCTAGACATGCCCAAGGCCCATAACACTTATGTAGCAGAGAGCTGCCACATTTGGCTAAGCATGAACTCTACAGAGAGCTTCCCTGGGTCCAGGTAGGGAAAGAAATCAACATGCACAGTAACCATACAAAGGCAACACGTCCTTCTGACCACAAAGTGGTGACATCGGGTGTAGGGGAGAAAGGTAAATGGCAGGAGGTCAACAAATCTAGAATTATCATTGGCTGCCCTCAAGGAAGAACAAATGAAGGCAATAAAATTACTTAATGGAAATAAGAAACAATTATAAAAGGAATAAAACCACAACAGCAGAATTTTTAAATTGATTTCAGAGGTATACATTCATTTTAATGTTAACGGTTAAGACAGGAAGAGTTTCCCTTAGAATATAGCGAGAATATTCCAGAGACAAAATTTATAAGAGAAAACAACTAGTTGTGGTGGCACACACCAGGCAGTAGGATCATGAGTTCAATGCCAGCTAGAGCTACACATTTTGATTAAAGGCTCTCAAGGAGATAACAACCCCACGAGAAGACAAATAGTGTCAACTAACCTGGAATCTGGGAGCTCCCAGAGGCTGAGTCACCAGGCAAAGAACATACACTGGCTGGTTGGAGACCACCTATACATATGTAGCCAAGGACTGCTACATCTGTCTTCAGTGGGAGAAGATGAGTCTAATCCTGCAGAATCTTGGTGAAGCAGGGTGGGGAGACAACAGGGTGGGGGGCTGCCTTCTCAGAATTGAAGGGAAGGAGGGATGAAGGGGGGGAACTCTGTGAGGGGAACCTGGAAGGGGGCAATTGGCATGTAAATAAATAATTCAATAATTTGTCAAAGAGAGAGAACAAATGAGAGAAACAAGCAGAAAACAAAAGCAGGTAGGCATTATAGTGTCAGGTGAGGAAGGATTTTGAATAATAAAAATGTTACAAAAATATAAACATATTTTAAATAAAAAACATAATAGCAGAACCCCAATACAACCTAGCATACCTTATTAAAACATGTTTTGTTCTACAATTAGAAAAAATCTCTTGAAACTTTCCATTAAACAAGAGAATATGTACAGACTATTTTCTTTATCTATACTGCATATATCTCAATAGAATCCAGCTACAAACTTTGTAGCTTAAGAATTTTCCATTCATCAAGTCACTGTTTTGGATGTGCAGAAACTATGAAAATATATAATCTATATATTTTTTTTAAAATAGATTTCTGAAGATTAGCCTCTGTATCTCGTTTCTTGCCTCCACCTTCCCTCTCTCACACATGCCTTAAAATATAGATGCTGTAATCAGGAAAACAACCTGTTGAGCCTATTATTGATATGATAAAAGTAAATTGTTCCACCAGCTGGACAGAGAAGGTAAAGACAATTGGAGTACATGCGTCATTAACAATAAGACATCAGAGACCTCAGATCGCACAGCCAGAGCCCTGTCCCTCTTGGGTTTGCCTTCAGAAGATTAGCCTGGGAATCTAGATGCTCCTCTCAACACCCTTCATCTTCCCCATGATACAATGTTATCATTGTAATAGTTACAATGTTACCACTGCAAACACAGGGAAGGTTCACCATCATGTAAACCTGTAGTTTCCACTGATAGCCAGAAAGCTCAGAGAAACTCTCTAGAGTAACGATTTTAGTCTGATACCCTCCACCACTTAGGTCTCAAATGAACCAACAGTTACCCATGTTTTTCCTTCATTAGAAAAGGTACATCATACTAAACAAAACATTGATCTTGTAAATCATCTTATAAACTGCATTTGGAAGCTTTCAATCTTGTTTCTAGACCAGTAACCAACTAACAAATTTGGTATGTTATAACACTTCCTGTATTCTCCTGAAATGAAATTTAAGAATAGTATGGTGCAATTGACATAGATACATTTTTTTTTTTTAGCAAGTTGAATTAATACAAACAGCACGATAACATTAAGATGTGACAAGTACAGAACATAATAGATAGTTTAAATGCCCATGACATGTGAAATCAGCAGTGCTTAGCAGCCTCAGATGTTCAGGGTATATTTTATCAGCTACTCAAATACACAACCCCAGGCAATATGATTTTGGTTACATGCTGATCAATAAATTTCCAACCACAATAAGTTAAAAACTATCCTCTGATTCCACTTGTCGTTCCCATTAGAGAAAATTAACTATTGAAGTTGGACACAAAAAACCTTTGTGTTATATGTGGAAGGAGATACATTCTTGGCAAACACAACTATGACTATGTTCTCTACACTCTACTCTTCAGTGCGATATTCCAAGTTTGTGTTACTTTTCATGTGTGATAAAGAATATATTTTTAAAAAAGAATCTATGCCACTAATTGAGAAGTATCTAGTAACTTTAGCCTTCTTGCATTAATGAAGACATGCTTCCCCAGCATGCTGCAATAATCAAGCAATAAAATAAACAACTAAATAAACAACAACAACAACAATAATAATAATAACAAAAAACCTGGCTCACCTCTCACCCAAAATCACCACGTTCCCCTAGGGGTCGACGCCACCTTGCTGACTTGAGAAGTTTATTTCACACAGATAGGACTTGCAAGTGACTTTGATTTGAGCAGCACAGGAAGTTAAATAGTTATTCTGAAAAGTAATTTGGAAGGTTTTGTAAAGCCTTTCTACCTGAATAGTTTGTTTCTCTTCTCACCTTTACTGAGTTTAAACTCAACCTTTAAAATCAACCCAGTTCTTCAGTTAATATTTGATAAGACTTCTGGTTTAAATATGAACATTTGTTCGGATGAGCTAAGATTCCCTCATCTTATTCACACCACTTACCAAAACCAATATATTAGGATATGTTAAAGAATGTGGAAGGTAAATGAATAAAAGAAGTGATCTGAATGGAGCAAAATCAACCGGGAAAATACATTATGTGGGAGATTTCTTAAATTAAGCTGTAAAGTGTAGAAATGTCTTCAAAATGCATTTGGAGAGAACTCAGGGGAAGACAGACAGGTACAGAGATTTAACGAGGCTATCCAGGCTGTAGAAGGAGCAGAGATTCAATTACAGGAATTGAAAGCATCAGGGCAAGCCAATTATCCCTCCTTTTTATAAGACTAGATTTTCCTTTGCTTTGATATTTTTGGACTTAATTGAACGACCAAACTGCAGGATCTGGGTCACAGTCAGTGGACTCCTTGGACAAGCTGACTGTCTCAGCGAGGGCATTGGTCTCGCTCTCCTATGGCTCTTTTTTCTGCCTCACACAGAAAACTTTGAACACACTGACTTCTTTGGAGATTCTTAGCACATCATTTCATGACCAGAGCCGAACCAAATGCAGACAGAGTACACTCTGTCCCCACGAAGGCTGTTTTAATTCTGGGAGGATACAACACTCTAATCTATTGTTTGAGATAAATACCAGATAAATAAGTAACTCACCGCTAATGTTCTTACTATCCAATTTGTGGTGCGAAAATTTATATTCTTGAAACTTACATTTTTATGCCCAATTCTTTACTTTCTATTTTTGTATAGATTCTTAAGCAAAATAGACATTAAGTGCTTACATAAATGTATCTATGTGCAAATACTTATGAATATCATATGTGTATATGGGTGGCCATTAGCGAGTAATATATTCATATGCATACATAAATAGTAAATATGTACTAAATTTAGTAAGAAAAATAACTACATTTATGTATTAAGTAAAAAGCTGTTATCAGAACTATACATTTTCTTTTTAATTAAGATGGTTTCTTCTTAGGAATAATATGACCCAAAGGGATATAAAAGAAACTATTAATACTCAATTTTAAATTGCTATGCCAGTTCATGGAAAAGGAATCCTAATTCAGTGTTTCTGGGAATGTAAAATAGTGCGGCTTTTATGGAAATCACTGTGGATTTTTCTTCTAAAATCTAAAGTTGAATTATCATAGAACCCAGCTATGCCACTCCTGGGCATATGCCCAAAGGACATCTCACCACAGCGATATGCACACATCCACATTTACTGCTGCTCAATTCACAGTCGAAAGGAGAAGGAATCACCTGGATGTCAATCACCCCATGAATATATTATGAAATGGTCTGTGTTCACACAATGAATTTTATTCAGCATTAGAGGAAAAAAAATGAGATTATGAAATTTGGAGGGAAATAGATGGAAATAGAAAATACTATTTTAAGTGGAGTGATCCAGGCTCAGAGAAATAAAGGCCACATTCTTTTCCTCATGCAGTGCCTAGCTTGTAATCTTTAAGTGTGTGAGTAATCATGTTGCAGTGGGTATGGGTAAAGGCTAGAAAACTCAAGGGGCCCACATGAAGAGAACAAAGATGCTTTAAGGGAGGAGAGAGGGGAGGAGAGACTGGAGGATAATAAAACCACGTGACTTGAAAAGGGACGGGAGATACCTAAAGTGGTAGAGTCCAAGTAAGCACGGGACAAGGAGACGGGGGGGGGGGGGGGGATATAATCCAAAGTGAGGAGAACAACCAAATCTAAATGTGCATAAAAACCTCGTCACTTGCATGACAATTAAAAACTAAAATTAGTTTTTAAAAATACAATGCTTTCTAAAATTGTAAGCAAAATTGTCAGAGGTGGCACACACACACAAAAAAAAAATGTCAAATTTAAACCAATCTTACTAATTGAAGGGCTCAAATTCATTATCTGTATTATCCCAGCAGGTTTGGGGGTTTCTTTGTGAGGGCCACCTGCTTTTTTCCTTTGGCTTGTCACTCTGGGTGCTCACACTTATACCCACCACCCTGGCATTGATCATGCTATTGTTTGAGAGCACTGTGCTTTTAAAAGGATGTGTGTGGGGTCATGCTTAGGCCATGGTCAGCTGCTGTAATAATTACAACGGTTGTTATCCAGTGTGTCCCGCGCTACCTTCTCGCCAGCAAGAAATGACGCGGCACACAGACAGGATCCTTCTACAGCAACG
>NC_034591.1:44988366-45008396 GCF_900095145.1 Mus pahari
AGGGCGCAAGGGAATGGAAATCTACCCAGCACATGCGCAGCTGCCTTGTTTGTATGTTAGAGCGCAGGACATCAGCGCTATCTTGTAATGGCGAATGTGAGGGCGGCTCCCCACACCAGTGAAAGCTTTTTTGGCGGGTTGCCACCAGAAGGCTACAACTTGCATTCAAAGTTTATTTTCATTAAGCTGTTGGGGCTTGCCATTCTGTTTAAAATGAGATTTAAATCCAGCTTTAAAAGCTAATGTAAGCATTTCAGAAGCTCACAACTATAGAATATGCTCCTGAATTCTGATTAAAAATTCAACTAACTCATTGTCTTAAAGATTAGCACAAGTCTGGGCATTACCTGTATGTATAATTCTGATGTGAATTACTAATATACGTTTATACATCAAATGTGGTATATTTTCTCTCTTTTTTTGTAAAATTTATGTGTTTGCTTGTTTGTTTATTTATTTACTTATGTGAGTGTGTGTCGCTGAGTATACCCCATATGTGAGCAGTGTCTAATGATGTCAGAGGGTGTCATATCTTCTGGGACTGGAGATAAGACCGTGAGAGCCACCCCACATGAGAGCTGGGAGACCAATTTACATCTTTTGGATAAGCACCAGGTGCTCTTATTCACTGAGCTGTCTCTCAGCCCCAAATATGACATGTTGTAGAGCCAGATATTTTTATGAGCTGCAAAATTTATAATACTATATATCATCTAATCTTTACTTTGCTATAAAACCAAAGAGAAAATTTAAAAATGTGAGTTCTAAAGAGGTTATTTTCTTATTGTAGCAACGTTCTCTTTATTTTGCAGTGAACTTATATCTGTTGTAGAATATCTTCTGATAAATGTCATTTAAATAAAAAGCTAACTGTACTTTAGAAACTGCTTTTATGAAGTATAATAGATTATTTTCTTTACAATGCTTTTTGTTCAATACGTCTTTATCATCGTCTTTCCCTTTACCCAACTCCTCCCAGATCCTCTCTAGCTCCATCTTTACAATCAATTAAAGGTATTTCTCAGGTCAAATCTATTTTGATATTTCACTATAAATCAATATGAAATTATCTATACTGTGACACTTTGATTCTTATTGATTATATAAACCATTTGCTACGAAGACATTCAGTCATCAATTTAGGAAATATATATGTTATATTAGTCAATGATACCTAAATGATCTAAGAAATTCGCTTAACCTTTTTTCTCAGTGTACCTGGGCAATGTCAAGCAAGAGGAGCTATAAAATGTTACCAACAATCTAAAAGAGAAAATGTTGCTTACATGCAGTTTCCAGTGTTATAAGATCATGGATTAAATAAACCTTTTTTACTACAATTATACTGGAAATGAAGACATCTTTTTCAGGGACGATAGAAGTAGAAAAGTCTTTACAAGATACTAGGTTGGGGACATAAGGATTATACATTCAGTTAGGTTAATTTAGAACTAGAACTCCACTATTCCATTGTCTCTATTCTATGTAAATATTTCACATACCTAGAGGACACGTTTATGAGTGTTCTTATAGCAAAAATGTAAATATTTATGTTTACATATGTGCTAATTGCCTTAATTTGATTTTCAGGAAATATATACACATTTCTACATACATTGCACTCTATATGTAAGTAAAATAATTATGAGTAAAATAATAAATATCATCTACCCATATCTTCTTGCTATGAAGATAACAATAGCTACAACAACAAAAAGCAATGCTTTTATTTCCTGTAGCTAAACTTGTATATATATCCTGTATTGTTTGTTTGCATTAGTCAAAAGACTTACAATAAAAAGAGCTGCAACCTAAATGAAACATATCTGTGTAGACATATGTGTGCACTTGTATATATTCATATGAAATGTACACAACAATATGAAATACAGGAAATTGATTGACCAAAGTGTCTCGCTGACAATGTATCTTTATCTGAAACACGGTACTGATAAAAGTTAAACTGACATGATAATTTTGAGTCTTGCACAAGGAAACACAAAGATGCGAGAGTGAGCAGAACTAGTATCTATTAATTGTCTGTACCATCTGAGCATTAAATATATATAGGATGCCATCCACAGGAATGACAATAGCTATGAAGCATTGGCAAAGGGAGCTTAGCCACTTCCTCTCATCTCGAGTCTCATCTTGTCTCATCTAATCTCATCTCATCTCCTCATACCTATACCATTGTTTCCCTGTGAAACACAGTTGCAATTCCTCTGGCCTCCGTACAGACTTCCTTGAAACATCTACCACTTTCCACTTATTTGGATCCATGAGTAATGAGGAGCACTGATTTTCAAACCTAGCTTTAGGGAGCTCTTTAGTGCTCTGTGGAGCTCCATGACAATCAGTCATCAAGGTGGCAGGTTCTGAGAACTCTGATGAGCACAAACCAGGGAGACGCAGCACAAGGAGGGGAGGGATTTTTAATAAATGATGTTTATGTTCTGTGAAATTAAGTCATTTATTCAATCTCATTTGACTATAAGTGAACAAAAGAAAATCAAATTGTTATTAAGCAACTTAAGATAATCAAATAAGCCTTACTTTTAATAATTATACAAATTCCTAGACAATTGGGTTATATTCGCAACATATGAAATGTGAAGGTTCATATGCACATTCAGTGCAATATACTACTTTCCCATACTAAAATGACATAGCTCTGTTCTATTTCAGCTACTGCAGACAAACTATATATGCATATTTCAAAACATACCTCCTACAAACATAAGAATATTGGCAATAAACAGCATTATAATGCTGCTCCTAAAATAATCTCTGTTTACACATAGCTTTTGTTTGTTTGTTTTGGATCATAGTCCGAAGCAAGGAACTGTCATTGAACCTGAGCAGCAGCATCTTTAGTAGTATTGATGCTTGGAGGGGAAGACCGAATGGTACAATGAAGTGTAGGAAGTGCCCTTCAAAACGTAGGATTCGCACCTTTGAAAAATGAGCCCATGAACCAGGAATAACAGTTCCATGTACAGATGTTGGTGGTTCCTCATTAGGAACGCTGACTTCGGTGGCAATGAAATATTTGCTTAGTGGTAAACAGTTGTAGTGTCTAACTTCCCAGTGAGCAAGATATAACGGAAAAGTATGTAATAATGGTTTGAGAAAATTTTTATTAGAGTTTAGAAGAAATATTCCAGAACAAGCAAAGCAACTCTTGACAGCTCCCAGAAGAGGAGAATGCAGAGATGTAAACAGCCGAGCTGTTTGTTTAGCCAGAAGGATGGTCAGTTTCTTGAGGGAGACAGCCAGGCAGCTAGGAGAGGGACTTTAGGGAAAGAGTAGGAGAAAGCAGTAGGGAAGTCCAAGAAGTGGTAGAAATAAAAAAGAAAGTTCTACTTTCTTTAGCAATTCGGAAAACTGGGCAGACTTGCCAAGCCGCACGTCTGTGGTTGTGTAAGACACTGTCCGAACATATTTTTATTGGTTGATTTCATTAGAGTGACTTTAAACTAGAGTAAAATTTGGAGAAATTCAGTTCTTGTTTTCTTAGAATTGCAGGCTGTAAGGATGATCTGCCACTTGAGTGACAGTGACTGTCAATAAGCTTTAATGTTTGAGAAGTGCCAGTGGGTATGAGACGTGGTGACTGTATTTCATTATGTTGTCCTCCCAAGTACAGAGAAAATACTCAGAGTAACACACTGTTGTAATAATTTAATTGCTTCTTAAATTATTATGCTTTCTAAGCACACTTATTAGTAAGCTTAAATTTTAAGGCTCATTTGAAAAAAATGTAAGAAAATTGTAAGAAAATCCTAAAACACAAAAATATTGGGTTTTGTCCATTGACAATAAAGAAGAACCCAGCTGTGATACATATGATCTACAAAAATAAATATCATGGCAAATAATTCCAACTGTATGTGAGTGGCTCATATATTCTGGTGATAATCAATAGATATCTAAGTGGATTTAAGACCCACTCAGTGAGAAGGAAGTCATTGCTAATACTGGAAACTTAGCCAACCACTCAGGGTTAGTAAACTCATGGATCTTAGAGGAGAATCTATAATCACCAATTTACAAAACTATCACAATCTTTAACTGCAATCTAAATATTTGTCCTCCTACCAACAGTTAAGTTTGGTCCTTGCTCCTCATCAAGGAAGTTTTCTTTTGCAAAGATACTTACAGAAAACCACAGTTAATCAAAGTGTATCCTTGTAGAGCTCAGTCCTACCCAGTGCATAGAGCAACAAAACACCTCTCATATTTAAGCCTCATGGAATGTTATGGGAGAGGGGGTAGTAATGGTGTAAGAGCCAGAGAACCAAGGAGTTAACTGAGATTATATCTCTTAGAAATGTCAGAAGCTATGCCCATAAAGGATCACCAACATTACTACCTAAACTTGAGGTGAACAAAGGCAAAAACTATAGACATGGCAAACTAGGCTGGGGATTTCCCATAAGGAATTCACTCTATACAGAGAACTATAGGCCACAAAGAAGTGCAGAGTGAGAGAAATAGTATTTCCTAGGGAAGAACACACCAATTGTACCCAGGAATTCCTTTTATACTCTAATAAATTGTTCCCAAACCATTAACAAAGAAAGACATTTGTCTACTTTTTTTTTTATTGCTTTCCATTAGTAAGAAAAGAACTATTGTACTGTTTGCCACTAAGTAAATATTTCAGAGTCACTGGTTAGACAGCCTAACAGAAGCTGTCAACAATTTGCAAATGGATCTGTTTTCACTGGCTCATGGTCTCTTATTTCAACAGAGAGAATTCTGAAGTTTTGAAAGACATGTCATACACCTCATTGTACTATCAGGTCCCACCTTCCAACCATCAGCACAACTAAATTAAGACGGCATGGTTCAATTTAGATGGCAGTTCCTTGCTTCTGATTATGAAACCATTATCCAGTTTTAAATGTTCAGCCCTGTAATCGTACACACAAGTTATAGGTCACAGAGCGGGAAGGTTGCATTTACGTATTTAGGAATATTTATGTCTGCATACACACATTATACATGCATGTAACAACAGTTAATGAAAAGAAGCTGTGAATTTGAAAGACCAGTGAAAGGTATATAGAAAGGCTTGCAGGAAGAAGAGGATAGGGGGAAATGATGGAATTTGGGAGGTAGAGGCAGCCAGGTCTCTCTGAGTTCTAGACCATCCTGGTCTACAGAGTGAGTTCCAGAACAGCCAGGGCTAAACAGAGAAACCCTGTCTCAAAACAACCAAAACAATCCTTCCAGTAACTGTTCCATATGAGTCTCTGACTTAAGACGAGTGGTGACAGCTGTCTCAGTCAGCTGTTGGTGCTGGTGGTAGGGAGGAGGTGGGGTGGGTGAGTGTGTGAGGGATGTGGGAAACAAAAATGAATAAGTAGAACTGGCTTTGGTTTGTGGACATTTGTGGACATCAACACTGCTTGTCTACATCTTTTAATCCTAGCACTTAGAGGAATAGACTGGTGAATCGGTGCCAAGTACCAGGCCTGACTGGTCTATACAGTGAGTTCCAGATGAGGCAAAACTTCATATTGAAACCTTGTGTCAAGACATCAAAAAATGGGTGATGTGTGTTTCTATCTCCATTTCCGATTGGCCAGTCCTTTAAGCTAAGGTACATGTCCTTTGCTCTTAAACTGTTTGATGTGTATTTGGTAAAATTGTTGGAGTTCTGGGATGATTTCTATCTCATCGTAAAAATCTTCATGTTTTGAATAACTCAGACTAATACATAAATTAAGTAGAAGAAAATCATTAGAAAAATCAAACTCAAGTTCACACTGATTTTGTAACAGTCTAACTGAAGATGTATTTGTGATAAAACCATAGTACTGGAGGGGAGAAGGAGAAAACCACAGGAGGACAGTGAATGAAACCTTTGTGAATGTGGACTGTTAACAGACAGGGACAACCCAAGGACTTCCGGTGCCTCAGCCCCATGGAAGTTTGAAAGCCTTCCCCAGTTGAGGCTTAGAAGGATGACCACTCCTTCCTCTGATCCCTGTATGGATGTTGACAGTGTGTGCTGAAAATTTCTATCATAAAGTTCTCCCCATGGTTGTTCACAGCCTGTATACTCTTCCCCTACAGAGAATGTTGTGACCTCAATTAGCTAAATAAGCCACCTTGTTTATATGTATGTAATAACTCTAGCTTCTGGTTCATCTCTTTGCAATAACATGACTTCCTTGTTCAAATGTAGGGTGCTGGAGCTTTTTCATTGGTGCTTCCAAACTTTCTCTGGCTTCTCTCTGTCCATGTGTCTGTCCCTTCTTCATTCCTTCATTGGTCTAGTTAGGTAAATGCCTGAAACTGTGGAGAATGTGGCAGAGAAAGGGGTCTGGTGGACGGGAGAGAAATCTGTTCCCATTTCAGCATATTTTAAACATACAAATAAATAAAATAAATCTAGGATCCACAAACAAGAGAAGATTTTCAATATTTGTTTTTCTGAGTCTGATTCAGTTGGTTAAATATGTCAGTTTTCTAGTTGAATGATTCTTCTACTATATGACATAATTTAGTATATGAAAAACAATAAAGTAAAATAAAATAAAATCTCATAATATATGTGTATATGTATTTATGTGTGTATGTATGCCACATTTTCTTTATCCATTCATCTATATAAAGATACCAGGTCTTTGATATTTTTTGGTTTGTTAGTATTTTGTTTTTAGATCACTTATAGATGCTGTGTATTAATTAATTCTCTGTCAGGTGTTCAGGGAACAAAGTTGCGTTTTCATCTTCTTTTAAGCAGAAGCAGAGTAGCAGCACTGAAAATCACTTGCCTGTTCTCCTGCCATATCTTCTAATGTTGCCCCACGTTCTAGCTGACATTTGCCAGCAGTGCAAGATATAGCTCTCCGGAAATCTTCTGTTAGGTTTGGTGGTGAATTGTTGCTATTGTTAAAAATCACAACAAATGTATGTGTTCACAGAATCAAGTTAGTACAACAGTGGAATGATATATATTCTAGATTATAGTTCATTTCAATGTAGACGTTTCCCTAATATAATGCTGATATATAATGTCTTACTCGTAAAGAAGGTTTCAATGTTCAGTAAAGAATTCTGCGGCACCAACTGACAATGGATATTAAGAAAGACTACAATATTTTTAAAGTACAATTTATATCAGACATAGTTCTAAATCCATGTTCATAAATGTGATTTTTCAGAAAAAAGAAACAATTCCTAGCTGTATGCCTATTCTTTATCCTGTTCCTATTTGGATCTGCTATTTAAATCCCTGCTTTTGCTAAATATATGGATCTCATTCAATAAATTCATCCTACTGTCGGTATTGAAAGAGGAAAGTAACCTGCCTTTCCAATTATAGAAAAGGAAAACGTTTGTAGTGAAGGGTCAGTACTGTAGGCCTTCAGCCTGGCGATCTTTGTATTTCTTTGTGAACTGACCACTAAGTTGAACAGCCTCAAAGCTCGAACAGACAATGGTGTTCATTTCTTCACAGGGGAAGTATTAGTTTGCTATATTGCCATAAGCAAACATGTAAATTAAGTAGGCAGTGCAAAAAAAAAAAAAAAAAAAAACTCCCACTAATATCAAGAAGGGATAAGTCCCATCAAAATTGTTTATCAGTTACAGTGTTTCTTTAGTGCTTAAAGATTATACTTTCTGTCTAAATAGCATGGAAAAAATATATACTGGCTAGACTGTGGACAGAGGTTGTAAAAGAATAGTTTCTGTTGTCATAGTCAGCACCTGTTAGTGCCTTAAAAAAACACAGATCTATAATAAGAACTCAAAATATATATGTTTTTGTGAAGATGTACAAGTGTTCATTTCTCTGGGAGCCTGGCCAAGAATGCAATTGCTAAGTCAGGCGCTGTGTGTGTGTGTGTGTGTGTGTGTGTGTGTGTGTGTGTTTACATCTAAAGTGCTAGGCTGTTTTCTAAAGTATCGACACCACTTTAAATTTCTAGCAGCACTCTCTGAGAGGATTGCATTTCTCAGGCAGAAAGCAGATAATATGGTCTACATAAAAGTTTCCAGAGCACAGAAGAGTTGACGCAATTCTTTATTCTGAAGATAGCTGCCTGTCACAGCCTTAGTTGGCTGTTCTCTAGTAAGCTCAGTCATTGGAGCTTTAAGAGAAAAACAAAACAAACAAACAAACAAAACAGTAAGCCAGCATTTAGAACAACTGACTGATTGTAAATTGTAGATAATCTCAGCACAGCTGATATCAAACTACCCATATGACTTTACTGAAAAACAAACAAATAAATAAAACAAGGAAGAGAAACACAGGTAGTCATCACAAGATGGCATATGCCTATTCTCACACACTGCTGCACATTTGTAAACACATGCAGCATGCATTCACCTGCACGTATGCAGACATACATGCTTACGCATACGTCCTCACAGGAATCATATACACATTCAATAACCCTCTATGAATATAGTTGGAGGTTGAAATAAAATGGTATCATGAATTTACTAGCATAGTATCATAATCACATAAAGATATAAAATAAGTGTAGATGATATATTTTGGAAATAAACAGTTGTGTCAATGTAAAAGAATAAAAGAAATTGAACATTGCTTTCACTCAATAGTGTTTATTTCGAGGTCCTTGGGTAATGAGTGAATTTAGATTCAATAATTCCAATTCCCCTCAATGATAGACATATTTTAAATATTATAATTGAGAGAGCAAATTTTATGACCAATGAGAGACAAACAGAATATAGAAAGTGGTGATGGAGCACCAATTTACTTCAGAAACACTGTTATTTACTTTAAATACAAATTTAAAGGTCACATGGGGGTCAGACTATGGGGGAGACAGCTATATCAGGCTCCTGTCAGAAAGTACTTGTTGGCATCCACAATAGTGTCTGGGTTTGATAACTGTGTATCAGATTGATTCCCAGGTGAAGATATCTCAAATTCTTATCTAAGAGACTCCATGTGTACCCATGTTTATGAGAGGACAGAGTTAAATTGAGCCAAGCTGACTCCAAGTCCATGTACAAACTAGCAGTTTGGGAGACTAGGCCTATATTTCTGTTTCTCAGAACTGGAAAAGGCCAAAATAAGTCAATTTCAGGAAAAATTCCTGATTGACCCCTCACCGACAGCCTACCAGGAAGCTGCCACACCAAACTAGTCTGTGCCAACTTCATTCAGACACCCAATCAGGAGCTGTAGAAGCTGCCCTACCACCTAGCTTGAGGCAAGTGTAGTTAATCAGCAAAATTTCCCCAAATCCTCCAGAGCCTTAATCAATCACAAAGGTTCCTATACCCCTGGAGATAGAACCAACCAATTAAGGGAAAGAAAGGGCAAGTCACTAACTCCGGCCCTTACAGGATTTACATTGACCCTGCACAGTCCACGTATCTGTCTTCCATCCTGAAATATGGTGGATCCTAGCAGAACAAATGCTCTTTGCTGTTACATAGTATTTGAGTCTGAGGTGTCATTCTTTGCAAATCACAGATTTGTATAAATGACATTTATACTTATGATAGACAAGTCCTGGAGCATATGGCCATGAAGGCAAATCATGTCAGTGAGGTCATCTGAGTCTGGATTCTCTTTCGTGCTATTCGGTGAAAAGGGCATTTTCAGTGTCGTGATGTCTTCAGATCAATATCCTTCCGTCATTAATAAACTTAAGCGAAAGCTTATGAAAAAGAGCCAAATTTTCAAAGTCCCCTCTCTGCTCTGTATTTGCTTCTTCAAAGGTATAGTATATCATAAAAACCGTGACATTACTATTTGTAGGATAGCGACCTCAGAAATTTTATGGCTCGAAACATTTCATTTTAATGAACTAGATAAGATTTTTGTAAATACCAATTTTGTGTTTTAAATTATAGAGAAATTAAACCTTATCAACATGCTGTGTATCACATTTTAAAGACCAATATCAGAAAGTAAATTTCTTCCTTGTATATGAACCACTTTTCTCTTCATTCAACATATTTACAGTATAGTTGCTCAGTGAAAATTAGCATAATTAAGGGTAAATTAACTTGGAAATAGAAATAAAGAACAGCATTCATTACTAAATTTTTTTAAGTATGTTTTATCAGAGTAAATTTACCATTTAAAACCTTTTGCTTTTTATGTGTCATTTGGTCTATACTTATTTGTGAACTTATTTTAATTTTTAACAGATTTCCTGGAAACAGCTATAGGTATTATTTCACTACTAGAGTTTACTCAGCAATGAAGATAGAATAATCAAAATTATATGACTTTTTTCAGAATTATCACTTGGCAGAGAGAGTACTTTTTATTATATATAAATTAGTGGAACAGAATACTGCTAAGCAGGCAGAACAGGAAATGCAGAAACAGGAAGGGTTTCCTCTTTGCTGAGCTTTCTGCAGGTTTTATGTGCAGATGATTTATTGATGATCTTTAGGTTATTACAGGAAGTGTTTGGAGCAGATACAACAACAAAGTCAATAGTGCACAGACAGCCTGGGGTCATGTAAGTAGATTTGTTATCTTGACCTTTAGTTGCAAATGCCTGTCCCTGTTCTGCCATAATGAAAGCAAATGTACTTATTTAAGGCATAAGAACAGATAACTTTGATGTAAATACAGTAACTATTAACACCTCAAGGTCTGGTTGTAATTTGGGAATCCAAATTATTTTGGGATGCTCTAAAGATGACTCTGCTCCCATGTTAATAGCATGGCCCTATTACCCATCTCCTTGGTACAACCAATCTCTACTTCATTGTCATATTCAGGCTGAGAAGTTCTTTTCAATTTCAAATAAAGAAGCTCAGTAAGTTAAGTATAGATAGGTTACAGGCTTAGTTGACCTCATCAAGAAGATAAGAATGGAAAGAATTGTTAAAGAGAGAGCTTGATATTATAATGTCACTTTTTATTCAATGACAATAGATAACATTGCTAGCTTGTCTATTTCAGATGGATAGCCTTAAACAGTTGCATTTCTAAACATTTCAGTTTTCTTTATTCATCTTTATCTGTTGGTTTTATTGGAGATATAAAAGTAACATGTATTTGAGGTAAATGGCTTAAAATTATTTCTTTGAGCTTTTCAAAATTTTATCTCCTTCAAACACCAAACAGCAAAACACTGTTCTATTCAAACACTATTCGTAGGGTAAAGGATCATGGAAGTATTTATTTTCTCACTATTTATGAAGGATTTAGTAAATCAAGCTTCTGTACCTCTTTATTTTGGAGACTATTGTCATCTTATCAAAGTTAATGTTGATAAAATTTAGTTTCTTCTTTCCTTAATTCCATTCTCAAACTTTTACCTTCACAAACTTACACACCTTTGAAGGAGCCTCTCCATTTCCTTAGTTAACCAAGAAAACACTTGCATACATGTGTGTGTGTGTGTGTGTGTGTGTGTGTGTATGTATGTATTTGTATGTGTGTGTGTGCACACATGTGTGTATTTGTGCACACCTGTGTGTGGGGTTTGAGTATGTGGTCTGTATATATCAATATTTGCATGTGTGAAAGGACACCAGAAGCTGATGTTATCTTCTTTGATTGCTCTCCACATGGTGCCTACTGGTTCAAATTAGTTGGCTGGCTAATAAACTCCAGAGACTCTCCCACCTTGTCCCCTCACTTGTCTTGTGTGTCTCTTCCACCCCTAAAAGTTACAGACATGTGTCACTATGTTCAGCATTTAAACCACTGCTGAGAATCTGAACTCAAGTTCATATGCTTGCATAGCAAGCAAGTGCTTTATCCACTGAACTATGGCCTGAGCCCCAAAATGTAGCACCATCCCTTATCCTACCCTTCCCACAAACTTCCTCTATAATAACAACTCTAGCATTGACACCAGTGGACCTCACACATAGACAAACTTTTCCATACTTTTTCTGCTACCAATAGACCAAGCAATAAATAGAAAAGGGTTATTTGCAATACTGTTCTGATTTCCTATTTAGCGTTAGGTAGGGTACAAATTTTAAGTAAAGCTGACCCGTAGTGGATAAAGTTCAGAAGACATGTGCATCTAATATTCAGACATTAAATTGTTTAGGAAAATGACACACCTATCTTTAAATGTTTGAGAGAGCCATTTTTTTTAACCAAATTCAATATCTCTGTGGTTTAATGCATCAATGAAAAATACAAAACAGAAAAAAAAGAACAAGAAAAACAAAACAAAACCAAAAACATAGACCGATACTAAAGAGGTATATTTCTGCTTAATCAAGGGTAAGGATAATTTAGAATATTGCCATAAAAGAGAAGAGCTATTTAGTTATCAGTAGTGTGTGTTGTCACCTGAGAGTCTTCAAGATTAAACCAAGTTTGACTATGTCCCAGGGATTAGTAAACTAATGAGATACTTACTTGTAACCAAGTAACTAAAATTGTTACTAGGCTGCTCCCCAGAGAATCTGATTTGAGAGCATTTGAAAGTTCATTGCATGTTAGAAAATAACAGGGTCTGCAGTTTCAGACCCTAAAATCTTAATAAAGTTTAGAGAAACACTTAGAAACTTTTAGTTCATCCTTGTAATTTTATTGGTAAAGAAAAGAGTGATATTTCACAGACATAGCATGTATCATTAATTTTCTTTAAAGAAACACCCCAGCCAGCACTGAGCTCTGAGGAAGTTTTAGCCTTCCTTGTAATTTTCCCTTTTGTTGTCATGAGCAGCCCTTTTCAGGAATGAGGGCAATCCAAGAACTGGTGGGGTGGAACAGATACACAGTAATGTCATGTCAACATTTATTTACGACCTGCCAGTTAGGATGGACAACATCTATCTGGATGATTTTAAAAGCTGCCCTCATGGAGAACTCCGTAGTGAGATAGTATGTCTCATTTGTCACACTGGAAATGGAGACAATAGTATCTATATCCACAACTTCCACCTTCCCCTGTCTTACATTAATCATTTCATTTCCACTTGCCTCTCATGCGATTCTCACTTCAGTGTAGAAATTTTATTAATTCTCATAAAACGTATTTGTTTTAAATATAGAAAGTTTTCCTTCTGGTTGTATTTTTTTAAAGGTATGTGCAGTTGTTACACTATATGGAATTTGCCTGAAATTGTCATTAACACCAAAGTTATGAATGTGATCAAATCCTGTGGCTGATGGTGACATTGTACTCACCTAGCATACACTAAAATTGTAATCCCAGAGAAGACGATATTTTTGGTCATAATCATCATTTACAGTATTGTCTTATGTATAAGACTTTCCAAAAGGATATGTCCATCCATCCACCCACTAATAATTTGCTTAAAATATTGATTCAGCGTTTAACAAACGGCAGACCCTGGGATGTAATAATTTTGAAAAATACCATTATATTTCCCCTAGCAAAAGAATATATGGATAAGGACAAATAACCTAGCATAAGGAATTTACAAAGTACAAGACACGAGTAACACATAATGCAGTGTTTTAAGGCCTCATCCCTCTTTATCACAGGATAATTTGGTATTGTCTGGCAGGGAAGCAAGCAGATATCAGTGTTTAGGATTGCTGCACTGATCGAGAGAGAGATTGTGTTGCTATGGAGATAAAAGTCAGGGAGTATTAAAGGAGTAAAGAAGATAATGATGAAACTCACAATTTTGCTGTGGACAAATGACAGTGATCAAGAGTCCAGTTAAGTTTCCATAAAAAAAAAAAATGTAGTTTGAAGAAAAGGTTAAGACAAGCAGTTTTTTGTTGCTGTTGTTGTTGTAGTTGTTAAATTGGGATTGTTATTTAAAGTGGGAATTTACTCAACGTGATCATTCCTAAAGATTCACTAATCCTCGGATTGCCATCATCAGCAAGTATTAAATGAAGATAAAACTTACTTCTAATGGAGCTCAAGGTTATTATCATCTTACATCAGTTTAAATACAGGACAATCTCTCTAACTTAACTCAAGCCAAGAACTTCATGTACTCTTCCTTTATTGAGGGGCTTAGCACTGTCCACATTTGTAAAATGCCACGCTGCATGTGTTAGCTTACCCAAGAGAACTTCTCCATACAGTTCCTAATATGAACAGTTTGCACAGGGAAACCCTAATACTTAAGAAAAATTCAGTCATGTGACTCCATATATTATTTCCTCAAAAGGATATTTATTCCATGCAGTCAACCTGTATATGTAACATTTGATAGTAAATTGTAGTGGCCTGTTTGTTCAGTAAGTTTTCAAATTAGTAATGTACAAATCTTTGCATAAAGGTTTGCCTTGACTTTTCAAACTTTTGACAGGCTAGAAGGCCCTGGAAAATATGTATTCATCGACTTCATTATGCTCATGTTTATGTAGACATAACACAGTGACTGCTTAACTTTCATGTAAGGCTGGGCGTACACTTTCTGGTGAATTTATCTGGTATCATTGCCTATAAGTCCAAATTCCACTGCTTTATCCCAGGTAGCAGTCAGAGAGAGGTTATACCCAGTTTTGTTTCACATATTATTCTTTTGGCAATGAATCTTTATGATATGAAGTTTGAAAAGCAGTTATTCCCTTGCATTTTTGATATGTCATAGGCTCAATCATACAATTTCTCACTTCCTGGCACTATTCAGCTATGCAACTGTCATTATCTTTAAATTTCTTTTGGATATATATTTGTTTTATTGTTTTCACATATTTTTATGTGGTTAAGTATTTTGTCAGAACATGACTCATTCAATTTGTTTATTTAATGTAGTGTACTTCTTAGGGCTCTGTATACCTCTCCCAATCTTTCATTAAAGATGTTCTCCATATACTATTTATCATTCATATTTTTATTTGTTACAGAAAAATAATATTTTCTTATACTTACTATCACTTTTTTAACAGTGGGACTTTAATACTTAACATGTTCAGACAGAACCCTATATTTTGTAAAACTATAAGTAAATTTTTATTTCTTCTGAGGAAAAAATGAGAGCATTTTGAGAGAAAAACTTTTATCTAGTTATTTTCTTTTCAAGATGCAGTTCACCACATCAGATTAAAAATTACATATAGAGCATTAAAACATTGATACACATTGCTTTTAATAGCAAAACCACAAAGTGCCTATTTTTAAAGACATTTATATTAGATATTTTCTTCATTTACATTTCAAATGCTATCCTCAAAGCACCCTATACCCTCCCCCCACACTGCTCCCCAGCATATCCACTCCTGCTTTCTGGCCCTGTCATTCCCCTGTACTGGGGCATATGATCTTCACAATACCAAGGGCCTCTCCTCCCATTGATGGCGAACAGGCCATCCTCTGCTCCGTATGTAACTAGAGACGCAGCTCTGGGGGGTACTGGTTAGTTCATATCGTTGTTCCTCCTATAGGGTTGCAGACTCCTTTAGCTCCTTGGGTACTTTCTCTAACTTCTTCTTTAGGGGTCCTGTGTTCCACCCAATAGATGACTGTGAGCATCCACTTCTGTATTTGCCAGGCATTGTCATAGCCTCACAAGAGAGAGCTATGTCAGGGTCCTGTCAGCAAAATCTTGCTGGCATATGCAATGGTGTCTGGGTTTGGTTGTTGTATATGGGATGGATCCCCCCCCGGGGGGGGGCAGTCCCTGAATGGTCCTTTCTTCCACTTCACCTCTGAACTTTGTCCCTGTAACTCCTTCCATTCTAAGAAGGAGAGAAGTATCTATATTTTAGTAAGTGCCTATTTTTTTTTAGCTGTCTGAGATTACTGAATCTGAGAAGACGGATTTTATGTGGATTGAGGGAGAGGAGGGAAGTATATTAATCTGGTAAAAAGTTTATAATATCCAGGAATGGAGTCATTAGTGTTAACAGAAACCTTTCATTTTTCTAATCCAGGGAGTTGTAACATGGAAATGCCTGACCTGTAAATACCCAAGGCTAGCTGTGCTGATCTCAGACAAAACAATGAGAAAAGATCCAAGGTTATACGTTCTGTGTGGTTACTTCTGTAAGTCGATTGTCACCATACTCCAAATAACAAGCATTATCTGAGTGTTTGTAAGTCAGCTTGATTGGTGATTTAACCAGAGGAATTACATTACAGACCATAATTTTCAATATTCTTGCATGGCTTATCTCAGACAAATAATGAGTTCATTTTTGTAGTAAGGCTCATGCCATCTTTGAGATGGAAAGTTTTCAGTAGTAAGCCACAGAATTGTGAACTTCTGACACTTTCTCCAGCTCCTCCATTGGGGGCCCTTTGTTCCATCCAATAGATGACTGTGAGCATCCACTTCTGTATTTGTCAGGCACTGGCAGAACCTCACAAGAGACAGCTAAAGAAAGTACCCAAGAAGCTGAAGGGGGTCTGAAAACCTATACGTGGAACAACAATATGAACTAACCAGTACCCCCCCAGAGGTGGTGTCTCTAGCTGCATATGTAGCAGAAGATGGCCTAGTTGGCCATCATTGGGAAAAGAGGCCCCTTGGTCTTGCAATCTTTATATGCCCCAGTACAGGGGAAGGCCAGGGCCAAGAAGTGGGAGTGGGTGGGTAGGGGAACAGGGTGAGGGTGAGGGTATAGGGGACTTTCAGGATAGCATTTGAAATGTAAATGAAGAAAATATCTAATAAAAAATTGAAAAAAAAAAGAACTTCTGACACACAGATTAGCATGGAAACTACACTACAGTGTGAAAATAACAATGACCCTAGAGTGTGGTTCAGTCAGATTTTCTACTTAGCTACGCATTAACCAGACCATTGTGTGTATTTACAGATTACAGTACAACTAAGCATACAATGGTTTGAACAGGAAACGTCCCTAGTGGGAAGTGTGTTGCATGTGTGGGTTCTCTGCTAGTCATGGTCTTTTGATAAGTGCCAGGAACTTGTTGAGGCCAACTAGAAGAAGCAGGTCATTTGATTCTGCCTATTAAAATTGTGCCTAATAATTCTTTCTGTTTCTTGGCTGCCATGGTGTTGACCGTGACCTGTGCCATCCCCTTCTCACCTTTCAAACCTTTCAAAGCATGAAACAAATGAAATGGTTAGTCGATTTAAACTGCGTCCAGCCAGCTGTTTTAATCACAGTTACAGAAAAATTACACAGACCTTGAAACAATATAAGACAATGCCCATTCCTCAGTGTAAAAACAAAAAGAGTAATTGACCCTTTTAAAACAATGGTGTTTGACATTGCATTCAACACAATAGGTCTGAAAAAAAAAAAGAATTTTCATATAGTTGTAGTTCTTCTATTACCCCTTCCCCAAACAATTCCACACATATATGTAAGGCTATAAATATTTCTTAAGGTTCATTCTTGATGTAATTGTAGTAACTGACCAGATTTTCTTGGTCTCCTTGAAACTTGGATTCGTTGCCCACATCTGTAAGAGAGAAACTGTCAATGAAGTGACCTGATATTCTCCATATGCAACCAAACTCCTCATCTTCATATTCCTTCATATTTCATATTCATAATTTTTTGTTTTAAAATAGGCAGTCACCATTCCAACTACCTTTCCTCTGTCCTTAGCATATTACTTTAGACTGAGCAGCATAATGGAATTCTGGAATAAGACAGGGACAGCTCCTCCTTGTCCGTTAGTTTAGTATCTTGCCTTGAGTTGACTTTGATATTATCTTCACAGACCTTGTGACTGACACTGAATAAATGAACTTCTCACCATGGGAAATGGTGAGGTACTCGAAACTGTAGTATTGATTTTCCTTCTGTTCTTTCCTTTTCATTTTTCATCTGTTTTTGCCTGTTGACCACCACAATTTTAGAGCTCATCAGCATGTGTATAAAGAGGAAATAACTCATGAAATTGATATCGGTTATGAGAATCAAGTTAGTTACGAACTTCTTTAACAGAAGGACATTAACAACAAGTTCAAGGGCACTGAAGAAATAATAATATTGAGTGTCAGTGAGGTTTACAAGTGTGCTAATACGCATTTTGCAGTGACAGAAATGGTGATTATTATCCATGGTTAAAAAACAACCACAGTATTGATTTTGTTGTTGTTGTTGCTATAATCATAAGTCAGTGAAAAACTATTGCTGCCTAACCTTAGTATGTATCAGGGAAGCTTTCAAACAAGATCTTACAGTATATACAATGTGAAAAGGGACCCTTCTCTTTAAGGCAGAGGTAGGACCCACTGGTACCATCTCTATCATCCATCTTTGGGGGAATGTTTGAATGCATGGCATTTTCAAAAAGCTTGTTCTGTAATTCTTCTTTTGTGAAATATTCAAGTCTTGAAAACATAAGTCTGTATATTTCAATAGGAAATATAAGCAAAGGGAACATAAAATAAGTAGAAATTTAGACACTGATGCCAACTTTTAGTGCATAAATATGTTGGCTGACAAATTTTATTTTATTATTTTATTTTATTATTTTATTTTTCCCATTGATGTCAAACAAGGCCATCCCCTGGTACATATGTATCTGGAGCCATAAATACCAGTTTAAATCCCAGCTCTAGGAGGCAGAGGCAGGTGAATCTCTGAGTTCCAGGCAAGCCTGCTTTACAGAGGGTGTTCCAGGACAGTCAGGACTATACAGAGAAATTCTGTCTCAGAAACAAACAAAATAAAAGAAAAAACCTTGTTGACTGAGAAAATTTTTAAACTTCAATACTTCGAAATATCAAAATCATGAAATGTTATACTTGTTGAACACATATTAGACCCCCATACTAAGCAGAAAATTTGAATTCCTAGAAGATCCAGACCAGGGACTTAATTATACTAATAGATTATAGCAAAGTATTCATAATGGTCTAAAAAGAACACTCATGGGGATGATTTAATCAGAATGTCTTCATTATTGCTACTGTCTGTCAATGTTGACATGTCTTTCATTCTTTATTGATCAAGAACATTGCAACTGTGGACTGGCCTATATCTCTCAAGGCAGTTGTTCCTTCTGGAGCCTTGTCTAGGTTAGCCCCACTTGAGCAAACCCTGTATTTACTGAGACTTTTAAAACAGGAGGCATGAACATTCCAATGATCAGCAAGAAGATTTAGACGTCTTGGCCTACCATCCAGAGATACTTACCTCTTGGGAACTTTTGTGACCTTTTTATGCTTTATGTTAAATTTATTCACCTTCTAAAAGATAAATTTTGCATCTGTTCTTACTGGCAAGATAGAAAAGACTTAAAAGGAAGCTGTTTTATGTGCTATTTGGGAAATTTTGTTGGTTTTGCTTTATGGATTACGGGAGTGTGTTTTTATTTGTGTGTTTGGTTAAATTCCACCTAAGCAGATGCTTGTCTTCAGAGAAACAGTTGGAACATCAGTATGTGAAATCCCTTTTCTCTTCCCCTTTAAACTCAGCCTTTATTCATTTAACAACAGCACGTGAGTATCCAGCCAGTCACATCCTAAAATACAAGTTACTCATAGCATTAGCGTTTTATTTTTTTCTTAGTATATTAGTATAGGTTTGCTGTCAGATCACTGAACAGATATATTTTTTTTTCATGTGTCCATAGGTAATGGGGTGAAGTGGCCCTTAACTTGGCAAGTATTGAAGTAGAACAGGATGATTAATCTCTACAGCTGGCCCATCTTCTTAGCAAGGTAAACCATCAGTCTGCATTCTAATTCCTCTGTGCAATGAGCAATTTGCATGCACTAAATGATCCTTGACATTTCCTATAATTAGAGTGTAACAACATAGTATAAGAAATGATTGAAGTATTTCACACATGAGGTAATTAATGCCTTATTGTTAAGTCCCACTCAAATAATAAAAAATGGACAGATGAGAGAATTGGAACTACAAATTGGTTTCTCCTCTTTTTATTCTGTATTATAAGTACATTCATTCACATATATTTCGCATACATAACCATACTGCACGTAAATATGAATGAAATTGAATACAACCACATAGAGCAAAAATAGGGGAATAGTAATTTGAAGTATTATTCAGAGAAGAGAATAGCCTCCACTATTCATAATACATTGTCCATAAATATATAAAAAAGGATCTGTGTAATAAGAACTTCAAATCCCTAAAGAAAGAAATTGAAGAAGATCTCAGAAGATGGAAAGATCTCCCACGCTCATGGATTGGCAGGACTAACATAGTCAAA
>NC_034591.1:45009293-45013254 GCF_900095145.1 Mus pahari
TGACAGCAGATGCTGGCGAGGTTGTGGAGAAATTGGAACACTCCTCCATTGCTGGTGGGATTGCAAGATTTTACAACCCTGTATGTGGAACAACAATATGAACTAACCAGTACCCCCTGAGCTTGTGTCTCTAGCTGCATATGTAGCAGAAGATGGACTAATCGGCCATCACTGGGAAGAAAGGCCCCTTGGTCTTGCAAACTTTATATGACCCAGCACAAGGGAAGGCCTGGGCCAAGTAGGGGGTGTGGGTGGATAGGGGAGCAGGGGCGGGGGGTGGAGGATAGGGAACTTTTGGGATAGCATTTGAAATGTAAATAAAGAAAATAATAAAAAAATATCTTTGACCTATTAAAAATATAACAATTATTAGAAAGAAATTTTGATATATTGTAAAAGAAATATTATTACAATTACATTAATGTAGATATTAAATAAAGTGAATTATCTTGAGTTATATTATAAAGGTTGAACTCTCTCTTTCTCTCTTTCTCTTTCTGCCTCTGTGTCTCTCTTGCTCTCCTCCTCTCCCTCCCTCCATCTCCTAAAAATCTATTGGATAGGAATGAACAAACAGTGGTCAGTGACTATGACATTTGTTGATGAGTAGAACACTCTCTAGCTAATCATCCAGAGAACTGCAACTTGTGGTCAGTAAAAGTCCTAGGGAAACTAAATCTGACTGTGCTTTTCAGGGAACTGCTGCTATGCTTTTGCCTGGCCTAATGCTGTGTATGGGTATAGCAGGATTAACCAAGGAGCACATGCTTTCATTTTGTGTTATTTTGTACTTTTAATAAGAATGTTGTAGTCATTTTCTATGTGTGCGTATGTGCTTATCATTATATTTGTGTATAAAAATCTCTTGGTATCAGTGGGGAATTTGCTCAATGATTCACTCATTTATGCAAAAGTTAATGATGTTCAACTATATTTTATAAAATTGTGTGACATTTATATATAACCTACAAAACATCTCATGTATGTTTATATCATTTCCAAATTCCTTAATTAATTATCATAATACATTGTTTGAGGAATGGTGGCAACATAAGTAGTGTCTACATATCTATTAGTTCACTATACATTGCATTTAAAAACAAATTTTACCTATTTTGTTGGACTTACATAGGACTTCATGAATGCAGAAAGCCAATTGTGTATAACAGAGATATATGTATCCATTCAAAGTATTTTTATATAGTCATGTCTATGTAAGAACAAAGACTATTTGTACAAATATATTTCATTATAAAATAGGGTAAAACTTATAGACGCAAGAACTGCTTAGTTAAACACAACTAATTAAGCAAGCAAATAAAAAAGAAGAGTAGTTTACTGCAGACACAAATTAATTTTAATGTTTTATTGTTTCTTTTAGAGATTTTAAAATATTAAACATTGTAATTCAGTTTATTCCTTTTAAAAGAATTGTTTATAGTGCACAGTGTTTAGGATATATACTATAATGACCTATAGTGACATACTAGCATTTTTAAATAACAGAGATCAAAGCTTTCCAAATCATCTCCCTACTGATTTGTTAATATATTCTTTATAAACAACACCTTATTTGTAATGCAAAAGAAAAACAACTTTAGTTACAGTATTTTTAAAGGGCAAGTCTTGACTTAATGTCTTACTCACTTTCACTTTGAAAGGCAGTAAAAGAATGAAATGTTCAATCCTGGGACCCCAACCTTCTGCTAAAGATTTAAGAGTCATAGCTCAGACCTCAGCTAGGACTTTCCTCCCTCTGCCTCCCAGGTTAGTGACCAGCTAACCAGCTGCTTCAGACTCCTTCTGAAAGCACTCTTCTGCACTCTGCCTTTTTCCAGCAGGAATCCTACCCAAGGAAAATCAAGATCACCAAGGATTCCAAAATGAAGCTTTCCAATTTCTGTTGAAGAACACTGTAACTTCTCCATTGCTGACTGTTGGGGATTGGTTTGGTGCTATGTACACAAATGCTTAAGTTCTGAACACCAAGATCTGGTTGCCCTTGGACAAGTGAATGTTCATGTATACTGACCTTTGTTGTGTAAACCATCCTCCCCAGTTTAAAGCCATTGGTTAACTAAAAGCTAGAGACTGGGATTGGACAGTAGGAGAAAGGCAGGACTTGAAGATTTAGTAAGGGCTCTCAGGAGAGACCATGAAGAGAAGATGGGAGAGGAGGAGGCTGCCATGAAGGCTCATGGATGATGAGCACATGACCAGGAGATATGGACCTTGAGAACAAGCTGATAGAATAGAAACAGCCTGGGCAAAACTTAGACAGAAAGTAACAATGAAAATATTGGTGGGACGTAAGTTAAAATAGCTCAGAATCTGCCCAATCTAGGCATACAGGTTGTAAATAAAATACTAGGTTTGGGTATTTTTTATACAGAATAAATATAATATATGATTCATTTACAGCTGACTTTTAATTTATGCATTTTAGTTGGACAATTTTAATATTTTCTTTACAGGTGAACTGAAGTTTATGGGACTGAAATATGAGGGGTTTCAAATATATATACAGATGGTTTACTTACTCTAGTTCTACATTTCTTCCATTTTATGACTGTGGATGTGAATAAATTTAGATTTGTCTCTTAACATTGCAGACACAATGAGAAATCCTCCTCTATTTACCCTACATCATGAAATGCTTAGTCATTTAATTCTCTAGAATTTTAGGCACTTCTTGTGTGTCGGACATGTAATGTCCCACACAGACTCCTGGTTGAACACTTGATGTGGAACTGCTGACACTGTTTGGAAGGTGTGGAACCTTCCTGAAATATGGGCTCACCGAAGAGGGAGCAGGCCACTGGGAGAAGGTTCTTGGTTATGTATTTAGCAGTGGCTCATCTCTACCATATTCCCTGATCCATGACATGCGTTGATGTGAGAAGCCACTCTCTCTTTCCTTCATAATTCTCTATGTCCCAGAAAGAAGCATCTTTATGCTTTGAATTCTTTCCCTCCTTTCACCATCTTTGGCACAAAGCTCCATTTAGTTCTCAGTTCACTCAGCTCTTCCAAACTCCATCAATCTACTTACCCAGAACTGAATGACGGACATCCTTCTGATTCAAAATACAAATCATTAATATACTTGTGCATTCTTAAATTTGTTAAGCCGTTGACTGTGAATATAGTAAACATAAATTAGAAATCTTTAGCTTTTCCTGCCATCTAATTTTGGGATATTCCTTGGAAAGTTTCATTTAGCAAGTACCTAATAAATAGAGATCAGTTCCAGAATCCTTGGAAAATTGTACTTAAAACCTTCCCAGAAGTACACATCATGAGCTTAGACTATAGTGCTTAAACCTCAATAGTTTGAGCTTTGTTTAAACTTTAGTAGAAGAGTTCTGCCCCCTATTGTTAATGTACAGCTTGAGAGGACAGATTTAGGTAAACAAAATGCTGCAGCAAATAAACCCCAAATTCTAGTACCACAAAACAAGAGATTTATTTCTTACTCATTAAATAGCCTCATGAACATGCTTCGCAGGTCTTGTTATAGGGACTCAACTGCCTTTCATGCTATTACCTACCTTTTGCTAAGATCCCTGGAGCGCACTTCATGTTTGTATCAGTTCCAAAGCAATCAATATATCAAGATAGAGGGATTTGTGGGGTTTTATGAATCAAAGTACTCTGCTGTGCACCAAATTGTTTGAACTATCCCTGAATCTAGACTTCTGAGATTTTAGAGAATCATAGGAAACAGATTTCAGAGATGATCACTGTCACCGTATATTTCTGGAAGACCCTTCTAGTAATGTTAACAGCCTGTGAGTCCCTGTCTTAGTCAGGGTTTTAATTCCTGCACAAACATCATGTCCAAGTAGCAAGTTGGGGAGGAAAGAGTTTATTCGGCTTACATTTCCATACTGCTGTTGATCACCCAAGGATGCAGGACTGGAACTCAAGCAGGTCAGAAAGCAGGAGCTGATGCAGAGGC
>NC_034591.1:45014554-45029572 GCF_900095145.1 Mus pahari
GTCAGGGTTTTGATTCCTGCACAAACATCATGACCAAGTAGCAAGTTGGGGAGGAAAGGGTTTATTCGGCTTACATTTCCATACTGCTGTTGATCACCCAAGGATGCAGGACTGGAACTCAAGCAGGTCAGAAAGCAGGAGCTGATGCAGAGGCCATGGATGTTCTTTACTGGCTTGCTTCCCCTTGCTTGCTCAGCCTGCTCTCTTATAGAACCCAAGACTACCAGCCCAGAGATGACACCACCCATAAGAGGTCCTCCCCCCTTGATCACTAATTGAGAAAATACCTTACAGCTGGATCACATGTAGGCATTTCCTCAACTGAAGCTCCTTTCTCTGTGATAACTCCAGCTGTGTCAACTTGACACAAAATTAGCCAGTACAGTCCTGGAAGACAGTAATGAAGTTACTTTTCAAACACCACAGAGGAACATTAAAATTTAAATTTTAAATTTGAGAGCTATAAACATGAAGGTTATTGCCATAGATTCTAGGTTGAGCTGTGTTTGGTATAATGAATGACTATTCCAGGAGTACGAAAGGAAGGGGTACAGAGTGAGAAGGAGGCTAAGAAATGGACCACTGTGCCTTTCTAATAATTGCAATGGATCAATAGGGAGAAATAGAAAAAAATGACTTCATAACTCCTCACATGTTTGACTGAATCCCATTCTTTCTTTACAAATTTAACCACCTTTTGTCCTCATAATGAGCTGTATCTAGGACAAAGGTCTTCTTTTCTCAACAACATTGTTTCATTTCTTGTATTAATAATTGTAAAATCTCTTGCTTCAGGAGATTTTATACATCAGCTTTGTATAAGGATTACTGTCTCTTTGTATGAGGGTTACTTCCTGTCTCTTTAGTATCTCAGTGCTACCCAGGATGGTTTCTAAGTTTTGTGTTTACATAACTGTTCTTTGGATCCATGGTTAGAAGTAGAAAAGAAAGTTTCATAGCAACTCATTCTTAGAATTGTGTGTATGTGTGACTCTCTCTCTCTCTCTCTCTCTCTCTCTCTCTCTCTCTCTCTCTCTCTGTGTGTGTGTGTGTGTGTGTGTGTGTGTGTGTGTGTAGGGGATATACACAGCATCTGTACATTCAGAGACTAGAGGAGTATCAAGTATCCAACTCTGTTATTGTCCTTTGAGTACAAGTAAAGTTTATTGCTTCCAAATTTTTGAGTAACTAAGGGATTTTCATTGCTTTTCTACAAATATGCCAGAGATTTCATCCTTACAATTATATTAACCAGCATAAAGACAAAGGGGCCACATGATTCTGAACTTGGGAACTTCCCTTGGGAACATGCCTTGGGAACATCCTTAAATCATATCTAAAGAGAAGTAAAAATCTTCAGGGTCCCTGTGAGTCTGCTGATGTAACCATTGCACTTGCCAGAAATGATTCTTATCTACAGTCTCATATGTTAGCCTTGGACAGATATTAAATACATCCATTGAAAGACCAGACATGCTTTTAAGTTCTGAAACCTTTCCTATTGTATATAATATATTGTATATAATAATATTACAATATATTGTAATATGAGTTTCCTCTTTTTCTATGATACTGTATTAGTCATTATTTTCTAAAGGTGTGGTCTAGTAGTGAGTGTCTCATGACAGAAAGGCAAAAATCTGTTGGCTATTCAGTCCAGGGGTTGGTTGTCTCAGTAGTCCTTACCTAGCACTGGAGGCTGTCATATTCTTAAAGAGCTACTAATCTTCAGTCTGTAGAATCCAGAAGAACTTAGTTTTAACACTGACAAGGAAACTCTTTAGCAACAGGATGTATGAACTTGCCAGTAACGGAGGTCAAGCAGGAAAAATGTTACCTTCTTCCATGTCATTTATTTGGAATGTCACCAATAACTTTGACCAGATATTGGCCAGTCTTCTACTTCTGGTAATCAGATAAAGAAAATTCTTTACAGGAACACACAACTGCTCAACTTTTATGTGATTCCGAATGTAGTCAATCAACAACCAACATTAGCCATCACAAGTACAAAGTAGAAAAGAAAAAAAACAAGTTGAGCATTTATGAAGGTTGTTTACCTTAAAACTCACAGCTCATTCCCTAAAGCTGACTTTAGATGTGTTAGGTAGGAGTGGGTTGGGAGAAAATTCAGAGATCATCACAATGTAATATAGAAGTTAGATAAATAGATACGATGAAAGGTGCTAAGCAAAATGAGTTCTGCCTTTAGCCTTCGCCCAAAGGTGTACAGTAATGGTTAATAGAATATGTCCTTAAGAATGCTGATGAACTTGTAACATACTCATATTTATTACTATGTTTTCTTCTATTTTTTCAACCAGGAAAAAGTCACAATACACAAATTACTTAATTTATCAGAGAGAGGAGTAGAAAGAAATAATGGGAAACATATTCTCAACAGCACAGGTAATTTTCAGATGGAACATGAGAACTTGAAGCAAAAAGGAAAGAGTCTAAGGTGTAAACTCACAGAAGGATAATGACGGGGCAGACATGATAGGCAGGCAGCTCTAATCTCAGCATCTTGGGAGGGGAAGACCTGTTTGTGAATTCGATGCTACACCTGATCAAAATGGACTAAAGCAACTCCATGAATAAATATATACTGTGTTGGAAACAGAGCGTCTTAGGATTTTACTGCTGTGAACAGACAGCATGACCAAGGCGACTCTTATGAGGAGAGCATTTAACTGGGTCTGGCTCACAGGATCAAAGGTTCAGTCCATTATCTTCAAGGTGGAAGCATGACAGCATACGGGCAGATATGGTGCAGGAGGAGCTGAGAGTTCTGCATCTTCATCTGAAGGCAAACAGGAGAAAACTTGGCTTCCAGGCAGCTAGGATGAGGGTTTTAAAGCTCAAGCCCAGAGTGGCACACATACTCCAACAAGGCCACACCTATTCCAACAAAGCCACATCTACTTCAACAAGACCACACCTACTCCAACAAGACCACGCCTACTCCAACAAGGCCACATCTACTTCAACAAGACCACACCTACTCCAACAAGGCCACACCTCCTCCAACAAGGCCACATCTACTTCAACAAGACCACAACTACTCCAACAAGGCCACACCTCCAAATTGTGCAACTTCCTGGACTAGGCATACTCAATCCATCACATAAAGGAAATTTCTCTAGATCAGAACTGATTTTAGAAAAATACAGGCTGGCAGACCCAAGTACTGTCTTTTGAGGGAGATCCCTATATTCTAACCATGAGAGCAGGAGGAGCAGGCGCATGTGTGTTTTGAACCTAGCTGGTTGGGAACCCACTTACTGTGGAGGGCATCATGCTCTTTGTATGGCTAGTCAGTTTCTAGATGCAGAAAAGTGGCTCTAAGGATGCTTTTCATGTGCCAAAGACCAAAGCAGAATTGACCATCAACCCTTCTAACCTAGGGATCAGTTTCACTGCAGGAATCACCCCAGAGCAGGGTTGTAACAATTGGAATGCCCCCCCTGCTTTGCAGTTTTGAAGAGCAATTAACACTCCTGCATTCGTCTCAAGGTGCACTCCACTGCCTTCTCCTTTCCACTCAGAAACAAAGGAATTACATCACTAATTGTGAAGACCTATTTGAGTAATAAAATCTAACTCATGAAACCAAGCTTTTACTGCACTCTTTGTCAATGGTATTTTACATCATATTCACCTATTAGCATGATTCAGATTTTTGACAATTTTGTCCTTTTAGTTATTGTTCATTTATTTTAATTGAATTTTTAGATATTGTACAAAGAAGTGAGTTTAACTGTCATGTTTTTATTTGAATGTAATAATATACTTTGTTCAACTTAATTTCGAGGCAATCCTTAGCATGTGGTTCCATGGTGAGGTCCTTCCCAACTTCCTGGCTTTTTACTATCTTCTTAAAACCTCCCCCACAGCCGAGTCAGGAAAGCCCATGGGAAAATGTGTTCTCACACATCTGGATGGGGGCATATCAGGTACTTGTGATTTGTACTCACCACTGGAAACATTCAAAGGAGGATACCATTACCTCTCCTCATTTCCAAGCCATACACACAATGCTGATAATTTTAAATTAGGAATCCTTTCCTATTTCTGAAAAGCAGAGCTCTGTGTTGGTATCATATGGAATTTTGGTTTGGAAATCTTCTCTGATCAAGAACTGAGAATCCAGCCAAGTCGTATGAGGGATCAGATGCATCTGCCGGAGGAGCCTGGAGTTCACTTGAGAATCAGCCTCTGGCCTCTGATTGATCTCTTGTCCAAAAGGCTAGGCACTTGTGTGGCCCAAACCTCTCAGATCCCTCACTGTTCTTCCCTGATGCTCTTGACTGTCTTCCTTTCTCCTGTAAATAATCTCAGCCATTTCTGGTGAAGCAAGCAGTGGCTGTCTCGATATACAGGCTTAAATGCTGGAGCACTCAACAAGCCCAGGTCAATGTCCACACATCCACAGTGAAGGTTCTACTCTTGTCCATATTGCTGTATAAAATCCTTCCCATCCAAGAAGAAATTAAAATACTGGTGTGCTGGATAGATTTATATCATCTTGATACAGACTGAAGTCACCTGAGAAGAGGGAAACTCGAGTAAGAAAATGGCTCCATATGATCAGGTTGTAGGTAGGCCTATAAGGAATTTTCTTAAGCATGGAGAGGAGAGGGTTCAGCCTTTTGTGGGTGGTGCCGTACATGGGCTGGTGGTCTTGGGTCCTATAATAAAGCAGGTTGTGGGAGCCATGATAAGCAATCCAATAACTAACATCCCTCCATGTCCTTTATGTCAGCTGCTGTCTCCAGGGTCCTTCCCCATTTGAGTTTATGTCCGGAATTCATTCTGTGATGGAGAGTGGTTATGGAAGTGTAAACCAAATAAACCCTTTCCTCCCCAACTTGCTTTTGGTCATGGTGTTTTGGTGTTTCATCACACAACAGAAACTCCAACTAAGACAGCTGCTAATTTTAGAATATTCTCTGAATGATTAAATGTGATAATCCATTAATTTAAAATATATTAATTTAATATTTCCTACTTAAATCTACAGACTGTAAATGATATTGAATACAACCTGACATAGCCTAGTTACATTAAAATACATTGTATTTGCAGAGAAAAAAAGGAGAGCAGATGGAGAGATTTCAAAAATGTTGCTTCTGACTCTGTCAGCCCTTATTTATATGTCTTGCTTATAATTTCCACATCTGTGCTAGTATGAGATTCCAAAATGTCAATGATATGAAAAAGAATATAGAAATTGTGCTTATAGACCATTGTTTGAGGGTGGTTTTGAGAAACCTGGAGAAAATTCTGAGGGGGTCAGTGCTAGGTCAGAACTAATGTCTCTCAGAGATAGTATTTTCTGAAGATTTCTTGAGTGATCATTCTAGATCATTGTGCTGCATAATTAACAGGTGACTGAGAATCAATATCAAGGCACAGAGGTTTGATGTCTCAGACAGATTGTATTTTATATGATCAGTTTCATTCTGCTATGCCTTTTTTGCCTTAGTGATTTTAAAGGTGAGGAACAGGAGTGACTGATGTTGTTGTCCATGTTGCCTCATGTTCCTTGCTCCAGTTTATATGTTGTGATTGTAACCCCAAAAGCAATGCTGTTTTAGGAGGTGGTGGGCTCATTGGATCAGATATCTCATGAATGGGATTAGTGTCATTACAAAAGGGACCAAAGTGCTCACATGTACTGTTATCTACAACATGGGAAAATAGTAAGAAGTTAAAGGTTTGCAAACTAGAAGTGACCACAGTAGACCTGTCATGCAGATACCCAAGTGTTGAACATCCTAGGTTCTAGTACTATAAGAAACACACTTTTATTGTTTATATGAATCGCACACAGAATATGCCATTTTGTATAATCACTATAGTTTTATGATTTTGTAATATCACTATACTGAGGTAACTCAAGTGGAGTTTTAAAACAAATAGAATAATAAAATAGCAACATTTTTAACTGTAACTCAAATCAATAGGAAGGCCTGTTCATTCTACTGATTTCTAAAGTAACCTCTTTATTCTGAATACGAAAGAATATTTTCATCACAACACCTATTTATTTTCTTTGTTAAAAGTTGTTTATTTCCTTACTTGTTTTGACTGTGGACTACATTTTGTTCTCTATATGACAGTGCTTTTTCTCCACTGCAGAAAACAAAGACAAAAATCCTGTCACCACAAAATTTACAGGTACATGGCTATCCTCTCTTTGAGTTCCTCTGTGCAACAAGCACACATCTCTGGCTCCTCTTATGGGGATCTGAGTTAAGTGATGTCACTTAGTAGAGATGTTGACTAACTGCTGAAGTGCCTAGGATTTGTGAGAAATATGCAGTTTAATCTTAACCTTTGTTACAAGATTAATAATTCAGCTAATGTGATTGATTCATTTTAAAAATTCACAACAATTAAGCATTAGTACCACACTTGTTATTTTACTGGAATCTATTTTATGTCCTTTATATCTTGTATGTTCTTGGGGGAAATTAATAATTGACACATTTATGTACAAAGGACATCTTTTACAATGATGTCTTTTTTGTTTTATTTTAATATTAGAGCTCAAATTTCTATAATTAATATGGCAATTTGTTATCATCTGGCTATTATTGAGAAAAAAAAAATGAAAACAAAACCAAAACAACAAATCTACTCAAGTGAAGGCAAATTGGTCTCATGAATAAACCACACATAAATGTTGTGATTCATGCAAAGATGACTCTAAACCATCAGCCTGAAACAGTGAGCATGGGATGGGGTGAGGCGTGTACAGATTGTAGGGGTAAAGAAGTGTGTGTGTGTTCCTGTGTGTGTGTGTGTGTGCCCATGTGTTAATGTGTGTGTGTGCNTGTGTGTGTGTGCCCATGTGTTAATGTGTGTGTGTGCTTGTGTGTTCATGTGTGTGTGCACTTGTGTGTTCCTGTGTGTGTGTGCCCATGTGTTAATGTGTGTGTGTGCTTGTGTGTTCATGTGTGTGTGCACTTGTGTGCACTTGTGTGTTCGTGTGTGTGTGTGTGTGTGTGTGTGTGCGCGTACACTCAAATGCTGGCTGCAGAACGTAAGAGGGGCCATAGTAACTTCTTTGTTAACACATGGTTTCTGGAACTACCCTGAATAGGTTTCAAAAAAAATCACAATTTGATCATTTACTCATTATGTAAATTTGAGTGTAACATAGATAATCTGGTGACTCCTTCCGAAGCCTGCGATCAAGATGAAATAAAATAATACAAAGAAAGTATTATTTTATCATCATTAATTGCTTGGCAAATGATGAACAACCAGTGAGTATTAGACGCTCTCTCAAGTGCCCCAAAATAAGTGAGAGTCACTGAACACTAATCTCAATTTAAAAACAAAACAAAACCATACCCTAAGGAAGCCTCTACTGTGAATAAGACAGGGGATTAGTGTCTACATTAGATGTTAGTTACTGAAAGGAGAGTTTCTCTGACTACTGCAAAGGTCTGTCAACTTCTAGTCAACTTTTTTGATGTGTCAGACAAGTCCCTAGTTTTCTTCAGCAATCTGTTTGAGATTGCACATCACTAGATGGCAGTACAAAATTCCCAATATAACTACAAAAATTAATTCTGTTCATCACCTAAATACAATAACCTAGAAGAAAATTCCAAAAACACACATGAAAATTATCATGTAATTTTATTATTAATACTCCAAGGAGACTAAGATAGAGCCACTGAGAGAGAAAGAAATATTGACTGGAATAGATCCACAACTTTCAAGTGCACATGTAGATGAATTCTAGGGGGTCTCAATATGAAGGAAGAGTAGTTTACTTTTATTATTCAGTTATTTACTATATTAAGAAAATAAAATCTCACTAATACTACAGATGGTTCATGAGTTCAAAATCAATTTTAGTAGCAGTGCTGAAGTGTGTGATGATGAATGGACTTCATGAAAAGAACATGATAAGCCTCACACTCTTTTCATGAAAACTATCATGTAAAGTAAGCACCTGTGAACATGACGACTTTCAAGTGAGAAAGTAAAACATACATTCACAGTGAACAGAACTCAAAGCAAATAGAGAATAGTATTTGGAGATTGTATACTACTACGCACAAAGTGGTACCCCCAAATGGCAGTTTTGATAGCAGTGCTCAAAACAGAAGGACTCTGACCTGGTAAATAGAAGTTTAAATTCAGCATTTCTTAGGAATCTTTTAGGGTGGGTTTCTGTTTACCAGTAAAGCCGCTACCTCTTTTAATATGCCCAGTGGTTAAGGACCTAGGGCAAAAGGATCTAGTTCTCTGCTGACTCAGCCTATATCTGCTCCCATCCTGCTATCATGTCAAATCTGTTTGCTTTCCTACCAAGTTGCTGCCATCCTCTCTTGGATGCAGACCATCAGTTTATTCTCACAATAAACTTTTCTTTCTACCTATAAAGTAGTCCAATTCAATAGCTGCATGGCATCCTTGTGTAAATATAATATGTAATTAAGAACCTTGACCAGATACTGGAAAAATGACTTGAGATTTATCTGATATTTCCATACTTTAATACAGTTTCATCACTAGTATTATCTATAGCTTAAAAATTCTATGTTAAAATCTTTTATGTGTCTGTATCTCAATTACTTGCTAGATCAGCACTCTTATCTCATTAAATCAATCTGATTGATAAACTGTTGCAGGTAATTCCTTTTGTGCCAGACTCCTATACAGCAGGAGGGAAAATTGATATGATGTTTATTTAATGTATACCTCATTTAATCACTAACGTAAAGAGAAAGAAGAAGAAAGGGTTTGTGTTGATCGCTTAGATTCAGAGTCAGACTCTGCCCTGTATTTATAAGTGATGATAGGGAAAAAAAAAAACAAAACTAAAATCAGTTACAATGTACATGGAAGATCATTAGTGAGGCCTCTCAAGCTGAAAGGTACTAACACTATCCTTTTGCCTTTTGTTCTCATAAATACTGTCAATTGATCTCATGTACTTTGATATTTTTCTATTGATTAGATGCAGTGTTAAGTTTTGGGTGGTATATCACAGATGCCACCTCTTTCCTCACCTTCTGTCAGATACACAAGCTATCAACATCAATTATCATTAGTGATGATAAGCATCATAGCTGACATAGAGTTTGTCACATTTCTCAATTGAGAAGTTAGCCAGTATTGCTATGCAGTACTGTTGAAAGAACTTAACCGTGCTCAGTATCAGTGATAATTAGAGAACTTACCTGTACAGGAGAATCGTTTATCTTTATTTACCTGCTAATTCACTCAATCATACCATTGACTGACAGGTAAGGGTTTTATATCTTGAGCTACAGTCTACAATTACTTTCTTTTTTATTCAAATTGCTCTAGCTTTGATTATTGGAGATTTGTTCTTTTCAGACTGTCAAAGTCCTCAACGTAAGGAAAACCTATAAAAGCATCAGAACCAAGAAACCCCTAAGCAGACATGATTACTCCACACACTATGGTGCCTTGAGGAAATCTTGGAACAGAAAAAAAGATATGAGTTAACAATGAATGGAAACTCTGTAATGTATGCATTCAAGTGAATACTAGGAAATCAATAATGACATATTAGTTCTGAGAAATATAGCTTACAACACCTAAGAGGCTATTATAGGAAAAACATGTTGTAGGATATTTAGGGACTCTTACAACCTTCTTGTGAATCCGAATTTGTTCTAAAATCAAAAGCTGAAAGGAACTATAACGCCTTTAGCTTCTCTAGAGTAGAATTTTAAAGTCATTAGAGATCTGCATTGTGGAGCACTCCGGTCTGCCACAAATGCATAAAGAGCAGCATATTTCTCAACCAAAGATTGAAATATTCAAGATCTCTTGCTCTAAATTGATTTTCAAGCCTCTCAGAACTCTCTTATCATCAAGTCAACTCAGTAATGGAGACCTGGAACTGTCTCTTTGGTAGTCACCTGACAAAGTGACATAGGGCTGCTGGGAGGGAATAAACTTTAAAGTGTTAAAGGTCACTTGACTTGGGCAAGGTTACTGCACAACTTTCAAGTCAAAGAGCGGAGTCATCTTGCACATCTCTAATTATCTCAGCTACGGTTTGTAGTCTATTAATATCTATCCTAAAATTCACCTTGATAGCCACTTCCATATTTCCTGGGTGAAGCTTAGGCTACAGAAGGAAGATCATCTCCTCTGGAAATGATGACTCTGCATAGCCAGCCCCA
Organism: Mus pahari; assembly: GCF_900095145.1. Classification (NCBI taxonomy): domain Eukaryota; kingdom Metazoa; phylum Chordata; class Mammalia; order Rodentia; family Muridae; genus Mus; species Mus pahari. Next base: position 45,024,742 of record NC_034591.1, read on the forward strand.
AATTACATTGACCTCCTTGATAGCCGTGTCACATCCTGCAGTGACAGTCAATTAGGTTGCCCAGATCACCCTCAGGTTTTCAAGTACTAGAGATTAACAAGAATACCCCCGCTACCTGCAATCTCACTAAGTGTCTGTGTTTGAGATCTGTGCATCCAAATACTGTTATGTATTTCTTGGCCCATTAATTTCTAGATTTGTAGCTTTTCCCAGTCTACATTTACTTTTATCATAGATTCAATGCTTAATTTTTATCAGGAAGGAATAAACAAAGAATTACTTATAAGATGCTGAGAATCTCAAACTATGTGTTTACTGTCTGGTACGTGATAGGAAATCAGTCCTAATGAGGCATGCTCTAAAAAGCGGTGACCTAGATTATGCATTTGAATATTAGGAGCAAGTATGATAGAATTATGAAAATATTACAGCAAATAACAGTTCTCTTAGTGTTTTTGGAAGGTGACACTTTATACAAAAACTGTAGATAAATTTGGATCTAAAATGGCCTGAGAATGCAAAAGTACTTAGCAAAGTCCAGGCCGAATTTGGAAAGAGAACCCATACCAAGTGCATGAAAATAGCCACAGATTGCAGTCATCTACCTGACAGGTTTGTCATTAGAGTCACCAGTGGCCTCTTTTCAGAAAACACCATGTTCACATCTTTACTAACAGGCATATGTAATTTGCTTCCATACATAATCTTCATTGCGAAATCTAACACCACCATGAGGAAACACAGACACTATTCCGAGCAACTTAGAGAAGTAACAGTACAGCTGAGCTGAAACAATTTCTGCCTGACATTGAAGGAGACCACACATCCAGGAGACGTTCCTGGATGCTAAGAATTGCCCTTCTCATCCCCTTCCTCCTACATTCTCATAATACTGTCCTGTTTCTGAGTGCTTTAGCAGAGTGTGTTGCCTTGAGTTAAATTCTAGAAGAGGCGAAAGCAGGCAAAGTGTGTGTATGGCATGTCAAATCCCTTAATTCCCCAAATCCACAGGCTGCCAGCAAAAAGAAAAAATATAGATCTGAACTGCCACAGATATGTTTGAACTTCTGTTTAAATTCCTCACTGAGTTAATGCTTCTAAATTTAACACTCCAGTCACATTCCTGGCAGGGAGAGGAGCATTGGAATGGAAAATTAGAGATGTCTACTCTCCTGCTCATCACTGCAAAGCCATTTGGCTACAGAAACCTGGGGCAAGTTTCAGACTGCTGCTCTGCCTCCTCTTCCTGACTGTAGTGGAGACCAGGGAAGTGAACCAAAGCCAACATTTACTTTTGGTTTTGTTTACAATTCAATTACATTAAATAGAAACTGTTAGGTTCTGGGGATAGGGCTAAGATGACAACTCAAGAGACAAACATTGCTCTACAATCATGAGGGCCTGAGTTCCAATCCCTTCCAACCCAGGTGAAAAGCCAGGTATGGCTGGGTGTGCCTGTCTCTCCCAGGTCATGGTCAGGACAATGTTGGCCATGTAGTCCAGCTGAAACCTTGAGCTTCTCCATCAGTGTCAGGGCACAATGGCCCGGTAGGATATCCTCAATATATATATATATAAACAGGCATGTTTACCAATATACTCACATGTATATATAATACATACATACAGCAGACATGCAAATGTGATACAAATAATTAAATAAATAAACATAAAATTTTGCAGATCAGCACAATTAACTATTACCTAATAAGGTTCTGTCATTAGCATCGTGTTACTAATCAAAAAACAAAAGACATATAACAGTACCTATCTCAGTGTTCCAGAACCTTATTCTTGGACAGGAGAGGCAATATTCCAACTGCTCCCATTTCGAGTAGTGTTTAAGAATCAGGAAGGAGCGCACCAATTGGTTTTCCAATACCAAATATCCAGCCCTGAAATCATACAAGTCACATTATAGAGAGTTGTGAAGCAGAAATTTCTGGTTTCTTTGGAAGCTCAGATGTGTCACATGATGTTTTTCTGGAAGTTGACTTGTGAGAGGATGTTTTGCTGAAACACACATGGGAGGATGTTTTGCCGAAGCAGTTGCTTGAGAGGGTGTGATGTTTGGAAAGAGTATGAGTAGAACTCCACCGACAGTGAGATGATGCTTTCGCCTTGCTATTCCTCGCAATTTATCTTTGGTCTTCTGTGGTCTTCACTTGTCACAACTTTGTAGGAAGAAACATGCCAAAGAACTTCTCATGGTATTTCGATTGCTTCTTGCTGCTTGTGCTGACTCACACCAGTTCTGGGGAGCCTCGAGGTTTCTGCTGTATTGAGCTGCTGCTCCTGATTCATATGTTTGCTATTGGGTTGGACTGCTGATACACTGACAACAAAGATTGGAATAGCCCCCAAAGAACTACTTTGAAAACAGGTTCACAACTCCCCTGTCCAGTTATCCATCCTTCTCCCTTACCTTTGGTCAGTGGGCTAGAAGGCAGATTAAAGCATTAAAGATACCTAATTAAAATAGGTTTTGGAAAAAATGTAAGCTTACAGGCCTCCATGATGCCTGCTTCACAAAAGGTCTGTCAGATATTCTGGGCCAGAAGGCTGAAGATAAATGCTCCGGCATTATAAAGCATACTGGGGACTACCTGAGAAGTCAGCTGTTTCTGCCATTTTTATAATTTTTGGAAGCTATGTTCCTGTGCTTCCTATATACTCAGGGAATGTTTACTCCTCATAAATTGCTTAGGATTTAAGATGTTTTGCTAGGGCCCAGCCTTGACAACAGTTAGGGGTCATTGTGGACTAGGGATACCTGGGAGGCGAATAAGAAAACACACAATTAAGATACAATACTGATAGGCTGTTCTTTTTTTGCTATGTGAGCTCCTGAACTCACGAGTCAGGGTTCTCACCTAGACTTGACTTAGCCCCATTCTTTTATTGAAATTATACAAGGAAGTTGGGTTACAAAGTTCATAGGGGGGATAGGTGAATGCTTCTCTATTTTCCTGTGCCAACATTTTCTTTTGACATAGAGTAGTACAGATTTAGAACAGAAAAAAAGGAACTATACAACCTCAAACATAATAGTTTTACAGCAAGCACAATTTTTTATATCTTCTGACCACCAGTCTCCAGTGAGGTCTTGGGCAGTGGTATTATGGCTACAAAGTCAATCTCTTTTAGACATGTGTGGGACAGTATGGTTTCATACAAGGTCAAACATGAGGTCCTACTGCTGACATCCTCACCTAACCTGTATTCAGAATTCCTAGGGGGCTGCCACCATCATCCCTGAGCCCAAGGAACCCATTGCTAACTTTCTGGGAAATATCTGTATGTTATTCCATCCTCAGTTTTATAATAAGCCACCATATCTAACCTTGATTAGTTAAGTTTATTGGGTATCAATTTCTTCAACACCAAAATGAGATTAGTTAGTAGGCACCTGATTAATTTATAGAGTAAAACTCTCCATGTCAATCACTTAACATAGGACTTAGCTCAAACCATGAATTCATCCTTTCATTTTGTTGGTACCTGTTCATTCATTGTCTCCAAACATTTCCCATTACAATTATAATTTAGTTCTAAAACTAAGACAGAAACAAGGGAAAAGGCTACAGCAAAATTAACGAGCATCCATAAAAACAAAGAGGTTGAGGAAAGAAAGGCAAAGAATCAATAAAATAAACGACTGGCTTGGAATGAGATATGAGGTATGGGGGATACATTTTTCCTTAGTCGGAGTGTGGATGGATGTCAATATCATCCCTAAACTTCCAAAGAAACAGGTAGATAGACAACCTTTTTATTTTCTTTTAGCTCTAAATAAAGGTAGGCAATGTGGTTTCTAGCCTGTGAGCTCTGCCTTAGAGAGTTCTGCATGAGTAAAAGAATGTACTATCAGGTGCCAAGAATACTGGTTTTTCCCAACAATAAAGCATGTACCTTGGGAAAAGCACTATTTTTCCTAGTATGTATCTTCCTGCTGGCTAAAGATCTTCTGTAGACAGGCACTGTGATCTAATTTATGTCCATATGCTTTACAGTCAATCTTCATTGCCAGTGTAATTGGATTGAGAATGACATAGGAGACACACATGTGTGTATTTCTGTGAGGCTGTTTCCAAGGAGGTTTAGTGAAGGTCAGTCATTATTTGGCTGTCCCAGATGAACAAAAGGGTAATGTGGAAAAAGCAAGCAGAGTAACTATCCACTTCTTGTTCACAACAACAACCACCACCACAACAACAACAATTCCCATGTCTCCTCTGCCCCACGAGACAGAAATTCTCTGAACTGGGAGCAAAACTAAACCTTTAGTACCCTGAATTCAGGTTCCTTTTGTCAGGTCTTTTGTTACAATTGGAAGAGTAACTTATTCATTGGGCAATGACAAGAATACTGTCATTATATGTAAATAGACATGGAAAGACTCCAACTTCTCTAGATGAGTACAGGATCATGCAGGGATCAGATCAAACAAAGAAGAGTTTATGTAGCATTTAAAGGGATACAGAAACGCACTGGATTCGTCATAGTTCAGAAGAAGATGACTAACCCACCATTGATATAAATTACAATGTTTGTTAAACATAAAATTGTTTCTAAACTTCCTGTTGTCATCCATCAGTCTAATTTAGGGACATAGGATGCCCATTTATAAAAGATAGGCTCAGGAATGCAGGCAATCAGATCAAATAGCAGGTCAAAAGACACGGAACTCCATTATTACTGGTATTTATCCTCAAAGCTGCATTGATTTTGACATTTTAAAATTATATTGACTCTGATCCTCTGCACTCCAGTCTACAAAAACTGAATCCCCAATTTTAAGTTTTTTTTTTTTTTTTTTTTTTTTTTTTTT
>NC_034591.1:45029577-45040621 GCF_900095145.1 Mus pahari
TTTAGAAGGATTCTCATGATGAGTGAAGCAGGATGCTGGGAAGCATTGTCGGAAGGTGTAAAACCAAGTAAGTCACTGTTAGTTGAATTTAGAGAAAAATGAACTGGGTTTTCCTCCTTAGGCCAATCTCATATGAAGGAAGAAAGCTGTTGAATAGCATATCATCAGTTTTATGCCTTTTTAATTGGTTAAATAGTTTCACCTCTTCTACTGAAGAAGTACATTTCTATGTACAATTGGGACTGGAGCCAATTTAGGGCATCTTAGAAGCTTTCTTGGAACCCAGATTTCTCAAACACTAAGTTCTTAATTTACATGGTGTATAACAAATTATACTATATAAGAGAGAAAAATCACCAGATTTGCAAGCAAAAATCATGGACTTCCCTTTATCATTTATTCTTTACTAAAGGATTTTCCCTTTCTAATCTGTAACTCTTTGAACTGTATATAAACTATGATTTCTTTCAATGATTCTATACTATATTTGTCTTTTCTGTCTTATATTCACTCTCTAAAGGTGGCAACTGGTTAGAAATTAGTGCTCAATTCTCAAGCTGACTATCTGTAAGCAATCAGGTAAAGTAAAAAAAAAGGTAGAAAATTTGAATAACAGATAAGAAAGGGATTTTATTATATTGCTCATACTCATTTGAATGACAAAGAAAACTTAAAAATAAATGAGAATTTTAGAATTTTGTGTAGGAACAGTATAATATTAGAAAGCAGAATAATAGAAGGTAAGTATAGAATGATGAGAAAATCTACTAAACATAGATACTGGGCACTTTAATTATGGATGAGGGTAAGTCGGTTGTTCTAGTGTTCACATCTATAGTGATAATTTGAGTTTTGTGTGAATAACTTCATGTGAAGTATGTGATAATGAAAATTTTAAATCGAATTGTAAACCTATAGGTTCAGGATGGCTGTTCTAAATGTGTAGAAGATCATTGAAATACATAGATTTGTGATCTTGTTTCTTTAATTGTGTGACTTTTAGAGTTGTTTATAAGTTCTTTACACTAAAGTTTTAATGAAAAAGACAATGGGATATTCTATCTTCACCTTTTAGTTTATTTGGATGAGTTTATCCATCTTATTGATTTTCTCAATTAGACACTTCACTGTTGTTTTGTATTGTTTGCCTTGTTTCTGTTTTATTGATTTCAGACCTGAATTTGATTATTTCTTTCTAGCAATTCCTTTTGAATATGATTTAATCTATTCATTCTAGGGCTACTAGATAGACTGCTATGATGCTAGTATGGGACCTTTTGGAATTTTTATATGGGGAATTAGCATATATAAAAGTTCATAATGATGATCTTGCCTCTTAAAACCTTCATTGGGTATGTTGTGTATTGAATTTTCAAAGAAATAATACCAAAATAAATAAAATTAAAAGTGAAAGGGGGAACACAAAAATAGACACTGAGGAAATCCATATGATAATCAAAACATGTATTCCAGCATACAGGAAAATCTAAAGAAATAGATAATTTTCTCAATAGATGCCACTTATCAAAGTTAAATCAAGATCATATAAGGATAGTTCATCCTTTCGTCTTAGCTCCAAACTTTGTTTCTGTAACTCCTTTTATGGGTATTTTGTTCCCTATTCTAAGGAGGAATGCAGTATCCACCCGTTGGTCTTCCTGCTTTCTGGATTTTCTTGTGTTTTGTAAATTGTATCTTGGGTATTCTAAGTGTACTTTTTAGTCCCTCCTACAGACTCAAGTTGAGGCTGAGGCCTGGTGGACTCTGCTAGGTCATGTCACCGTTGTTGCTAACCTGACTTTACTGAAGTAGACTGCTGGTGTAACCATAAGGTGTTTGTGAGTGGATCAAGCAGCCACTGCTTACTAACCTATAAACTAAACTGCTGATTTCCAGAAAGCAGAGATGGGAGTTGATAAAAACTTTAAGATATTGAAGAAAATATCAGAAGATGAAAAGATCTCTCCCAAGTGTTCAAGTTAGTTGATACTGTTGGTCTTCCTCTGCCTCCACCTTCAGGACCTTCGATCCCTCTCCACCTCTGTAATTCTTCCATAGGGGTACCCAACCTCTGTCCAATATTTGGCTGTGGGTATCTGCATCTGTTTCTGTCAGCCTCTGGGCAGAGCTTCTCAGAGCACAGCCATGCAAGGCTCCTGACTACAAACACAACATAACATTGTTAACAGTGTCAGGGATTTGTGCCAGCTCATGGGATGGGTCTCATATTGAGTTGGTCACTTGTCAGTCACTATTTCAGTTTCTGCTCCATTGTTGTTCCTGCATCTCTTTAAGAAAGGTCCAATTTTCAGTTGAAAGTTTTATAGATCAGTTGTCCTCATCCCTCTACTGGAAGTCCTGCCTGGCTACTAGAGGTGGCAGACTTTTCAGGTTCCATATCTCCACTGTTAGAAATCTCAGGCAAGGTCACCTACATTGAGACCTGGAAGCCTCCCCCATCCCAGGACTCTGGGACTTCCTAGAGATTATACCTACCCCTATCCCCCACCCTGGCAGCTGTATATTTCTACTCATTTTCATAACCCCTGGGTCTCTCTCTCCTGTCTCTCCCTATACCTGACCCTGTCCCCCTATTCCCCTCCCCTCTCCCACTCATGTCCCTGCTTCCTTCTGCCTTACATGACTTTTTTGCCCCTTTCAAGTGGGATAACAATATCATGGTTATTGTTTTTTGTTTTTCTTTTATCCTATAGAGAAAATTACTTATAAAGACAACTTTGGACAATCAAGTACCTATGCTACATAATATTTAAAAACATAAACTGAAGTATCAGTGTTTGAATTATACTAGTCTTAGAAACGCAAGGCCAGGGATAATCCTTTCAGAGGATTTGAAGAAATCAAGATAGGGCTGAACCAGAAGCTTCCTGGTGGGTTTCCTAATACTGGAAGGTGCTATGAAGTTTTCTCCAAGAGAAAACTCATCAATGATCTCCAAACTGTTAATTCTGCAAGCTACAATAATAACAGGCCTGCCAAGATACACTTAGAGTTATGATAGGGGAATGCATGTTGCACTGGGTAACCATAATTTAAGCTGTGTCCGAAAGGAAGAAACTCATGCCTGATATTAATCTTGTCAAAAATCTGTGTTGGGGAAGTTCACAGGCTCCAGTGTTGATTCTACCACTATTATTTTGCAAAATGAACATAATATCAAACTGCCTTCTCAATACAAACGTCCATATCCAATTATTAGTTTAACTACCAATCCACATCAGAAAACTTTCTTTGTGGAGTAGTCATGGGTGGATGTAGAGAGTCAAACAAATGATCAAAGCACAGAAAACCTACTGTATGTGGAGGGCTTAGCTATAAATTGGACATCTATATAACATCTCATCATAAGGTTCAGAGACCTTTGCCCTGTCAGCAAAATATTTAAGAGAGAGACTTCTGGAAAGACTGGGGTGAAACTCAGTATGACAGGGCAGTTGTGTCTGTGAACTCACAGTTACTGTGATTTCCTGTAAATCCCCATGTAGAATCAAGTCAATCAACATTTCAACATATACTGGGAGGGACATGTGAGTTATTATCCCAAGATTGGGACCTACTGACTGTTGGTGGCTATTTAGAGTAGGTTAGCCTATTTTCTTTAGGGGTATGGACCCTGATAGCTTGGCCATGATCTAGTGGCTGACCCATGCTTATGCATGTGGATAGCAATAATTGAACTCAATGGATTGTTATAAAGAAAGTGGATATGGATTTGGGATGGGAGGATATGTTTGAAGACTTGGAGGATAAATATGATTTAAAAACATTGAATTCATGTATAAAAATTTCAGAGAATAAAAATTAAAAGAAGAATTAACCAAAAAATTGAGCTCTTACTCTTTTAGTGAAAAAGAACCATCATTCTTTGTGTCTTCCAACATAAGCTTCCCTGCAGTTCTCTTATTACAGAGGACATCAGAAGCATCAAGGATACAGGGTCTGAGTTCAAATAAAAGTAGATTAAAGAAAGACTATATTCTAATTCAAATGGTTCCTGAGTGTCATAGAAAAGAAAAACATAAAATGCCCACAAGATGTTAGATATCTTTGCTTTGGGCATAATAATGTTTTAAATGGCATAAATGTGCCATCTAAAGTCCAGATGGCTTTCCTGTATTATTTTATTGAACAAGCTTTTTTTATCTTAAAAGAACTGATCTGGTTTGATGTTTAAGTATTTGCCTTTCCTACAAAAAATATTCCAGTTGGAAAGAGTATAAGAGATGTTCTTTCTCTGGTATTGAACACATTTTGTAGGAGATTAAAAGGATTTCTGTGCAGAATCTTAAGCAAAGTCTTTGGCATTGACCCACTCTGAATGCAAATTTCCTTCCTCCTCCTCCTTTTAAATTCACAATTTCCTCATTAACAAAATTTGAGTTTTATTACACCACAGTATTTTAGTAGATGCCTGAACTTTATAAATAGCTGTAGCCTTTGTGGCAAGTCAAATGAATTCTATTCTCTTTCCATTTCCAGTGCTTCTGTCAATCAGTTGATGGCCAGTTCATGTATTTTTCATATCAAGTCTAAGAAAAAGAATGACACCCGTCATGGAGTTTTGTAACATTGCAGTTTGCAAGTCAAGGACGTGATCACAAATAGCTTGATCCAGCAACAGTCATCCTCCAATAGTAAGAAATTAATCACCTGGGAAACAAGGAAAAGCAAGAAGGGATAAGGGACAAAGTTGTGGCTCTCACACTCTGGACAATACTCCTGAATGTTTCTGCCCTTGTGGGCTGTAAAGAATAATTCCTGAAAATATTATTAACAAAAATCCTTTCAAGATATGAGGAGCTCTGGGAATAGGCTGTGGATACTCAGTTGTGCATGTGACAAACATAAAACATTATATTATAGGAAAGTAATGTCACTTATAAGTTTTAGTTTCCTTAATTATAGTCTACAGCTGTTATGCAAACTAAATATAACACAACTGTCACCATCAAAATGTACTTTTAAAGGAACGGCTCCACAAACAACATTGTGGTGAAAGCCTTATAAACAATAAATTTAAAGGTTTCCTATTTAAAGCAGATGAGTAGATTCCATTGTGCAGCTGGTAAAATTTTCTAAGCTATTAATTCATTTGGGTTAGAAAGATATACCTTCAAGAATCAAGTCCCCAGTGAGCTCTTAGGAACTTTTGAATTAGATACAAATTACAATTTTTATAGCATGTTTTCAATGACTTTTCTAAGTTCTTTTAAAGATTTCCTTCTTTTAGGTACCTTGAAATGCATGATTTTCTTGCTTGTATCTGTCTAATGAGATGTGTTTATTTCAAGCTGAATGAGAGACAAAAAGAAAAAAGTAAAGAAAAATATAATTTACCATCTCAATGGTAATTTAAATTGTCAAGTCCTTAAGTACAGCCTTGAATTATTGTCACAGCATGATATCAAAAAGTGTTTCAACATCAAAAACACATAAGTAAATTTATTGTGCAGATAAGATTTTACCATACTCCTTTAGTGAAAACCACAGTATTAAAGGTACTTTCACATAGTAGTATACTAAAAATTCATTTGTCAACTTTTAGGTTGGCATATGCCTTTCTTCTCCCATGAATGTAGGGATAGACTTGTACTTACAATATCAAAGTATCTGCTATGTAGTCAAAATTCTACCAACCAGAGATTTCCTTTCTTTGTAGTAATTAGTGGCAGAAAGTTTTAGTCTTTATATGATAAGCTTTCTGTATTTATTAAGTTTTATAATAGTATAGTATATGTCAAAATACTAATATGTTGTTTGTATTTAAATAATAGAAAGCAGAAGATAGAAATCCGGGCTACTTGGTGATAAGATCTGAGTACATTTTATCTGGTTTTGTAATGAATTAGAGATTGAAGACAAAAGACACTTAAAATTTTAAGACTGTTAATTTATAGTAAATTGAATTCTGAAGGAAAGAAATATTTTCTTTTAACGCTTTCAAAATGTGCATTTTCTCATTATAAATGTAAACATTTCTTTAAAACAGAGGGCTCGTTGTTATTGAAGGTCATTGAGACGGGTTTCTCTTTATCTGCTTTGTACACTACCACCTTGTTACACTAAAAACGAAATGTCACAAGTGCACTCCATAGGACATAAAATGTAGAGGTAACAGAACTTCACTGAGATCCTTAAGGAAAAGCTCCCTCCTAGAAAAAGAACAGAATCTAGGTTCTATCTCTGTCCCTGGGTGTAGGCATGACATTCTGATTTGTCTCCAAGATTAGAGCATTACATACTATTGTTTCTTCATTTAGTACGCATTTCCATGGAGCCTGTCAATCACCATCACACAGATACTGTAGCATAGGAAACGTGATTCACTTGAAGACAGGCTAAGGAGATGGAGGGATATCGATTGGACTTATCCCTTCCAGGAGACCCTCTTCTGATGCATCTCCTGGCAAAGCCTCTACCATTCAGCAATGCTAAGCCTGCCCACTTTTCCAAGTTTCAACTCAAAAATCCTAATTTATGCCTTTATTTAGGTTTATTACCTTTCCACATATTGTCCAAACACACATACTCAGTTTTCCTTAGCCCTGTGCTTTCTCACTCTCTGAAGCTCTCCCTATCCCATTCTCCCTTGCAGCTTCTTCCTGACTTCTATTGAGGAATATGTGGTTTACTTGAACCTTCAGTCCAAAGGCACAGCTTTCTCTTTTCCTCTTCATTTCTCTTTCTGCAGCTACTGAGATTTCCATCTTGCTTGCCCTGTTGTTTTCTTTTCAAACTCTAATAAAAATGATACCTGGGCTTCTTTCTGAGACTGCTTTCAAATTCTTAAATCTTAAATTCTTAAACCTTAAATCTCAGAGAAAAGACTGACCCTTTGTACTCAAAGACTAAATAAACTTTGAAAGAATTGACCGACTTTGCTCCCCTGCTAGCTAAAGAGAAGATGTCAGACAACATTTTATGGTAATGATTTGTTTTCTTCTCTGATTGCTAGTTCTCTGAATAAAATACATTTTAAAAACTTTATTCCTGGTTTTGTCTATGTGCTAGGGAGCAGAGCCCTAGTCATACAACTAATAAAATACAGATAAAGGAAACAAAATAAGGGTATTCATTCATATCCTGTCATCTAGCCTATTGGTAGAACAAGATAGCTATTTTATCTGTCTGCTAGGGAAACAGTATCTACTACATCTTGCTGGCTGGGTGGTTACAAACCTGTCATGAAACAGCAGAAAAGGACAGACCAATTTTGAGATAATAAAAATAAATGTCTCTATAAGACACGGCAGGATATAGAAAGAACAGCATTCCTTTCCAGCTATCACTGGAGGAAAGAACTCAGATTTATTTTGTAATTCTCCAACAAACTAAAACCTCAGGCCATTTAAGAGTAATCCTAAATACAGCCTGTTCAAAAATGAAAATAGATGTGTGTGTATGTGTGTGGGTGGGTGGGGGTGTTCCTTGAAATGACTGAAGGGATTGAATCCTAGAACAAGGAATACCAGGATGGAGAATGTCATGGACATTGTTGCAAAATCATGATCTGTGAAGGTCAGATCTTTCTTCCCAGGAGACCTTGTAAGTGTGAGAACAGAAACTCAAACTGTTGCAGGGTTCCTTGTACTGGGCCATGAAGCTTCCCGAAACTGTTTCCAGAAGCTCTTCTTCTTTCTCTGGTGTACCTTATTGGACTGTGAACAAATTGTCTCTGCCTCTGATGTCATTCACACAGATTTGTTCCCAGGCACCTGAAGTAAACCTCATTTGTGCTATACTGCTCTTAGGCACAACACATAGGCTCATAGGTCACAGACACCTTGGGGCCTGCCTCAGTATTCAAATGGAAGCACGCTTCTGTCTATGCAAAGCCACAGCTATGGCCTCAGAAAGAATAAGAGGTAATTTGTACTTGCAGCACATACAAGTAACCATGACACAGGAATGCCATACATGTTTAGAGAGTTTCATGTTGTTTTTATGCTAAGCAAGACTTAACTCAAAGTACTTTTCAAATACATTGGTATAAACATTGAATATGCAGGTTACATACACAGGGAAGTCTCAGATATGAAATCTCAAATCCCATTATATAACATTAGTAAAATTATAGGATTGGTAGAAGCTGACAATTTGTTCATACAATCCAAAAGGAGTTACATAATAATCGTGAAGATGTTAAGTCACACACAGAGGTAGGCAATAAACGGTAGTTATTTGAGTAAAATAGATTAATGTAGTGTGACTCTGGACCTGCAAAGTTTCAGCTTCAGCACAACACTGTGGTGTGAGTTATCAGCTATGTGCAATCTTCAACGTAGTTGTGGCTTTAGGCAGAAACTTAAGTTTCTACTTCATGACCTTCAAAAAGATAAAAGGAAAAAATCCAATCACCCAATGTGCCCACTACGTAAATTTTCTGTTAAAGCATTCAAAATCATACTCTACTGTTCTCTAAAAATGAGTTTTTCCAATATCAAATTCTAGGACTTGAATATATAAGAAATAAAAAAATAACTTTTAGTGTGATCAGAGATTATGGTGATATATGTTTTAATTTCTTTTAATTCTTTAAATTAAGAGAAAATGCCAATTTATTTATTCATATACTGAATGTCTTTTAACTCTATAGTTATGTACCACAGACACTTCCTTTTTTTTCCTTTTTTAAACAATAGATATTTTCTTTATTTACATTTCAAATGTTATCCTCTTTTCTGGTTTACCCTCAACACCCCATCCCATCTCCCCTCCCCCTGCTCACCAACCCACCAATCCCTATCCTGGCATTTCCCTATACTGGGGCATCCATCCTTCACAGGACCAAGGGTCTCACCTCCCATTGATGTCCAATAAGGCCATGCTGGATATGGAGCTGGAGCCATGGAGTCCTCCTGTGTACTCTTTGTTTGGTGGTTTAGTCCCTGGGAGCTCTGGAGGTACTGGTTGGTTCATATTGTTGTTCCTCCTATGACTGCAAACTCATTCAACTCATTCTGACCTTTCTCTAGCTCCTCCAATGGGGACCCTGTGATCAATACAATGGTTAGCTGAGAGCATCCACCTCTGAATTTGTCAGGCACTGGCAGAGCTTCTCAGGAGACAGTTATATCTTCCTCTTAATGGTACAGTTTTGGTTTCTACTGATAGTGACATTATAAATAGAAAAAAAATTGATTTATGCAAACCTGTCAGAGTTTTCCACCTGTTCACTTAGGCATCTTTACCATCCAGTGATTATTAAATAAGGTTTGTAATTAATATAAAGTTCTCAAACAATAAATTCTCAATTCTACTAGTTTGTCCATTCTCTTATTGATTTAGTTATTGCAGAATTATAAAAAGTCATTACATGCAGGAGTTCAATTCTATAGCTATCCCACTATTCCTTTCAGAACATTATTGACTATTATTCTTTATTCTACCACACAAATTTAAGGACAGGTTTTCCTTTGGAAAAGCAAAAGCAATTTTCTCCTATTAAGTAAGGATAAAATACATAGAGTTCACTGGAAAAATTGCAAAAAACCATTCAATTACAAAAGAAAAATTTTCAATTATGTTACATGACTTTTCTCACTTAAAAGACTCTTCTAAAATGACCTTTCAAAGTTGATTACTATTTCCATGTATGATCAGACCTGGGAACTTGTACATACAAATAACATTATATGGAGAAAGTAGATAGTACTTATATATTTGGAAAATAGACACACACACACACACACACACACACACACACACAAAATCAAGCATGCATGCAAGTACATACACACACAAATCAAGAAAGCTAACTTTTTTATTGTTTGGATTTGTATACTAAAACTTTGTGGAAATGCAATTCTCTTATTGAATTAAAAGCTTCTTTTTTTCTTTTTTTTTTTTTTTGTTTTTTTGAGAGCTTCTTCTTTTCATGTTGACAATTCAATTGTGTGTGAACAATAATAATTTTGAAGATTTCTTTCAAAATGTAATCTTTCCATAATTCTATTTCGTGTCATGGAAATCCGATAAAATATGGACTGACCGGAACCTAAAATGAAGAGAATCTTCACACTGTTTCTGACAGTGATGTAAAAAGTCATAGTACATAATTCTTCCTAGCTTTTTGGTAGGAATCTATTCATAAGTTAAACAAGTGCTGAGAATATACAATTTAGTTAGAAGGATTAACTCTAGTTTACCTAAGTCAATTTTACTGGTTTCATACATTTTCTGTGCTTCTATAGTTAGCATGTATCTTTTATTTCTTTGCTTTATTTGTTGATTCTGAGTTACAGCATCCACCACAGATTGGAAGAATTTTATTTTTGAGATGAAAAGCTCATGCACAAAATCCAAGCTTTTGCTTTGATGTCTAACTAACTGCAACCATGTGAGATGCTAATATTAGAAAAGTCCTTGAAAAGGTTTGTCCTCTCCATATAAATTAACAAAGATACAATCAACCCCAATCTACTCACAGAACACATTAAAATACGAAAATGATATTCTCAGCAGGTGTGATATCTTTACGCCAGTCCTTCCTGCCATTGTTTGGTATGAACTTTGGGGTTGAAACCCGAAAAAAATGGCATATGAAGAAAATTAACTGGGATCTAAAATGGCTACTTGAGATTAATTTGATTGGTGACTTATAAAAGACTCGATGTGTGCTAAGCTTAGGGTAGTGCATCCCTGAATACTAACAGATGATAGATCTTTCCAGAAAGATGGCCAGTAGAGTCTATACTTTTATATTTATAACATTCATAACCATCTTGATTAAAATCTGAAACTTCCAGAAACAATGCCAAATTATTAGGAAAATTTGACTATTTTGAAACATTACACTTGATTCATGTTTATCATGGCATATACAATTTTAGCAGTATAATTTTAATCTAAATACATTAATTCTATTGTCTGACCTTAAATTAGATTAGGCATTTATTATATATTCGTTAGGCTAAAGTATCAAGAAAAAAAGGCCACCAACAGATTGGGAAAGGATTTTTACCAATCCTAAATCTGATAGAGGACTAATATCCAATATATACAAAGAGCTCAAGAAACTGGA
>NC_034591.1:45041466-45060114 GCF_900095145.1 Mus pahari
GTGGAACAACAATATGAACTAACCAGTACCCCCTGAGCTTGTGTCTCTAGCTGCATATGTAGCAGAAGATGGCCTAATCGGCCATCACTGGGAAGAGATGCCCCTTGGTCTTGCAAACTTTATATGACCCAGCACAAGGGAAGGCCCTGGCCAAGTAGTGGGAGTGGGTGGGTAGCATTTGTAATGTAAATAAAGAAAATTAAAAAAAGAAAAAAAGAAAATGTCCGCCAAGGAGCCCAAGGGACTCTTTATGACAAAGTTCATTTTGAGAAAGAAAAGTAGTGCAATCGAAGGATAACTTATACATGGATGCAAGGGAGAAGGAAATACTAAAGGACTGAAGAATACATGTCACTTCTGCCAGCATCATCCTTGGCTCACAGTGATTGGTTCTGTTGAGCTTAGAGTAAATGTTCTGTGTTTTATATATTGGGATAATTCTTTCCTTCACAGCTCTTGCGGTGGTGGTGGGGTGGCGGTACGTGTGCGTGTGCACGCACACACACACACCTCTTGATGTTCTACAACCACACAGTCAGTGTAGTCAGTCTGCATGGATGAGGAAAGAGAAAGGATTTATTTATTCCCTTCTAGAAATAAATCGGCACAGAACCAGCAGTGTAAAGGGACCGTCAAATGTTTGACAACACCTACTTTGCTGTTCTGTGTTCCCAGTTTACTTCCCTAGGAGTTGAGACAAATTTAAGATGGGTTTTTTTTTTTTCTGCCCAGTGCTTAAATGTATAACTGTTCACACAATCTTTATATATTCAAATTCTGAAACGTGTGCTTTATATAAAGGATCTCATAGACTGATATCTCTCAACATACGCAGAACAGGGTAGAGCACATTAATAGTACAGAGCTATACTTCTAAGTGTTGGCCATGAAATCTTCCCAATGAGGTGTTAGCCTGGTGTCCTGTGAGTGTAACTCACATTATAGTTCACAGAAGACAGCTACTGTAAAAGAAAAACCCAAAGGAGGGTGGGAAAGGAAAACCAGGAGTTCGAGGACAGATTGGGATACCTAGCAAGTTCAAGGCCAGTTGAATTGTACAGTGAGATTCTGTCAAAAAAATAAATAAATAAATAAAACCCAACACCCTAAACAAAACAAAATAAAATAGACAAAACCTGGAATCCTGGAAAGGGACCCATATTTCTGCCGTGTTGCTGGTATTCTCTGTACAATGTATCTATAAGATAGTGATGAACTGTGTCATAACAATGTCATTGCGAGAATAGATTCTTATAAACATATTTTTTAGCATTCTCTCTTACTGATATTGCCAGTTCAAGCAGATTCTTCTGCCACAACTTGTCTTTTATAATTTTCTTATTGGAACTCTTACAACACAGCAAAATCCACACTGAAATGTCAACTTATCTTCTTTTCTTTATCTCAGAACATGTTGATATTAAAAATTATCTTTGAAAATTTCACAGAAATAAATTTTTATAATATAGTTTTTAGAAAATTTATAGTTAGTAGCTCCACATTGGTAAATTCCCAGTGAAAATTACTGGGCAGTGGTGGCACACGCCTTTAATCCCAGCACTTGGGAGACATAGACAGGCAGATTTCTGAGTTCAAGGCCAGCCTAGTCTACAGAGTAAGTTCCAGGACAGCCAGGGTTATACAGAGAAACTCTGTCTCAAAAAACAAAACAAAACAAGTAAGTGAAAATTTGTATGAGAGGGGCTTAATGAATCTCATCCATGAGCAAGTTCTACATTTTATAGAGGCTGAATTACCCTTTCTTCAGTGTTCTCAAGTCAGTAAGTTCATTATTGATAGGCAACATAGGAAGACACAAATAATGCAACATGCTGGGAAAATTATAACATGGAGAGAAAACAGCCACAGTATTTTCTAAATAATTTTGTTTTGTTAAATGCACTATTAAAAGCCTTTATATTCACTAACCTAGGCCTTGTAAATTTATTCTGGCACATAATTTTACATCTAATTACCTGGACATATATTAAAAATAATAAAGCAAAGTGAATTTTCTTTAAGATTGAAAACAACGAAAATTTTAAACAGAAAAGATTTTCAATTGGCAAATCGTCACTAATTATTAAGCTAATGGAGATGACATCACGATTGATTATCTTATGCACTAAGCTGAAAGCTCTCATAATAAGAAAGTCCAAAGCAGTGACCAGGAGGCTCTTCGTCTTTCCTGTTGAAATGACTTTGAGATATGTGAATTGTAAGAACCAAGTAGGAGAACTGGTGTGGGTGATGTGTGCAAAAAAATGTATTTAATCAATTGTTTGGTTGATTGTGGGGGGGTTAGGGGTGTGTGCACATGAGCACATACATGGGTGTGTTTGTGTGTGTGTGTGTGTGTGTGTGTGTGTGTGTGTACATGCTTACCAAGCATATAGAGAAGTTTGTTTTCTCTATCATGTAGGTCATAGGGATAGAACTCAACTCTTTAGCCTTTTTGGCAACTGTCTTTACTTACTGTGCCATCTTACTGACTACAAAAGATATATTTTTAAGCATATAAGGACTTTCTTTTAATTAGTTGAGATATTTGTACAATATATTTTGATCATGTTCACTCTCCCTCTCTCAATTCTTCATAAATGTGTGTGTGTGTGTGTGTGTGTGTGTGTGTGTGTGCATGTGCGTGTATGTGTGACTAAATGAGTACTTGAAACATCATAGAATCTTTATAATGAAGTGTTGTTTAGTCTGAGCCATGTCGGGCAGATAGAAATGCAGTAGGAGGATATTTTAGAAAACAATATTTAGATACATTAAATAACAGAGTAGGGATGCGTGGCAAGCACATAGAAGATTTCTAGGACTTGAGTTTTCTAGAGCACAGATAATAAAGGCACAGGTAGTAAGCAGGGAGTTGATGTCAGCTGAGGCCAGAGGTGAAGGGTTGTGTGTCATGCTCAATACAAGCTTCTCTTAGTCATTTAAGTTGTTAAGCCAAGGATTAAATGATTTTGTGTTGCTGTCATAAAAGATTTGAGCCTGAGTAATTTATAAAGAGAAATTTATTTACTGCAGGTTTGGAAGATGGAAAATCCATCAAAGTGACAGAGTTCTATTTCTGGTGAGGTGCTGCCACTGCAATGTCATGTTGCAAATGGCAGAAGGGGCCCTGGCTGGTTGTAGCCAAACCCTTGATAAAGCTATTAATTCAATTCAAAGGATTCATCTCTCATGCTCATCAACTCCCAATGGCCCCAACTCTTAAAGCTGTCACATTGTGTCATTGTTACAACATATGATTTTTCAAAGGTATTACAGACTATAAAAATTAGCAAGAACTGAAAGAATGTCTCCAAATATTAATTAGGTGCACATATGGGAAAATTATTAAGAGACTTGGGCTTTGAGTATTTTTACAATAACCATATAAAACTTATGTCGTCAAAAAAAAAAAAAAAAAAAAAACTGCCAGCAGGCTTTAGTGGCATTTATGTACTGAGAGTAGAAATCGTGATGAAGGTATTTCAAAAGCCAATTGCAAAAGCCATGATTGTTTGGGGTCATGGTTATTTCTTTCAGCAAAACTCTGAGTTCAATTTCTGTGTTTACAATGAATCACCTTGCAGTGAGTTTTCTTCCCTTAAAGCTCCCATGTCTCACTGAAGTTTCATCACCTGTAGATCTATTGATCATTTTATGCCCAAGGTATCAATATCTGTGTCATTAATTGCTCTCACATGAAGAATCTGATTTTTATGGCTTCATCATGTAAGTACTACAGAGGTCTTGTCTGCTCTCCCTCTTCCCAAGTAATTGCAATTACAACAAATAAGTACAATTAAAGTATTATTAAGTGTGTGAATTTCAGTAGTGTATATATAACCAAAATTCTATGGTATCCCTGCTATCCTTTTCTTCATCATCATAAAGAGAAGGCAATGTTATAAAATAATACTTTATCACAAAAGATCTCAGCCAGGAAGAATTGAGAAATAACCCCAATATTATTGCTTTGGGTAATCTATCCATAAGAAACCATATGTTAAATATTTTCAAGTGATATGGGTAGTAATCTTTTCTAAAAAGCATTATGATTATGTTATGATTTTTACATGTGATTTAAGGTAAAATAGAATTGTAATAAATCAAAAGAAAATAGACACATTTAAGTCTTTCAAGTACATGTATTAAAACAAGTAGAGCTAGACAGAATGAGCACACCTTTAACACCAGAACTATTGAAGTACAAGGGAATCACCATATGTTTGAGGCTTTGTCTCAAATAAACATATTTATGAATATCACACACACACACACACACACACACACACACACACACACACACACACTCTTCTTAGATTCTATTTGGGAATTTCTCCAAAGCATGCCTTGGTTTTTATCCAGTGTCTCCTGTAATCACTCTCTGGTTTTTACCCAAGAGCACTCCAACTCTATTTTTCGGGGCATGACTGCTAATGAGTGAAAGGTATTTGTAAAAGTCGGGGCTCTAAATTCTTGCTGCAGCCAAAGAGGATTATGCTTGTAAAATTGCTCCTAAGCCACAGTGAAAAGACACATGATAGCATTAATGCTTTTACTTTTCAGCATACTGTACTTAGGGGCGAGCCCACAGATTGAAATGCTCAAAGTCATGGTAGAGAATTGCACTATTTGTAGCAATTTTTTCCCAAGGACAAGCCAATGTGATCATCCTGTGTGTTCTGCTATTATATAAAACAGATCGAATGGGTGGGGATCAAATTCTTTATCCTATTGCAACCTCATTTACTGTTTTTACACCAACTTTGCTGATATTATTTATATAAAATGAAATGTATACCTTTGAATGTACTGCTTTTTTAAAGTAGAAGTATATATAAGCCATCAAACTAATAATAAAAAGGGATTTCATTACCCAAACTTTTACCTTTTCAATTTATTGTCACTCTCCTCTCTCCCCTTGCCGGGCATCCACCTCTAAACAAAGGACCACTGCTATACCTTTTGCTGAGTTTTTTTAGAATGTTCTATGAAGGACACCTTAATGTATTTTTTCTGAATAATTTGTACACACCGTTGAGTATATTATTAGTCTACTCTCTTATATTTTATTTTATAGGTATGTTGAATGTTGTTTTGTTCAAATATTGGTCTGTGGATATTTGAGTTATTCTACAGTTTCAGTTATTAAATAATGCTATGAATATCTGTCTAAAAGTAATTACCTGAGTGTAAATTTTTATTTCTCTTTCACAAATATGATTGAATAGATATTCGGGACACAACAGTGAGAGTATATGGACCCTCCTCCATGACTCTATATCCTCACCAGTTAGCTCCCTGGAATATAGGCAGGTCAGAGTGTGCATGTGTGTGTTCATGTGCATGCACCTTCATGTATGGTGATCAGATATTCTCCCAGTGTACTCTAGATTTCAGGGTTGAATTTGGGTGATCAGCTCCTATCCTCAGCACATCTCACTGGACGTAAATTTGTATTTCTCTAATGGTGTTGAACACCTGTTTGTATAGTTGTATCCATGTGTCTTCATTAGAAACTAAAAAAAAAACTGGTATTTCAATGGCTAAATTACTTGACCTTGTTTTTATTGAGTTATGCAACAACTTCTTTTTTAACAGTCTGAAGAATCAGCATTGTATTTATTTCTTTTTAATTTCTGGACTTATTCTCTTTAAATACAAAATGAAATCCATAATCTTTAACTAAGACAAAGTACCCTGCTCTTCCACCTTGAAGTGTCTCTTTTCCTTCACATGATGCTGACATTACATATCACCCAACATCACACTTTTCCTTCAACCTGACATTGCCCTTCTCCTTCACCCTAGTGTTGCCATCCTATTTCAGATTCAGTTATTACATAGAATCAGTAGTTATGCACGACTGAAACTATGTCTTCTCACTTACAGCTCCCAGGATGCTGCATTGCAAGCTTGGCCTGTGTCAGTGCTACATACTGAATCGGGTGCTGTCATTACCTTCACTGTGTAAATAATGGGCCAGCACTGCCTATGGAATCAGACTATATTTTATCTCACCAATTTCTTAGATGTCTAGTGTTGGATAAGATTCTTAGGTTACTTCAGCATCAATGTGCTCATCAGGAAAATTGTTGGTTGATTGGCAAAATGTGCTGTTTTGTGGACAAAGTCAAAAAAGCTTTTGAAATTTATCTGAGTAAATCAGGAACATTTATTTGGGATATAAACAATCATGAAGACACAGGAAGAGCTGTTGTCATTCTGTATGCAAATTCCTTTGAGAGATATGAGAAGAATCAGTAATAACAAGGACATTGTCCTTTATGTAAAACTCAAGTGAATTTAGGTGACATAATTTGCAAAAGCAAGAAGGAAAAAGTGACACCTGTGTAATATGTCACCATACAGATGTAGTGGAACTTTTTGTGATGCCTAAGCTTAACCATCAGTGTATCAAAGGTGGCAGGAAAAGACCAGCCCTACTAGAACTCATAGGTAATTATATCAGTTTGGGGTTCTATTTATATCAGGTTGGCAATGTAAACTTACTGCATAATTACAGTACATCACTGAGGAAATGCAAATGTCTTAGTTTAGGGACATTGTTTAGGATATTGCTTATATACCAAATAAATGATCCTGATTTATTCAGATAAACTTAGTCTTATTTTTTTGATGGAACACCAAGACCAAAAAAGCAAATTGAGGAAGAAAGGGTTTATTAGGGCTATATTTCCAAATATCATCCATCATTGGAGGAAGTCAGGATAGGGTTAAAGCTGGAAACTAGAGGCAGGGGTTGATGCAGAGGCTATGGAGGGAGGGGGTTACTGTCTTTCTTCCTATGGTCTGTTCAACCTTCTAACTTATAGAACTCAGGACCAGGCATGGACCCACCTCAATAGTCAAATCTGTATCCTATTGATTACTAACAGAGAAAAAAGCATTTTCTCAGTGAGTCCTTCCTCTCTGATGACTTTAATTTGTGTTAAGCCAACAAACCAACCAACCAGTACAACAAATAACTAGAGGCTGAGATTGGATTAAAAAATAGAGATGTGATCATTCTTCGTGGTTTTGCTATATGCAAACTCTACTCTATTTGATTTATTATTAACAAGGACAATACTTGATTCCATTGTGTATAAGAAGCCAAATGCTAATTAGATATTAAAAGTAAATGAGATGAAGAAGAACCAAGCATGCAATGCAATAGAACACAGGAACTGAGAGGCTGAATTCATAGATTTGGTAAAATTCAAAGAAAAGAACTTTCTGGCCAAATTTGAACTGGTCTATAATATGGAGGCAATCTAAATTACTATGATTAAGCTCCAATAGTTTGATACATCTCAAGGGAGACAGAAATTAATTTTACTTTGAGAATCAATGCCATTCAAACACTAGTCGTCACCTGGATTACAGGAGCTATACTCATTGCTTTGGCAAAATACCCCACAGAAGCAGTTTAAACATAGAAGAGTTTATTCCATTTGGGGAAGTTACAATTCATCCAGATGAGGAAGGGATGGTTCCGAGAGAATGAAACATCTGGTCACACTATGTAAAACTAAGAAGCAGAGGTAGCTGAATTCTTCACCATTCCTTTTCTTTATTTGGTCTGAATAGCATATCCCACATTTTGGATAAGTCTTTCTTATTCAGTTGTGCCTATTTGAAATACTCTTATGCATATCTAGGAGTGTGTTTCATTGCTGATTTTAAATATAGCCACATTACAAAAGGAAAATTAATCATCATAATATCAGTGGTAGTTGTAAGAAACTCATCATTTTCCTAAATTGGAAAATAGGTAAGCTCTTCGGATATCACATACCATTCAAGGCATAGGAAGCCTGAAGACAAACCAAGTCCCCCTCATCCACTAGTCAAAGACTTGCACAGGTTTTCTAAAACTAGATAGCTTTGAAATAATAAGGAAATAAAAATATAATTTATGATCGGTTGATTGAGAGTATCTCCCACAGTTGTTAGAATTTAAGAGTTTTGTCCTTAATTACTGGCACTGTTTGGGTAGGCTTAATAGGCATGGTCTTGCTAGAGGAAGTATGCCAGTGAGGGTGGGCTTTAAAGGATTAAAGACTCAGACCATGTTGAGTTCAATCGCTGTGTCTTGCCTGTGGTCTTGATGTGAGCCCTCAGCTATTCATGCCACCATGCTTGGAGTTGGATGCCAGGCTTGCCCTCAGTGTTGGTTATAAATCTGTATCCCTCTGGAACCAGAAATAAACCCCCTTTTCTTTCATTTGCCTTTGTCATGATGTATTATCAGAGCAATAGGAAAGATCTAATCCAGCCCCCTATTACAATCTATTTTATAGAGACATAACACAGATGAATAAAAGGAGCTCAAAATTCTTCAAGTATGAAAGTTGTATAATAATTATCATGTAATTATTTGGCTAAAGGACAGCAATGTCAATTTTTTAATGGTTATGTAAGAAAATAGTTCATTGAGATTACAGAAGACTTGTTGAGATAGAGGTAGGGCACCAATATTACCTCTTTTCCATTAGCCGTTTTCTTTCTTGAGAAGCAAACTACTCATTCAGATAGAAAAATATCCATGTCAAAAACAAGGATTGTAGGCAAACTAAATTACCAGACTTTGTCATGAATATTTAAAACACCCAGTATGACAACTTCCATTTGTGCTCATTTCTGCTACTTCTAAAATCATCTGTGGTATTGGCTCATAGAGGATTAATCTTAAAGAGCATTTTTTTTTTCTGTATAAAATAATTAGACTGCAAATGAAAAAGAGAAAAAGAAAAAAAAAAGAAGAATCCTGCCTCATCCAGATTAATGAGAGAAAAATCTGATTTTCAATTCATAGTAGCCCAATTTGATTTAAAATATAGAGTACTATTTCCTGATCTCAGAACATAAGCAAGCTACTCTGTCCCCAACTAGAGAGAGAGAGAGCAAAACTTTTCTTATCCTACTCTGACAATGAGCTATATTAATCTAAGACTGAGTTTCCAATCAGTAAACAGTAAGGGAAAGAAATCATTGCTGCACAAAAATTCCATGGTTTTGTGAACTTTCTCTTGGGCTCTAATATAAGATAGATCTCTACTGCAGAAGAATGAAGCATAAGATGGTACCATGGTATTTTCTTTCAGCAGCAGAGCACCAACTATCTTGGTAAATTTCTATGTCACACTTAATCTAGCTCTCAGCTTGGTTAGCTTTCAGTTCATCAAGGCAGCCAAGTCAAACGCAGCCACACAGGGTCTCATTCTCAGCAAGGTCTCGGAGGTAATGAAGTGTACAGAGTATGCTAAGAAAAGGGAAGCCATATCAATCCTGTCAGGCAGGGGCTGATACACACTTTACATTACATTTGTGGCAGAGCAGAAAGTGGCTTTTGAATGGGAAGAGTCTATGTTAGAAGCTGAGAATTTTAGAGATTGGGGATTTCCATTCATTTAGCTTTGCTGATTCCAAGTCTGAATTTACTAACTATTCTGAAGGCTGGCTTTTATGAAAGGAAAAACTAGAGGATAGCTCTGACCAGGAAAACAGGCTGACAGCAGATCTTCACCTCTCCCTCAGCGACTCCAAATCCACTCAGGTCTCATCCCAAGCCATATAGCAGGTCACCTGCTGCCAACTTCCTTCTTCTTTCCCCCAGCCCCACCCACTAGTTTCCAGTGAATCACACAGATCTTTCCCTCCTAGTTGTCCTCCCTCCACTCATTGTTTTCTCCTAGCTGCAAGCTCCAACAGCCACTACCTGGAAACCCACAGACCACTTTGATGTAGTCTAACTGCAGAAGTAGACTGACTAACTGTAGCTCTTTATATCCCCCCCTATTCCTCTAAGTCCAACTCCACATTTTCATCCTCAATTCTGTAGCAGACCTTCTGCTGTGATTCCCAGGGGCCAATCATATCCTGGTAAAACACCCTGCTTTTTGCCATTCTGTTGATGC
Organism: Mus pahari; assembly: GCF_900095145.1. Classification (NCBI taxonomy): domain Eukaryota; kingdom Metazoa; phylum Chordata; class Mammalia; order Rodentia; family Muridae; genus Mus; species Mus pahari. The sequence goes on from NC_034591.1 coordinate 45,051,390, forward strand.
CCAATCCCAGAAAAACAAAACAAAACAAAAAACATTTTACCTATAACCCTGAAAGGTCAAACTTACCAGGATCCTAGAACAGTTTCTTATCAGGTAACAGACAGCCATCACAATCTATGAAAAACCAGAGAGGAAACAGAAAACCAGGAACAAAACATCTGCTCAACAAAGACAAGACCAGATATCAGCACCAAGAATTACAATCTTCCTAATCCTAGATGCCCAAATGTCAGCATAAAAACACAGTCAATAACATTGGGAACAGTATTTCTCTACTAAAGCAATCCATATTAACAGGCCCTCATGTTCTAATATGGCTGAAGAACAAGAAAAAGGCCTTATAGTAGCCTTTATCCATATGATAGACTTTGTGTTTTCTTTTTTATTAGTTATTTTCTTTATTTACTTTTCAAATGTTATTCCCTTTCCTAGTTTCCCCTCTGAAAACCTCTTATCACTCCCTCTTCTCCCTGCTCACCAACCCACCCACTCCTGCTTCCTGGCCCAGGCAATCTCCTATACTGGGGCATAGAATGTTCCCAGGACCAAGGGCCTTTCCTCCCATTGATGACTGACTAGGCCATCCTCTGCAACATATGCAGCTAGAGCAATCAGTCCCACGATGTGTTTTCTTTGGTTGGTGGTTTAGTCCCAGGGAGCTCTGGGGGTACTGGTTAGCTCATATTGTTTTTCCTTTTATGGGGCTGCGAACACCTTCAGCTCCCTGGGTACTTTCTCTAGCTCCTTCACTGGGGGCCCTTTGCTCTGTCCAATGGATGGCTGTGATCATCCACTTCTGTATTTGTCAGGCACTGGCAGAGCCTCTCAGAAGACAGCTATATCAGGCTCCTGTCAGCAAGCTCTTGTTGGCATCCACAATAGTGCCTAGTTTGGGTGGTTGTCTATGGGATCTCAAGTTGTGCTACAGAGCAATTGTGATAAAAAAAAAAAATACTGCGTGGTACAGTGACAGACAGGTAGATCAATGGAATAGGATTGAAGACCCAAAAATGGACCCACACACCTATGATCACTTGATCTTTGACAAAGGAGCTAAAACCATCAAGTGGAAAAAAGCAGCTTCAACAAATGGTACTGGCACAACTGACAGTTAGCATGTAGTGCTGGAGACCAACACTGAGCCATAAGCCAAAATCCTCCCCCACCTTTTTGAGAAACTTCTGACCTTCTGAAAGGACAGCTGACAGAACACCAAGATTAGATAATAGTNACTGCAAACTTTCCAGGAAAAAAACCACAGAATGTCTCCTGAGATAAGAGTATGCAGAACCACCTCCCGCCCAGGGCTGCGAGTTTCTCCCTCTTCACTTCCTGCTTATACTCTGTAACTTTGCTTACAATAAACAAGACTTTGATAGGATTCTCAACTTGGTCTCCCTTCTTTTTTCCCACCGTTTCTCTTTCAGGCATGGTCCCCCTTGGACCCCCCCGAATAACTGGGTCCTGCGGGTTGGAACAAGTGGTGCCCACGTGGAGCCCGCGGTATGGACCCTTGCTGGATGGAGCCCATTTTCTTGAGAAAGTCGCTGCGACAAAGTCGTTTGGAGGAACACTCTCACCACTCATGAGAGAAAGTCATCCTCGGTAAGTTTACATTTCTCTGTCCCATAGGAATGGGCCATAAGTTGTCTAAAGAAGCGGTCTTCATCAGAGACCTGAAAGCTTCTCTCAGGGAGAGAAAGAGTTAGAGTTAAAAAGAAAGATTTGACAGAATTTTTTATCTTTGTTTCCCAAGTCTGTCCATGGTTCATAATAGATGGACCAAAGATTCATTCCCTTAAATGGGAAAAGGTAGGACGCGATCTTAATGATCTTAATGATTTTTTATATAAAGAAGGGCCAGATGCAGTACCTACTCAGAACTTTAGTTATTGGGGGACTTGTTAAAGATATCATTAAGTCATCCTCAGCTGAGGCAGGAAAGATTGTTTCATTGGCTGAGGATTTCCTTAAACCAACTTCTCCCTCAGCCTCTATATCCTCTGTAAAGATTGCAGACTCACAGTTGCCACAGCCTCCCTCACCATGCCCCTCTGTTATTATTAATATGTCTTCCTCAGAGAACCCGGCTGTCCACCCCAAAAAGCCTGTCCAACCCCTCAACTGCCCGCCGATGCAGCTGCATCCAGTGAGCCAAAATTACAAGAATCAAAGCTTACCTACCCCATTTTTAAGAAGCCTCACTGCAATCGGCTAAGTCCCTCTGAGGAGAGTAAGCTGGAGGAAGAGGCTGCCCGATATCACAACCATGATTGGCCTGCAGGTTGGGACATTGTACAAAGCTCAAGTCTTGATCAAGGAACGCCACATAAAACCAGAGACACTGAAACTTATAGAGGAGAAAGTGGGAAAGGGCCTGGAACATATGAGCACAGGGGAAAAATTTCTGAACAGAACACCAATGGCTTGTACTGCAAGGTCAAGAATTAACAAATGGGACCTCATAAAATTGCAAAGCTTCCATAAGGCAAAGGACACTGTCAATAAGACAAAAAGACAACCAACAGATAGGGAAAAGATGTTTACCAATCCTAAATCTGATAAAAGGCTAATACCCAATGTATACAAACAACTCAAGAAGTTAGACTCCAGAAAACCAAATAACCCTATTAAAAATGAGGTACAGAGCTAAACAAAGAATTCTCAACTGAGGAATATGGAATAGCTGAGAAACACCTAAAAAAAAAGTCCATATCCTTAGTCATCAGAAAAATGCAAATCAAAACAATCCTGAGATTCTACCTCATAGCAGTCAGAATGGCTAAGATCAAAAACTCAGGTGACAGCAGATGCTGGCAAGGATGTGGAGAAATAGGAACATTACTCCTTTGATATTGGGATTATAAGCTGGTACAAGCACTCTATAAATCAGTCTGGCAGTTCCTCAGAAAATTGGATATAATACTACTAGAGGATCCAGCAATACCACTCCTGTGCATATACCCAGAAGATGCTGCAGCATGTAATAAGGACATATGCTTCACTAGGTTCATAGCAGCCTTATTTATAATAGCCAGAAGCTGGAAAGAACTCAGATGTCCCTCAACAGAAGAATGGATACAGAAAATGTGGTACATTTACACAATGGAGTACTACGCAGCTAGTAGAAACAATGAATTTATGAAGTTCTTAGGCAAATGGATGGATCTGGTGGATATCATCCTGAGTGAGGTAACCCAATCACAAAAGAACACACATGACATGCACTTACTGCTAAGTGGATATTAGTCCAGAAGCTCAGAATACCCAAGATACAATTTGCAAAACACATCAAACTCAAGAAGAAGGAAGACCAAAGTGTAGATACTTTGGTCCATGGAAGGAGTTATAGAGACAAAGTATGATAGATTTCTTAAAGAGGAAATAGATGAATTACTTAAAGAAGTCTATGAAAACACAGACTCTGGAAGGAAATAAATAAAACAGTTCAAGATGTGAAAAGTGGAAGAAAAAAATCAATAAAGAAAACCCAAATTGAGGGAAATGTAGAAACAAAAAAAATTAGGAACACAAATAAAAACTTCAGAGCAAGCAAAAATGTACCAAAAGAGATTTAAGATAGACTCTCGGACACATAAGACACAACAGAAGAAATTAATATCTGGGGTGGTAAAAATGTTAAATCTAAAAAATCTTGGCACAAAGTATCCAGGAAATCTGGGACCTTATAAAAGACCAAATCCATCATAATAGAAATAGATCAAAGAGAAGACTCAAATACAGCTCAAAGTCCCAGATTTCCCTAATCTAAAGAAGGGGATGCTGGTCAAGAAGTACAAGAAGCATACTGAACAGCAAATGGAGAGATCCAGGAAATAATGTATCCTCCCACATAATAACCAAAACATTATTCATACAGAACACAGAAAGTGTATTATAAACTACAAGATTAAAAGACCAAGTAACATATAAGGCGGGCCTGTTAGACTTACACCTGATTTCTCACACCAAAAACCCAGAAAGCTCTGGAATAAAAAATGTGTCCAGGCTCTGAGCCACATCACACAGTTTGTGATCTTTAGAGTTTCACAATGTGATCAAATGTCCTGCAAGAGTATTTATAGAACATTTTACTGAAACACAAAAGAAATATACCTTCTTAGCACATCAAGGAACTTATTTTCAAATGTGATCACATACTCAGAACAAAACAAGTCTCAACAGATACATGAAAATTAAAATAAAACACTGTACTCTCTTCACAGCTTTTCAACCTAGTACATAAAGCCTTAGCTAGAACAATAAGACAATAGAAGATCGAGAGTTTATAAGTAGGAAAAGAAGTTAAATTATCTTTATGCAGATCATATAAAAGTATAAATAAGTGACCTTATAAATTCTACCAGAAAACTTGTGCAGCTGATAAACACTTTCAGCAAAGTAGCTGGGTACAAAATTAATTCACAAAACTAAGTAACCCTCATATAAAAATGACAAAATAACTGAGGAAAAACATCAGGAAAGAAACATCTTTAACAATATAAAATACTATGGAGTAACTCTAACCAAGCAATGAAAGCGCTATATAATAAAAAGTTTAAGTCATTGAAGAAGAAAGTTGAAGATACATGAAAATGGAAATATCCCCATGCTCATAGATTGGTAGGGTTAGTATAGTAAAATTGACCATCATACCAAATGTAATTTACAGATTCATTGCAATTCCCATCAAACTTCCAATACAGTTCTTCACAGACCTTGAAAGAACAAGTTTTAGCTTCTTCTGGAAACACAAAGGCCAGCATAACTACAAAAATCCTGAGTATTAAGAGAAGTACAGGGAATGTCATCATCCCTGATTTCAAGTTGTACTGAAGAGCTTAGTACTGGAATGAAAATAGACACATTGATCAATAGAAGAAAATTGAAAAACGCAGACATAAATCCATACGTCTACTTTTTAAAAAGAGTCCAGAAACATCCAATGGCAAAAGACAACATTTTCAACAATGGTGCTGGTCAAATTGGATAGCTACACGGAGAAGAATACACGTAGTTTCATACTTATCATCCTGAACAAGACTAAACTCTCAACAGATTGAGGATGTCAATAAAAACTAGATACACTGTACCTGATAGAAGAGAATGTTTGGAATAGCTTTGAACTCATTGGCACAGAAAAATACTTTCTGAATAGAACAACATTGACAAAGGCTGTAAGGTCAACAGTTAATAAACGGAACCTCATGAAATTGAGAAACTTCTCCAGGGCAAAGAACACCATCAATTGGAGAAAGTGGAATAAGAAAATAGTTTTGCCAACTACATATTTGATAAAGGTCTAATCTCCAAAATATATAAAGAAGCAGATATCAAGAAAATAATTAACCCAACTAAAACTGAGGTGCAGATATAAACAGAGAATTCTCAAAAGAGAAAACTGAAATTGCTGAGAAACACTCAAAGAAATAGTTAGCATCCTTAGCCATCAAGAAAATGTAAATCAAAACTACTTTAAGGTTTCATCTTACATTTGTCTAAATGACCAAGATCAATACAACAGGTGACAGACAGGTCATGATGTCAAGATATTGAAGCAACACCTACTCATTGCTTATAGGATTACAGACACGTACAGACACTGTGGACAATGGTGGGTCCTCAGGAAGACGGAAATTGATCTATCCCAAGAAACTATACAACTCTTGGGCACATACCCAAAAATACTTCATTCTACCACAGAAACATTTCCCTAACTATGTTCATAGCTACTCATTCAATATAGTCAGAAATTGGCAACAACCTAGATGACCTTCAACAGAAACTTGGATGAAGAAAATATGGTAAATTTACACATGGATTATTATTTAATATTTATTATTATTTAGCAGTTGAAAATGACATTAATAGTTAAATGGCTGTTAGAAAAAATGTCATCCTGAGCGAGGTAAACCAGACACAAAGACCAGTATGGTATGTTGTTACTTATATGTAGCTATTTTGTTAGATCAATGATAACTAAGTTACATCATATAGAACCACAGAGGTAATATAAAGTAAGGGACTAGGGATGACAGATACATATCCTAAGGAAAAAGAAATAGAACACATAGTTATGAATAGATAGAGTTGCTAAAAGAAGAGAATCAGGTCAGAAGAGAGAGGGGAGGAGGGGAAGAAAAAGGAAATACAGGGAAAGATAGCTACACAGTGCAGGCTTGGCAGGCACTACTGTGAATGAGCAAGTATGTGGTGAAAAGATGGAAAAGGAAGAGACACAGAGCAGTTTGTGAACTATAAAGAAAGGTGGCAGAACTGGAGACACAATGGTGATAAAGAACAACCTGATGTGAGTAGCCTTTCCTGCCATCTGAAATCATGGTGATGTCAGTACTGCTGCCAAGGGCCAGTTTTGATCCCGTGGCCTGGCACTGTGTTGATGTCTCTGGGATGAGCTGAGCCAGCCCTGCCTCTCTCGTGGGCAAAGCAGGAGAGTTGGCACTGGTAGCCTGGGTGAGGGAAAGACCAACTCAGCTACCACTGAAGCCCATATCCAAGGCTTTTAGTTGGCACACCCTAACATCTATCCCATCTATGAGTTGCTGAAGCATGTGAAAGGGCTGACTCTGCAGAACCAAACTGTCAGTGTCTCCATGACACATGGCAACAAGAGGATATCCAAGAAGAGTCCCAATAAAGGTCCAGTATCGATGTTGTAGAAGCCTCGAACCATACCAATGATTCATTGCAATGAGCATTTGAAATTAAAGCTATCTAGGCAAAAGTGTATACTATGCGATACACTGTAAAATATATACATATATGAATGTGATCTAAATAAAATCACCAAATAGTAAGAGAGACAATGTTCCAACTGAACAACTTTTGACACCATATAAAACTGTGACACACTGCAGCTTCCACAAAGAGATTGTTTCTTGTTTTGTTTTTTTGTTTTTGTTTTATGTTTTGTTTATGTTTTGTTTTTGTTTTGTTTTTGGTGAGGAGGTTGCAAGTATGGAGGGTAGGTACAGAGGGATGGGGAGATGAGTAGGATTGGATTGTATGATGTAAAATTTACAAAGAATCAATAAGAAGTTTTTAAAAAAGAAATTTAGGGGCATTTTAGAATTGTAATCCAGTAGAGGATTCTTAAAATATATAGATATATGGATGTGATATAAATAAAATCACCAAATAGTAAGAGAGATAATGTTCCAACTGGACATCTTTTGACACCATATAAAATTTCCAATACTAGGAATGTGATACATTGAATTGAGTTGGTGTCCAAAGGGGTTCTTTGGGAATCCCCCAAACAACTCAGACTTTGCCAATGGATGTGAGCAAGAACTTGGAGTAGTAAATGTTGGGAAAACTATAATCAGGGCATAGTCTGTGAGAAAAAATATTTTTAATTTAGGGAAAAGAAATAAAAAAAGTAGAATGAGATGATCAACCTTCTTTTGCAACATGCTCATCTGGAAAATGATATACCAGAATCATGTATTGACTCTATCCATCTCTAAGAATTCAAAACAAATACTTACACTTAAAGAAAACTAAGTATTCAAAACAAATATATATTCAAAACAAGAACTGATACTCCATTCTAATCATTATGATACTTTTGATAGGCTACTTGTATGTTTAATTTTCTTTCAAAATACTCCATATCAGTATAGGTTACGACAAAAAAAGAGATGTCCAATGGCTATTTTAACTGGCTTCTAAAAGAAGTGAAGCAGTTTTACCATATGATGTAAGTTATTTAAATTCAGGATACTCCTCTAAAAATTACTTCATCTTTGATGTCCTAATATTAGAGATGTTTAGTGATAACTGACACATAAGCACATAAAGAACATATACAGAAAACAAAACCCTGAACATTACCAAGAAAACATATTACCACTCATACCTATAAAATTTAGGTATAATTTATACCTTTTTTCAGTGAAGAACTATTTGATGGAAATAATTTACAGTGAATTCTAAGTTGATGATCATTGTTCTCATGCCCGTAATCAAGTGGTTGGCTTTGCTTTACTATTGAATGTGAGGCTACGCCTGATGTGACTCAGGCTATGAACCAATCTATGTCTGCTTTATGAGTCTCCTTCTAGACTCACATAAAATGTCTTCTAATAACAGAGATTGGAAGATCTTAAGTAAAATACATAAAACCTGCTCCCTCCCTCCCTCCTTCCCTCCCTCCCTCCTTTCCTTTCTCTTTCTTTTTTTCTCTCTCTCCCTCTCTCTCCATTCCTCCCTCCCTCCCTCCCTTCCTTACTTTCTTTCTTCTCACTCTCTCATGTATATCTGTCTGTGTGTTTGTCTGTCCATCTGTCTGTCTGTCCATCTGTCTGTCTGTGTGCCTGTCTGTGTGTCTGTCTGTATGTATGTCTGTCTTTTCTTGTCTTTTTAAGAAAGGGTCTCTCTCTATGGAGCCTTATCTGTCCTAGAACTTAAGAAGGAACACTGGTCTTAAAATTTGTTTGCAATTCTTATGCATCTGACTCCCAAGTGTTGAGGTTGAAGATATGAGCCTACATGGTTGACACTGAAATGCTTACTTACAATTTAATCTCAGAAGTCTAGGCCTGGAACTCAGTCATAGTTATTCTACCTGTGGGGAGCCGCCCTCACATTCGCCATTACAAGATAGCGCTGATGTCCTGTGCTCTAACAAACAAACAAGGCAGCTGCGCATGTGCTGGGTAGATTTCCATTCCCTTGTGCCCTGCCTTTCCCGTGGCGTCAT
>NC_034591.1:45062015-45082803 GCF_900095145.1 Mus pahari
ACACACACACACACACACACACACACACACACACACACACACACACCTGTCCACATACAAACAGTGGAGAGAAAAAAGGAGAGAAATAAATTCTGATGTAGAGCTCTTCTACATTCCGAGCTAACCAAGGCTCCTGAGTTGACAGCTACCATCTCATTTGTTTCATTTCTCCAAGTATCTAGCAACCTCTTAAATGAAAAGGCATCTGCCATGTGCTGCCTTTATGATGCTTGTCATTTCACTAATTCAGAAATGAAGACTGAGAAGATAATCAGGTCAGCAGACCTGGTTGGGCTGAGAAGTCAAGGTCCTTCTGTAGAAAGGGAAGCCAAAATTGACCTTTTGTTTAATTTTCAAAGATTTAATTTTCTTTTTCCCTCTCAAATATGCTGACAGGGCAGGTTAATCAGGAACTATAGAAAATAAGAACATTCCTTCTTTGACTTAAGTCCTACGAATGTGAAAAGTGAAATTAACTGCAACAGAAAAATACACGATTACAACTAGGACTGGTGAGGTGAACTGCACAGTCTGTAAGTCCTACCTAGAATCATTCCAAAGCTTTCACCACATGTTTGCTGAACCACAGGTGGTCTTGCAGATTAACTTCCTTCTGTTAATGTTACCAAGATTTAACATTTTTAGTAAGTTTTCAAGAACCTTCAAGATAATATCTTCTTTAGTTGGTCATTGTTACGTAAACCTTTCTCTCCATCATTGGGATGAAGTGGGAAACCCTCAGCACTTAAGCAGCCATTTTACTGCACACAGGGAAGCACATGCTTCAGAGGCATTGTCAGGAATAACATGACTGTGGGCATCTAAAAAAAGAGTGTGAATATGTCACATTTTCTAAAGAATTCAGGGAAATGTTCATTATCATTTAAGAATGTCAGCAATTTAGCACAAGCTCTGTTTTTCAAAAGGCACTCTAGTCTGTTTAAATGTTCCAATACAGGACTAATGTGATTATTTTTCCAATGTGTTTGCTTGGAAAAGAGACATCTACAAACATCCCAAAAGATCTGATGCGTCTCGATGCTATCATAACGGAATGCCATTGGAAATCTTTGTAGCTAGGGTTACTGAGCAGAAGAAAGTTTCACAATTGAGTAAGCAGAAGAGAAGAAGGCTGTGAGATTCCCCCAAAGGTGAAGTGATCACTCATGCATTAGAAACTTTTTCTTTGCGGTCTTGATACTGTCACTCATAAAGCAAAACCAACCTTAATAGAGGTGACATTAAAGATGTAACCATGTCTATATTTGACACCTCCCATCAAGCTTGTAAAAGGAGGTTCAATATACGCCAAGTCATTATTTCTTATCTTCCACATGCTTGGTGGAGTTGTCTCTTAAGCATGATTGGCTCTGACGCTCATAATGTATCACATTCATTAAACATCTCCCTGCTCTTTACTCTGAAACTTATAAACAAAGGTACACCTTTATTTACAAGGTACATTGTTGTTGTAAGTCTCTTACAACTAGAGAGACTTACAACAACAATATATTCTATTAATTCTTATTATGACCCTGCCAACTCCCCAATAACCAAGTCAAAGTTCTATGGATTTATTTTAATCAGCTTTGTTTTCCTTCCTCCTCTCCTCTCCTCTCTTTAAGCATCCTGGTCCCTACCTGTGACCCAGTAACCTAAACCCCACCTACCACTATTTGCAGTCATTTTTATTTAACCAGACAGAGGATTGGCAAACAAAGTTTCAGCAACACATTTTGGTGTGCTTGAGAATGTGATCCTGGGACTGCAACCAGATATTGGGAGCAAGTATTTAACGTTTGAATATATAGCAGCACCCGACCAACCCCAACATCATATTTCCTTTACTTCAGTTTATAACTGATTAGATCACAATGAGACACATGACATATGCTGAATTAATCTCATTCTTCTTTCCCTAGAATTTGGTATTATTTAAGCTAGCTTTACACGTGATAAAGGTTACACAAACTCAGATGAATTGTGGTGCTAGGGATTAATGTTGCTACATGTGTTTAACTGGCAAACAAATTAAATAATGAAAGAAAAAGACAGTTCAAGGAAAATTATATATGAGTCTGAAACAATTTCTAATCCTACTACCAAATGACATTGAAAATAAAGAATAAATATCCTTGTATCATTAATGGCAAAACATTTTTATTAGTAGTAATATATAATTGTCATTAAATATCAAAATCTGTCAGTGACTATATTTGTAATGATTCAGAAATGCCAATATAGGTAAATTCTTACTTTCCTGTAGATTCTGCCTTTAGTGGCAAGCAACTGTGAATCACTAAATCGTCAACTAGCCAGTTGCATCTCACTAGATAGAGCCCAAGAGCGATTATCAGCAACTGAAAATCCAGTGTGTAATGTGTCCTTAGAGTCAATCAATGATAGGTAGCAAGTTTAAAGACACTTCCTTCAGTTTAAGGCTTTTATATCTTTTATTCATTTTAGTTCTGATGCAACAGTAATCCGATAATCCAAGAAATGTTGGAAAAATGGAAAGAGTAAATACAACAGAATTTCAAATGGAGAAATTCAAATTACAGGCAGAATATTCAAAAGGAGGCACGGTGCTCTCTTTCCTCTAAGTTCTAGTTGGCTTTATAACACAATGTCTCTAGAACTTTAATGCTCAAATAAACTACCTTGAATCCAGTCAAAATTCAAACCACGATTTCATCTGTCTTAGGTAAGATGGAGCCAGGATTCTGTAGTCCCAGCAAATAGCAAGACAATGCGAATGACTGCCACCTTATATAAAAGTTTCTGAGATGTGTTAGAAAGAGATCGGTAGATACCTTCCCCCAGGTTAGGAATCTAGTTTTAAAAGTACAAGCCAAGCAGAATAGGAAGAGAGCAAAAGACACAGCAGAGAAAATTAGACACAACTCAGATAACATCACATGAATGAAGAGGCTGTCCACCTCTGTTGAACCTTGAAGCTGAATGGACTTTTGGGATTTCTCCAATACTTCAACTAGAGCTCAAGAGTCAAACAAAAGGAAAGGGAGGTTTGATACCATTGAGGTCATTGTTAAATAGAATTTCTCATCAGGAAACTTGGAGGAAAATTTTCAAGTGAACTGTTTTCTGTGACTCTGTAAAACAACTGAACAGCATCTTAGTTGACAGACATGGGTATGTGTGTTTACATGTCTCTGTAGGTGATTTTAGCACCTGTCCTTGTTATGAGATTTCAAGTAGCATTTAAAAAACTCTTGATCCTAGGGTGTCTTTATATCAGATGCCACACTGGAATTATTTGCTGATGGATGATAACTGGATTGACAAAATATATTCAACAAGTACCTTCCTATCAATATATGAAATATGGGAAATATTGTTTCATGTATTCACATTTAATTTGTTAAGTTTGCTAGGTTTGAATAAAAATATAAAGAATATAAATTGATGGTTTTAGAAATGGTATATGAACACGTATAACTGCTATAAGTCACTGTCATTTTTATCTTACAACATTGATATTTGAATGCTTTTTACTACTTAAGGATTCATGTTTCTGTATCTTATCAAATTTAAACTTGAAACAGCCTAATAAAGTTCAAGTGAAGATACTAAGATTGAAAACTTGCAACATTACTAAATAACAATATAAAACCTTGGGGGGTAGGGACCTGCTTGTGGAGACAGGGGGTGGGGAGGAAGTAAGGGATGTGGAATAGTCAGAGGGTGGCCCCGGGGTGGGGTGGGGGAGTAAAATCTGGAGTATAAAAGAATGAATGAATAAATGAATAAATAAATTAATTAATTAAAAAAAGACAAAGAAGATTAAAGACAAAAAAACTTGAGTAAATTTGTCAGATACACATTTTCCACGTTGTATTGTTTGCATGTTGTCATTGTGAAGAATAAATCTATTGTTAAATTAGCTTCCTTTTATTAAAATGTACTTAAATGCTTGACTTGGAGTGCACTCTGCTGTCTGGATGGCAGTCTTACTAATACCCAGTCCTGTTATCACTGTCTTCACTCTCCTGTCTTCAGGCAAAGGCTGAACTGAGAACTGGGTATCAGAAGAAGATGAAACCGCAATAAAATAGAAACCATTTCATTAGCATTGGGGAAATTTTAAGAGAAGAGATTTTTTTTTTTTAAGGATTATTTTAACACCATCTGTGGGAAATTCAGTTTCTATGACAAAAGATTTTTTTTTGTTGTACATCGTGGTGCGGAGCCTAGTGCGCACCACGATGTACAACGTCCACAAGCAGCATTTATTCCTGTTTTCTCTTTGACCAGACAAAAGATTTTTTTTTTTTAAATAATTTATGGAAAACTTTTGCTCTGAATTGTGAAAAACCTTTCTTAACAGACGGATGTGAAAATTGCTAGAACAAATCAACAAAAGTTCCATGTTCCCTGTGCAATCGTCTTGATATCACTAAAGGAAGCCGAGGCTCTTTGTGGGATGTGGAAGTGGAGGAAAATAATGAGCATCTAACTGATAACAGAGAGATTTTACCTCTTAGCAATGTAATTTTTAAACTCCTAGTAGCTTGGCAACATTTCTCTTAGCCTGGGAACTGTCTCTTACATTTCCTTCTTTGTGGAGCAAATGTTTATATATTCCAGAAGACTCTAAATTCCCAATTAAAATGTAGAGTTCTGGAGCCCAGTACCAACTAGTATATCTGCAGCATGACTCCTGCATGGAAGCTCATGGATCATTGTTGCAGAAGGGTGGAAGGAATATTGGAGCGGAAAGTTTGCTGTGAGACTGTATCTATTAGAATGTCAGAAGTGTTATGTAATATGATCCTTCAAGATTTACCCTTCCATCTAGAGGGGAAGCTCATTAAGTCAGGGCATTTGTAGTGGTGCAAAGCAACAGAATTTTTTAAATAGACATGGAACATCAGATCCTACAGGAAGCTCTTTAAGCTAAGGAAACAAACAACTCAAAATACCAGCACATAGTACCAGAAACAGACCATATTCACAAGTACTTTCCTTATTCAAGCATATATGAAGGACAAAAATTGCTGAGTGATACTCCAAGAGATGCTGAGCTGCCTAGAGAAAGCTTCTGGAAGAGGTAGGGACCCTTGAGCTTCCTGAAGGAAAAACAACCCAGGTGAACTTCTCTGCCTTGGGGGGGGGGGGGGCGCTTCAGACCAGCTAACTTCTATGCAAAGGAGACTTTCCAGTCTACTGAACTGCCTGCATCAAATTAGACTTAAATGTATCTATACTTGAGCTTGTTGTCTGTTCCTTATCTGGAGTGTGTAGACACTTATGCACATCTCCCCAAGGTCAGTGTCACACTAAGCTATATATTTCACATATAACATTTTGTAATTAGGTGTTTTCTTTATTTACATTGCAAATTTTATCTCCTTTCCTCATTTCGCCTCCAAAAATTCCCTTATCCCATCCCTCCTCCCCTTGCTCACTAATCCACCAAGTCCCACTTCCCTGTCCTGGCATTCCCCTACACTGGGGCATTGAGCCTTCACAGGACTAAGGGCCTCTCCGATCACTGAAGTCCCAAAAGGCCATCCTCTGCTACATATGTGGCTGGAGACATGGGTACATGTGTACCCTTTAGTTGGTGGTTTAATTCCTGGGAGATCTGGCTTTACTGGTTGGTTCATATTATTGTTCCTCTTATGGGGCTGCAAAACCCTTCAGCTCCTTGTGTTTCTTCTCTAGCTCCTCCATTGGGGACCCTGTGTTCAGTCCAATGGATGGCTGTGAGCACCCACTTCTGTTTTGTCAGGCACTGGCAGAGCTTCTCAGTAGAGGGTTTTATCAGGCTCCTGTCAGTAAGCATTTGTTGGCATCCACAATAGTGTCTGGGTGGAGAGATGGCTCAGGGTTAAGGGCACTGACTGTTCTATCAGAGGTCCTGAGTTCAATTCCCAGCAACCACATGGTAGCTCACAACCATCTGCAATGAGATCCAATGCCCTCTTCTGGTTTATCTGAAGACAGCTACAGTGTACCCATATTAATTAATTAATTAATTAATTAATAATAACATAAGACATTTAATGCATTTTGTGTAGAGGAATATCAATAAAGTCACTATCATACTAAGACAGTATATCTTTCACAGTCAAGTATCTTCTCATGTTTTTGTAAACTTCCACCAAGTCATTCCAGTCCTAAAACAAACACTAATCTCAGACCCCTACCCACAGAATTAGTATTTTGTGATTAACTCAGTATGTTGCTTTAAGAATCAATACCTCTTTCTTTGTCAGTCTTGAGTTGTGTTCTGATCTTCTCACCTGCACATAGCATTTGGAATGCTTCAGCTTTTGTGTAATTCACACAAAGCTATTAAAAATATCATGTAGTACTATGCAACTATATACTTATCTCAGACAAACGCCAAGGAATGGGGAGGCCTAGCCATATGGAATATGAGTGTTTTCCTTTTTAAAACCATGCAAAATGTTTTTCATAGTAGGACTGCCTTTTGAGAATCCTGCAGCAATATAAATGAGTTTCGGTTAATTCAAATCTGTATAAACACTATCATCACTCTCTTACACATTTTAACAGTTATATATTTTTGTCATCCTGAGATTCTTATTTGCATTTCTTTAATTATCTCAAGTGCTTTTAAGATTATTTAAAAATCTAACTTGCTATAAGTAACCTGATCATGTCTTTTGGTATCAATTATTTAATTTTGAAGGAGGAAAACTACGTGATTAGTATGGCCCTGTGTATATAATTGGTCACTTAAAGCTGTCCCAAACTCTATGATACTCTAATTATTCTTTATCACACTTGCCATTCTGTTGTGATTTGGATGGATTGTACTGCTACATCTACTCCAGAACCCTTACTTCACCAGAGTGCATTCTCCTACCAATAGTAGTACCTCATATAATTTTCATTTCAGATGTTGAAGTTTTTGTCTCAAGATGTTCTTCTAGGATGTCTTTTGGAAATTTTGCATCCCTACATAACACCTTGCCTCGCTACTTGAAAATACAGTCTGCTGTTAAAATGACCTTCTTACTATTATTGTCTAGTATTTTTGAAACCAATGTCAATTCTGATAGTGATTCAATTGATAAATTTTCCTTCTAATTAAGCATGACATTTCCCTGCCCATTTGTGTGCTTAGTATAGTTTTATTTAACAAATTGGTAGATGTTTTTGTTGGACTCTTGATGTAGATTTACTTCGGCTTTGGAGCTGTGGTTAACTTAGCTTTGTATCTGTTGATATCATTTGCCACCTCTCTTCTAAGCAAACTTTAATCTTGGAAGAACGATTCTTGTTACTGGGTGCATCATACTATTTTTTCTCTGTGTGTTGCTGATTGTGGTGTTTTCCAGTCTAGCAGGAATCAATAAGCATTATACCCAGTCATGTCAGTTCCAGTTACAGCCCCCTCTTCCTCTTGCATCGGGCTCCTTTATCGACCTCATGGGCTTTATTCAAAGGCATGTGCTCACATCAAAACTCTCAATGGGGCACTTAAAGGGAAGTGCCACAGCTTTCTACAGGGTTCTCCATGTGTGTCCTTTACTTTGCAGTGCTTTTATGTTCTCTATGTATTATGTGATCTATTCTTCTGCATGATCTCTCCAGGATCAACTGTCCTTTCTGAGGCCAAGGCATAACTGAACTACCCTGAGACCCTCATATCTATGGTGAAGCCAGATACATTTTAAGGTAGTAAGATAGGCTGATTATAGAATTCTCTTCAAATCTTCTTCATCTTTTAACCATTTCTACTATTTAGAAAATTGTAGTTTCTTATTTTTCCCTAATTATATCCTGATTTGGTTCCTCATCCCCCTAATTTGACAGTAAACAGTCAAGGTTTTAAACAGAGAATGATTTGATAGATTTTGTATATATTTTTTAACATATAGGATGGAGAATGGAGAATGCCTACCCAATGCATAGCAAGGAAGTTGGTGATGTACCTTAGGAAGAAATGTAGAAATGCTAATATTCTGTAAAATGTACCACCCTGCTTGACAAGTATTGCCAGAAAAGAATCATCACAGTTACCATCAGGAGGGGAAGAGGGTATTTATTTCATTAGTTCTCTCTTTTGTTTTATGTATTATATCCTTTGGTTGAAAATATTTTTTTCATACAATATATTCTGATCAAGGTTTCTCATCTTCCAACTCCTCCCTGATCCTTTCTATTGACCCACCCACCCAACTCCATGCTTTCTTACTTTATAACTTTTTAGAAAATCATCAAGATGTCTAATACAAAATGAACTCATAGGTATCTTTGCTGACATTTTGTCTCAAATCACTCTGTAAGTGATGATATTAGAGCTTAAATAACAAGAATGGAATCGAGGCTGAGAATCTGTCAGTGACAGAGTATTTTGTTAGTATGCACAAGATTCGGGACCATTATCAAACAAAATTAAAAAAGGATAGAGGAACTCGGTTTCTAGCCCATCTGCAGTACTTGGTACACAAACTGTCTTTGACTTTATTACACAAAAATACTTAGAGTCACTCTTCTTCATGGCTTTGGCACGTTCACTCACTGTCCTTATTCATGTATATCTCAGAAGCGCCTTTCTTCATGCCAAGATGCAAGAAAAAAATAACAGCTAAAATGGATTTGAATATATGTATAGCAAATGAGTTTTGAAATCTCCATTTTCCAAAGATTAAATGAGGTGGGTTGACAAAGGAGAGTGCATGCAGTGTATAATATGGAGGATGGAAGTTTGTGACTCAGCCTGAAGAGAAAAGACTGGAAATACCATGTCTCTGGGAGGAATCAGACAATCAGAATATTCCCTTGCAAGGGACTTACCCTATAAACCTGTCCTACAGCCTGTCATTCCACTGAATTCTCTAGGGTTGATGTATCAACTGGCTACCCTTCCACTTGTGATATGCCAACCTAGAAGATAGTAAATGTGAAAATCTAAGAAGGAATTAAAATTGTAAAGAAAGAATGTTGTACCATGTTGAAGCTGGAGTTCACAATAACCAGCAGGGCTCTTTCCCACATAGCATGCAACACATTATAACTTGAGGTACTACCCATCTCTCCTCTTTTGGAAATACCGTTTCCCTTTTTCCAACATATACATTTAATTTCCTGACTTTTCCATTTTCTTTACTATGAGAAATTTATAGAGAAATGTAAAAATAACCAATCATGTAATTATACAATGACTACAATAACAAAATTGAAAATACATCATGAAAAACCAAAGATCACAGTTATTGAAAGAGTAAGTGAAGAACATGTACCCAGGTAATTGTCTAGAAGCATCATATTTACATAGACAGAATAGATTGTGAGGTCTGCATGACTTTATTTATCATATTTACTTATATAATATTTGTTTCTTATTGAAAAATCCTCAGTAAATTTTGATCAAATGATAGACACTTATGGAGTGACTTTTAAAACAACTTTTTAAAAACTCTTTCTACCTCTATTTTTTTTCTTAAGCCCATTCTTTTAGACACTTTCAATCTTGAGTAACGTTATAATGTAATAGTAACTTAAAAATCAAAACACTTTTCTAGATTGTAAAATAAACTGCCACAACAAGACCTATGATATCTATTTAGCTTCTGCTCCTGTGTAACACCCCCTCCTCGTGTTGACTTGGGTTGTTGCTTCTTTGCTTGTTTGTTTTTGTTTTTGTTTTTCTTAAAGTCATTACAGTTAATGTGACTAGACTAGGAGGAAACTTTAAAATGATCACATCACAGTAATAAATGATTAAAAGTTTGCACCATGAATTGATTGTTCTCTGCTGAAGAAGTAATTTTGTGTGTGTGTGTGTGTGTGTGTGTGTGTGTGTGTGTGTGTNTGTNTGTCTGTCTGTCTGTCTGTCTGTCTGTCTCTTTGTTATGTTAGGTACAAAGAGAAAGCCAGAGTAGACAAAGGGTTTTGGTTTATGTATCTGCCATGTTCATATCTATAAGAACTGCTGAGTACATCCCTCAGGCTTAACCATTCCAAATTTATTTTATTGTATTGAGATTTTAATATAGTTATGTTATTTTCTTCTTTATTTCCTCACTATAACCTATCCCATATAACTCTTTTCATCCTTTTAAAATTCATGGTACCTGTTTTTGTTGCCATTACCTGCATATGTTTTTGTGTACGTGCATGTGGATATGCATTTGCATATTGTGTCTATCTATCTATCTATCTATCTATCTATCTATCTATCTATCTATCTATCTATCTACCTATATATCTTTATATTCCTAAATATAATCTGCTGTATCTATATATTGTTATCCATGTGTATGTTTTCAGTGTTGATCATTTGATATTAGATAACTAATTGGTGTGTTCTCTGTTTCTTTTACTCTCAAGATTTCTTAGTTCTTTATCATTCGCTATATTAGTTTTTAGTGTTGAGACTGTCTTTAGTATTGAGTCTTCCCCATCCATGTTGACATATCTATTGTTACCATCCTTGTTCAGGATATATTTAGGCAGTTATATTGGTGATATTTTATAGGTATAGCGCCTAACATTACTAGGAGATACAATCATCCAGCAAACTCCCTGATCCTCTGGTTCTGAAAATCTTTCCCCTCTTTTACAATGTTCTCAGAGCCTTAGGTGTGGGAGTGTTTTATAAGTATAGTCATTGAGATTGTGATCCGTAACTGTATTTTTATCTGTTGTGGTTTTCTGTAATGACCTCCACCTTTGTAAAGAGATGTTCCCTTTGTGAGGGGTAAGGAATACACATGTCTGAGAGTAGAAGGACATATATTTAGATTGTAGGATTAGGAATCAGTCTAAATTAAACAGACAGACAGACAGACAGACAGACAGACAGACAGACAGACAGATAAGAACAACAAAGAAAGGAACAGGGCATCACTGATTTGAACAAACTGCCTTTAAACACATGATCTTGCCCCAGCTAGAAAGAAAGAAAGAAAGAAAGAAAGAAAGAAAGAAAGAAAGAAAGAAAGAAAGAAAGAAAGAAAGAAAGAAAAAAACAAAGAAACAAAGAGAGAAAGATTTCAATGCATTCGCCCAGTGCTGAGAGTATATTGGAATTTTCATACACACAATTAGCATATCGTGGTCATTTTCATTCATCACAATACTCTCTACCTCTCTTGCTCCCTTTGGTCTCTCTGTCTGGTGGTCCCTTTTATACTGACATGACATTGTTCTACTCTAGTTCTCTTAATAGGATTTTAAAATTAATTTTCCAGAAATGAATATGAAATAGAAAAATCTTGAGGTCTTGAGTACTGCATGAATTACTTTATAATTTGTCTTGTTTTGTGAATACATAAATATTAGTTTTACAGAAATCAGTCGAGAGAAACAAAATAAAGTTTTTGCTATAAATATATTACTCAATTCATTAAATGCCCAAGTACATTACCAAGAAAGTTTGAATAATTTTTAGAATCTCTAATAACTTTGATATATCACAAAAAGATATTTTTGGTATTTAAAGTGAAATCTCACTTAAATAGTCACATTCAAAGAATTGGAAACATTCTGACATGAGAAATTAGTTATTGTCCAGTTACACTGTCCATGATATAAACCCTAAAGATCACAAAACTTATGAAGTGGTTGTAAAGGATGTTTGCTCTCTTTATTTAGGGATCTACTGCTGAATCCAATATGTTCAAAAGACCTTTGGGGAAGATTCAAAACATTATACCATGATAATGTTTCCAGTGCAGTATTTTTGTACTTAATTGTTTTATCTCATCATAAGTGTCACATATAGTTTGCTCAATACTTCAGGATTTAGTGTGACGTAAGTCACCCACTTGACTCATGTGAAATGTTGCCTTTAACCTAGTCAGAAGGCTCTTCCCTCCTTAATCTCACTTGCACTCTATCCAGGGAACTTTACCTTCATATTCCTTTTCAAACAAATTTAATTTTCAAGAGTTACTCTAAAAATCTTAAAAGGATAAAAAATTATAAATTTATTGTTATAAGCAGTCATTAGGATAAAATTATGACATTTAAGAATAATTTGTTGTAAAACAAAATGAGTCATTAAATTGTTTCTTGTTATATAATTTTTATTAATTCTATGAAATGTCCTACTAAAATGATAAGCTATTTATAAAGAGGAATTAAAA
Organism: Mus pahari; assembly: GCF_900095145.1. NCBI lineage: Eukaryota > Metazoa > Chordata > Mammalia > Rodentia > Muridae > Mus > Mus pahari. The sequence goes on from NC_034591.1 coordinate 45,074,108, forward strand.
TAAAACTTAATGTATTAATACACAGAATGAGTATTATCTACCTACAGATACAATGCTGATGCATAAAAATCAACTAAAAACAACAATTAACATTAATTTTTCACATATCTCCTGTGTTCCCCAATCTGGGTTATCCTAGGCTGGAGGCTGAATGGAGGCATGCTTTTCCATTCTTGGTGAAAACAACTAACTTAGAGTCAAATGATGTAGGTGAGTTAGAGGTTGTTTTTCTTTTATTTATGTCTGCATTGTTTTAGAAAGGACTAGTTAAGCCTGGATGTTCTTGACAAACAGATGGCAGAACTACAAAGGAATACATGCTCCTATTTTGGGCTCATGGTGAAACTATGAAAAATTATTGTGTTGTTTGTTTTTTTTTTTTAATTTAAGAAATCAGGTTACAAGTATGAGTGACTCTCATGCTGGTGTCCATCAAAAGGATACTGCACTGTTGCATCAGTCAAGAGACAGACATAGGGGAGGATGGAGACCCATGAGTTTAGCTTTTCAATGTCAGAAAATGTTAAAATATAGAAAATTCCATCACAATTTGAGTTCATTAGCTCTTGTTATACATTAGAGAAGGGAGCATAAAGAATATAAGTAGCTAAAAGCCAAGCACGCTGGCAGCTGCTGTGTGCTATTTTGTTGCTGCTAATAAGATAATGTCTTTAAAAACTTAGAAAGGAGTTCTTTTGCTTATCATTTTGATGGGCTCAGTTCATTATGGAAGATGAGAGCTTCATGGTGGAGCAGCTGACATAATTAAGGACAGGAAATAGGATGGACCAGTAAGGCATTAAGTTAGGACATAGCCCCCAAAATTATCCATTTAGGATATCCATTAGGACTGCCTGCATGCCTGTCCCATCTTTGAATCTTGCACAACTTTCTTCCAACATTCTATTAAATATTGAATGATCAATAGCATTACATTTAGGGTCAATCATTTTTATATGTTGAATTATTAATAACTTTAACTATTATTTTTGACTATTCAGAATCGAGTCTCTGAAGGTGCCTTCTCAGATGTGTGCTTTAATAATCAAAGCATTTCTTAAGAAAATACATTTTTATGTATATGGGTGTGTGTATGTGTAATATGTGCATGCAGTACTAGTGGAGACAAGAAAGGACCTTGGAGCCCTGGAACTGGAGGACGTCACTTCTTTTTTAATTTTAATTTTTAATTATAAGATTATCATTACTGTATGCATGAACACACAGATGTGTGCAGATGTGCATGTGTCTCGAGGTGGAGACGAGAGGACAAGAAACTGTCAGAAGTCTATACTCTCTACTGTGGACCCTAGAGATAAGACTCAGGCTGTCAGTTTCATGCCATCATTACTTTTAGCCACTGAACTACCTCTCTGGCACACCTATTTATTTCTTACTCCAACTAAATGGAAAAAATTTAAGCATCATAGAGAGAAAATATATTATTTTCTAACAAAATAAAATCAATACATATATCAATAACTGGTATAAAAACTGTATTGAACGTAGTAATTTTGTATATATCTCACTGAAAAAGCCTGTCAAAATTTAAATGGATAATATTGTCTTTCTTTGATATATATATATATATATATATATATATATATATATATATATATATATATTCCATGTGCTTCTTTCTCTCTTATAGCTTCCTGTAGTAGTAGTTTCATTGTGTCAGGTCTGTGGCTTATTCTGAGCTGACTTTTACACATTGTGACAAACAGATCCAGTTTTATCCATGCCTTGTCTAGCTCCTAGTTCCACTTGATAATCCTTTCTGCAGTGCATGATATGGACACTTGTGTTTAGAAGCATATGGTTGTAGTTTTGGGAACTTGTTTGCCTGGGTCTTCAATTCCACTCAGTTAATCCTTTCATAATTCTTTAGTAAAATAAATTCTGCATCCTATTTTCTTCGTAGATGAATTTTTGGGATCATTTCAATGCAAATAAATAACTTTCCTAGATTTGATTGGAGTGTATTCAAATGAGTACACTCTCAGGTACCCACTTCATCTTTCCACAGTTGTGTTTTCCAGGCCAAATTGTGATATAAATATATTTATTAGTCATTCATATTTATGAATTTCATCTCCATAAGTCTTTCACATTTCTTTGTTGGCTTATTTTTTGGCAATGATATAGATACTGCTAGGAATAATTACTGAGACATTTTTAATGAGGGGAGATATTGGAATATTTATTTTATGGGTGACTTTTCAAGTGGATGCCTTAGTAATTTTAAATCAAGGGATTTTTTAAAACAGGTAAACATAAATCAAATTGTATTTATGTTATTTCTTTGTTTAGTATTTTAAAAATTGTTTCTTTTATTTGTTTTTATTTATTTTTATTTTTTATTCTTCTATCATAAATTACATCCCAGTGCAGTTTCCCTTTCCTACCATGCTCCCAGTCTACCTCCATCTCTTGTCTCCCCCAGTTACACACACCTCCCACCTCCTATCAGAAAAGGGCAAGCCACCCAGAGACATAAACCAAACACAGCATATCAAGTTACATGATCAGGCACATAGCATCACATCAAGGCTTGATGAGGCATCTTAGCAGGAGTAGTGTTCCCAAAGCAGAAAAAAGTGTCTTTGACTCCTTGTTCAACAATGTAGCTACTTTTAACCACTTTTAGACTTTAAAAACAATCCACAGCTATGTTCATCATATTTATAATTTGAAAGAAATACACATTTTACTTGTTACTATGGAGTATAATATGTAAATTTTAGAAATTTTAATTTTTTGCCTGAATAGATCACGTAGACTTGGCTATTTGCTGTCTCAGAGACATATTAGCATCCTTTGTCATTACTAACTATTTATAGATACATGATAAAAACATTCTGAATAAGATTTGGTTAAAATTTTATAAGCATAAGGAAACAGTATGCATAAATACAAGAGAGAGAGAGAGAGAGAGAGAGAGAGAGAGAGAGAATATGCAAATTGGTGGTTCTGCCTCCCTTCAAGAATTTTCTTCAACACCATAATAAAATGCATGTTATGTATATGTTTTAATATACAATTAAAAAGAAAGTCAGTTTCTGATTAGAATACATTTATATATTTGCCAGGGTCTAACAGGGTATCTAGTTGTTTTTTATGATTATTAAACAAATAAAAAAGAATTTTGCTTTAATTTTCACCCACAAAACTGTGTGTTGTCTTAAGTTATTTTGGGCTGAAAGATTGATGGGCCCAGTCATTGTTCTTAGGTATTGTCAATCCTTCTCTGAAGCAGCCACAATAATAGAACAAGAAGTAGAGCCCATTACCAGCACCATTAAGTGTCACCCTTCCCAGGGTGTTGAAAATTGATGGCTAGAGTAGAGGAATGACTCCTTTAATTTGCTCACATTCATCTTAAAAGTCAAAAAAATAAATGGAATATTTTTCAAAATATGGGAAGAAGTCATTTGTCTTTGCCCACATCAGAGTGATTATCTTCCTTCATCTGCCCCTATATATAAAATAGACAAACATACAGAAAAAGAAGACAAAGAGGAAATTACAAAAAATAAGAATGAAGTAAGCAAGATTTATTTTAAAAATATTAAAATATTGTAAAATTTACAAATGGGACATTTTGATAAGGAAAGAAAATCAAAAGGAAAAAATTAAACATGACTAGACATATTTTCTGTCATGAACCAGAGAAACAAATGCAGTCAGTCCCAAGTTTAAAAGGGAGCCAGGATCCTAGGAATTCACAAAAGAGGTCATCATTACTACGTTTTAAGATGCTAAGACCCTCTCTTTTTTTTCCATTTTTATTAGATAATTTCTTCATTTACAATTCAAGTGCTATCCCAAAGGTCCCTTATGCCCTCCCCCAACCCTGCTCTCTAACCCACTCACTCCTACTTCCTGGCCCTGGTATTCCCCTGTATTGGGGCATATAATCTTTGCAAGACCAAGGGGCTCTCCTCCCAATGATGGCCGATTAGGCCATCTTCTGCTACATATGCAACTAGAGACACAAGTTCAGGGGTTACTGGTTAGTTCATATTGCTGTTCCTCCTATAGGGATGCAGACCCCTTCAGCTCCTTGGGTACTTTCTCTAGCTCCTCCATTGGGGACCCTGTGTTCCATCCACTTCTGTGTTTGCCAGGCACTGGCATAGCCTCACAAGAGACCGTGATATCAGGATCCCTCCAGCAACATCTTGCTGGCATGTGCAATAGTGTCTGGGTTTGGTGGCTGATGATGGGTTGGATCCCCAGGTGGGGTAGTCTCTGGATAGTCCATCCTTTCATCTTAGCTCCAAACTTTGTCTCTGTAACTTCTTTCATAGGTATTTTGTACCCTATTCTAAGGAGGAATGAAGTATCCACACGTTGGTCTTCCTTCTTCTTGGTTTTCTTGTGTTTTGCAAATTGTATCTTGGGTATTCTAAGTTTCTGGACTAATATCCACTTATCAGTGAGTGCATATCTAGTGACTTCTTTTGTGATTCGGTTACCTCACTAAGGATGATATCCTCCAGATACATCCATTTGGCCAAGAATTTCATAAATTCATTGTTCTTAATAGCTGTGTAGCACTTCATTGTGTAAATGTACCACATTTTCTGTACCCATTCCTCTGTTGACGGACATCTGGGTTCTTTCCAGATTCTGGCTATTGTAAATAAGGCACTATGAACATAGTGGTGCATGTGTCCTTATTACAAGTTGGAACATCTTCTGGGTATATGCCCAGGAAAGGAATTGCTGGATCTTCCGGTTGTACTATATAAGACTCTCTTATTACAGGGTCATAATATAGAGAGGAAAGTAAAAATCAGTGAGTTCATCATGGTATAAATAGTTGAATATGCAAACAATTGAGGAAAAAGCAGCTTTTAAAATTGAAAAATTATACTGAATAATGAAATAATATAGAAATGTAGGATTATATTTTTAGTAATCATAAAACTTTGACTTGTAATACTTGTATATATTGATGAGAAAATAAATATACATATACTAAATATACATATGCAATATATAATTACTCACTCACGGCAAATTGCACCTCTGTCTTAGACATAGTACTATTGAACTAAATGCCTTGGTAATAATCATGGCTTAAAGTTTGTGAAGAAATTGCATATTTGCATAGCTCCTAATATTTCCTCCATCATGCTTATTGTTTATAAATGGTAAGGGAGTAACTTACAGTGAAGAGTAACTTACAGTTTCAAAACCAGGGGGAAAACTCTTAGCCAAATGATGACAACCAATGACACTGGTAGAATGTGGTACTATCATATCCTTCTAATACATTCATATCCTTCTAATACATAGCATAACAAAAGCACATCACCCAAATGGCATTGAATAAAGAACACAATAGGAGAGAGAGAGAGAGAGAGAGAGAGAGAGAGAGAGAGAGACTTTGTAAACTAACTGGCCAATACTGTGCAAAGAGTCATGGTCCCCGAAGGCAAAGACTAAAATGGTTCCAGAATTAAAAGACTGAGGAGGCAGGGTCATGGGGTGAAGTGGGGTAACCTGGATCCCAGAAGAGGTAATGAAAATTTAAAATAGAGTCTTTAAATGCATGGCAATGAACAAATATTATTTTTATAGTTTTAGTTATTTCACTTTAGTAATATAAGACATACTAAAGGACAATCAGTGAAGAATACATGGAATTTCTACTATTTGTATATTTTTAAATCCAAAATTGCTTTAGTATAAAACTCAGACAAAAATGTGCCACAAGACTTCTAGAGAAGGTTTAGTTTCTTTGTCCATTCATTTATTAGTGCTTGGCTTTATCTCTTTATTGATGTAATAAGCGATGGTTTATCCTCTATCTGAACAATTTCAGTGAGTGAATAGGTCACTTCTATTTCTTTTCATAGAAAATTTTCAGAATTTGGAATTCCCCACTTCAAGCAAGATTCTAGACGCAGGTCTTGATAGAGTGAAGAAGACACAGGGTGATATGACTTTTCTATTATATCTGTGAACTGAGGTGATTACCAAGCCAGTAATAATCACAATAGACTCCTGTGAAAGGCCATTTTTACATATTCTGACTCCAGTTAATTGTGCATCCTATGTTATGAAGGACATGAGAGGAGAGAGAATATATCCTTAAACATTAGTTGTATCTTCATTTGGCCTGATAGAGGCATGATCATATTCATAAAACTTTCAGAAATGATAAGACATTCATTAACTTTTCAGAACTGTGCATAACAATGCTGGAGAGTTGACTCAGTTGGGATACTGCTTGACATAAAAGCATGAAGACCTAAGTTATGCTCTTCATTAGCTAATAAAAAGTAGGGCAATGGTGCCATACATCCATAACCCCAGCCCTGGGTTGAGGTAATTAGTAAGATCCCCGAGGTTTGGTGTTAGCGAGACTAACTGAGTCAGATGCCTTCATGTTTAGTGAGAGACCCTGCTTCAAAAAATAAAGTGGGGAGTTATTGAGGAGGGCATATAACATTGAACTCTAGCCTTACATAAAAACTAGCACTTTAATGCACATGAAGATACACATACAAGCATGTAAACAGATGTACATATACCTTGTACATAAGATTTGTATTCTGAATCCTTTCAAAATCTTCTAATTATTGGTAAGTATATAAAACAATAGAAACAACATATCTTCTTCTTCTTTTTGTTTGTTTTTTGTTTTGTTTGTTTAAAATAACCTAAATACTGAAATTTTCTGACTTAAGATGATATACTATTAATATGTACATGTAATATGTAAATGGAGACATTTCTATTTTTGCCATTCAACTTGAGTCCCTAAAATCTAGTGGTTTTTTTTTTAATTCACTTTTGCCCATACGTAGGAGATTTGTGATAATTTTAAGTTGAGAAATGTCATAGTGCAACTCTGTGGTTTAAGTTGTTGTATCTATGGAGATGATTCAGAGAAGGTATGGCAATTTCCTCAAAAGATTCAGCCATTCTGTCACTCTGTATCTGCTTAGCGATGTGATGGACCACTCCACTATTGTGAGGCTTAGATGGACAAGCAGACTGTTAGTTTACAAAGGACTCTGAATCCTACTTGAGTCCACTGACGTTTGGCAAAAGTATAACTTAGGGTCACAGTTGATCACTTGCTATTTATTTATCTGCATGATGCTTGAGTGTGATTTACTGGGAAAGAAGGGTTCGGCAGGGGCTTTATCTGGAAAATAAATAACAGAATGTTCCCCAAGTGATACTGGTTTTTATGGTTGGGTAACCTGGATTTGCATTAGAATCCAGCCATAATTTAACAGCATGATTTATAGTACTTTCAAAAAGCCTGACTGCTTTTATTATTTTTTTAAGCATTGGTCTGGTCACCCAAGTGTATTCTATTACCACATTAGTGATTTAGAGGTTTCTCCTTTTTCTGTAAAATTGTCAGTATAAGGATTTACAGTTGTCTTAATTTCAGCACAGAATATTTGTCGTGTTTCCTTTCTTAACTTGCATGTCTTTCACAGGGCATTAGAGTTTAATAAGCTTTGATTCTTTGATTAGTAGTTAGAAAGCATAAACTTAAACTTATAAGTTTGATCTCTGATTTTTAAAGTGTAATATCTATACCATGAATTACAATATAGATCACCAACAATTAAACATAAAAAGTTTACACACTAGAACATAAGACTTGATAACAAATAAAGAAGAATCTATCTGTATCTGAATATAAGCATTAAATACTTGACTTGTCTAACTCTTCTGTGTGTCCCATGGCCTTCAACAAGACTATGATTTCCACTTTAGTCCATCTCCAGTCCGTTATGTTTAATTCAATAGGTCAAACTAGCAAGCTAAGCAGAAACATTGTGTTAACTTCTGTTCCAGAATGCTTTTATGACTATGAGTTTCTGTGGCATATAATGTGCTTGACAATATTTTTCAGATTCCTTAAGGGTAAAGACTATTTTTGTGACTATCACTACATGCATATGTAATTAGATATTATATTGTTTACTAATTACTTGGTTTACTGGAATCTGTCTCACTGAAATGTGAATGATGTCTGGCTACTTCTTAGTACCAAAAGAAAGAAATTAGGGTGTGCAAAGCAGTAATTGAAGTCCAACCCCCTAATATTAACTGATGCTACATCACATCATCATATCCTATTACATCATAAGGTTATGTTTGTACTCTCCTGTATCAGAGAACATCTGTGTTAATAGTAATGTGGCTTTGAAAATTAGAGAGATTTTATTAAACAAAATTGTTCTCATCCTAGTTGAGCTTGATAATTTATACTTTGTAATTGTTACATTTGATTCATGATATAAATTAGGAATTACTCAGACCATCTATTTAGGTACATTGTAAATACATAATAAGTGCTAATAATATTAAAATATAATGATCTTCTATATGATATTCTTAGAGCATTTCATTGTTTTCCACTGTCTTAGAGAAGAGAGCAATTCAAGATACCATAAAAAAAAATCTGTCTTTATGAATGAGGGCTATTTTTTACTCTACATGATCTATGTTTTGAGACATATAGATCATGTAGAGTAAAAACATTAATATGTCAATATAAAACCTGAATTCATTTTCTGTGTATAAAAACTAACTGTCTTAAAAATAATGTGCTTGTATCCCACTAAAATCTGGGACTAGGCAAGGCTGCCCACTTTCTCCCTACCTATTCAATATAGTACTTGAAGTCCTAGCCAGAGCAATCCGACAACAAA